>NC_079191.1:195754691-196078260 GCF_029499605.1 Hyla sarda | reverse complement strand
TTTAGAGGAGAACAGAGGGGTCAGGAATAGACAGAGGGGTTTAGAGGAGAACAGAGGGGTCAGGGATAGACCGAGAGGTCTAAATGAGTACAGAGGAGTCAGGAATAGACAGAGGAGTCTGGAGGAGTGCAGAGGGGTTAGGGATTTATAGAGGGGTCAGGATTGGACAGAGGGGTCTGAAGTAGTACAGAGGGGTCAGAAATAGACAGAGGGGTTTAGAGGAGAACAGAGGGGTCAGAAATAGACAGATGGGTTTAGAGGAGAACAGAGGGGTCAGGGATAGACCGAGAGGTCTAAATGAGTACAGAGGAGTTAGGAATAGACAGAGGAGTCTGGAGGAGTGCAGAGGAGTTAGGGATTGATAGAGGGGTCAGGATTGGACAGAGGGGTCTGAAGTAGTGATGAGAGGCATTGCCCACATTCGAATTTGCGATATTTTGCGAATAAATAGACAAATATTCGTCCTATATTCGCCAATGTTGTGTATTCGTTATATTTGCATATTCGCATATGTGAATATTCGCATATTTGCATATTTGAGGAAGAAAACAGGGGGTTGGCAACCTTACTATCGGTTGCTACGGATGTTGTTGATAACCTCTGACAAGTGTATTTGCATCATTCTAATTGGCTCACAAGTGAAAAGAAGGAATATGCAAATATTAAAATATGCACATATACAAATATTCACATATGCGAATATTCGCATATGCGAATATTCACACATGTGCATATGTGAAAAAAGTGAATATTCGCAATTTCCAATATATAGTGAATATATTCGCAATATTCGCGAGTTTGCGATATTCGCAATAAAAATTCGAAATGCGAATATTCGCGCCGCACAATAGTCTGAAGCAGTACAGAGGGTTCAAGGATGGACAGAGGGTCTGGAGGAGTACAGAGGGGTCAGGAATGGACAGAGGGGTCTGAAGTGGACAAGGTATGCCTGGAGAGCTGAACAAAAGGATTTGGAAGGGACATGCTGCCTGTCATATGAGTGGTACTATAAGTTTTCCATCTCCTTTCTCTGACTGCTTCTGTCAGGCTGTGGAAGGGTTAAAGCTGCTGGAACAAACAGTGATAAGAAAACAGGAGCAGCCTGAGAAGGAATCTGTCCTCACAGCCCTTGTCTGGATTGTAATGCATTACAAGAGACTTTCCCGATGAAGAAATATAAGATAAGATAAGATAAGATCACTGTTATACTGTGCTTTAGTTGCTTGTACAGGCATTCTTCCCAGTGCTTCCTCAGCGGCGTTGTTCTCTCTGTCGGCTCTCCTGCTCACAGACAAGAGGGAGGAGATTAGCCCCTCTCTCTCTCACTCTGCCCTGCAGTCCCGTCCGCAGCACTTAAAGCGGCAGCGGCAGGCCATGGCTCCTTAGTCATCGGGGAAGGCCGTGAGCAGAGCAGAGCAGGAAATGTTAGACATGACTGCATGTGGCATGCTACTAGCCCCGATCCGGCACTGCAGCCACTTCTCTTGAAAGGGGCAGCTGCTGATTGGAAATAGCAAACATGTATGTGCTGTGATCGGGGCCAGAGCGAGGCCCCCACCAACACATGGCCTAATGGAAGAGCCGCCTCTGTTTAGAAATCTAGGTCAATAGCTGAATCAAGCAACTAGCACACTGTGTAAACATATTTTGATTCTGGCTAAAAATATTACTTCATCTTGTTTTGCTCAAGTGCTATTTGTGCATGATGCATTAAAATGGAATAAAACTTTTTATTGTATTGTTCAAAGACAGACAGTTGGATAGATAGCTTAAAATGTGTATGTCTTACATAGAAAAATATACTGCAAAAATACATTACCATTATCCTTATAAAATATATATATATATAAATAAAAAGATTTTGAGTGCATTATTAATTAGCTCATATAATTAGCAAAGAAAAAGATGTTCTGTTTGGGAAGTTCATTTCCACTGTTAAATTGAGACACATGCAAATTAGACCCCGACAAACATGCAATTAGCCTTTCCTTCTGCTTGACTGGATCACTGTAAATTGTTTGCTAATCAAGCTGATGAAATGAAGGCACGAGGCTTTACAAGATAGTTGGGATATAAAGTTGTGAAATTGAAGTGTACTTTTTTAATGTTACAGTCAAGCAGCTATGTCAGCATGAATTAATCTACTGTATATGTAAATAATTTTGAAAATATTTTTTGTGGTCTTTACAATTTTGTGCAAATGGAATAACTGCAGCCAGTTTAGTCTCTCACTATTGTACTGTCTGTAACTGAAATGCCTCCGTAAGTTAGTATAACATGCAGTCAGAAAACGAGGCTTCTGCCTTTGTGACATTTCATTTTCTACATATGTATTATCTTTAGATAATTTTCAAAAAGTGTTTGGTCCGAAGGGAACCAGCAATGAATATGTTATAGACCGCTGGTTTACTTTAACATGTTGCTGGACTGAGCAATGTGCGCCGGCCCAGCAAGGAAAGAGTTAACTAGTGCTGCTAAATTCCTTGGCACCAGCTCTTCCCAGTATATCTGTGGTAGTGGTACCAGGGTAATATTTGTGGGTTTGCACTAACTGATTTAGGGGCTAACAGCTTGATAATGGACTCTGTGTATAAGATGACTTCTACTGCGTAGCCTGTAAAGTAATGTAAAAGTTCATAACATGTAACACATGCAACCCTATTCCACAAGCCCTTGATAACCATTGTATTTAAATAAAACTAAATATGCAGGCCATCAACGTAGTACACCAAATATGCCATATTTATTCAAATGCACGTATCTAAAAAAGAAAGAAAAAAAGAACACAAAAATTGGGTTAGATCACACAGTACATAATGCAGTGTGTTCCAGGGAGCCTCCAGGTGTTGCTTAACTACTATCTCATCATTGCCAGACTGCCGGCAGGCTCACTGTTTGGGAAAACGTTGCCAGAAAGGCATTTTTATCAATCTTTTTTTTTTTTTTATTAAACAAAAAGACCTGCTAAAAATTCAATTATGAACAGACCCATACTTACCACCTTCGTTCCAGGCTGTGATCTTCTTCTTGTATACCTATAGTGATGTAATTACAGCAGAAACAAGGTAAGTAGGTGGATCTTCACAGAATACAATATGCAGTCAAGATAGCTGTATAATGTATACCCCCCTCAATGAGTTATCAAGTGCTGCTAAGTAGCTTAACAGCACTAGTTTACGCTTTCCTTCCTGTGCTGGCACATAGTGCTCAGCCCAGCAAGGGATTACAGACTGTATTGCCAGGTCTGCTCAGGCCAAACCTACCAATATTGCGAAGTTTGGTGAGCCACTGTTTTCCTGAAGGTAGGGTCAAAACCATGTTCTCCAGACTAGGCTCACTCAACTCTAATTATTTTACATACTCCTTTACTTTGAGCGAAAGATGTCATACATTATAAGCAGGGGTCAAGTCCTGGGAAAAAAAGTGCAGGAACTCACCCAAGATTTCCACTCAAGGGCTGGTCCAGCAGAACTCACGCTAATGGGCATTGTGTTCCTGCTGTGGAAAAAGTGCAGGAACTCAGTTCCCACACGTTCCTGCAAGACTTGAGCCCTGATTATAAGACTTTATCTCCACTGATTCATGACACTCCTCCCCTCTTCCTCCATGTCTTAGGTGATCAGGTTTACAGGTTGAGCAAAAGACAGTGTAGTGTCCAGTACAGTGGTCCCTCAACATACGATGGTAATCCGTTCCAAATGAACCATCGTTTGTTGAAACCATCGTATGTTGTGGGATCCGTGCAATGTAAAGAATAGGAAGTTGTACTCAACTGTCCCCACCGCTCTGGACCGTAACCGCTCATCACCGCTGCCCTGGATGTTGCGCTCCATCGCTGTCACCGTGTCCCCATGATGTCCCCGCCACTACGGAACATCTCTGCTGCCCGGTATCGTTGCTCTCACGTCGCTGTCATCACGTCACTACGCACGCCGCTCCTATTGCATGACGGGACGTGATGACGACGATGGAGAGCGCCGGCGATGGAGGGGATCCCGAAGAGGATGCTCCCAAGCCCCCGAGGACAGGTAGGAGACCATTACCGGAGCATACGGGGCACCGTAAACGGCTATCCGGTGGCAGCTGAAGCAGTCAGCGCTGCTGGATAGCCGTTTAAGTGATGGCCCCGACATACAAAAGCATCGTATGTTGATGCTGCCTTCAACATGTGATGGCCTCTGAGAGGCCATCGCATGTTGAAATTATCGTATGACGGGCCATCGTAGGTCGGGGGTCACTGTATTTAGGAAACAGCTGAGCAATGAGTCAGTGGTAGGTGTGTTCTGTCTGACAAGTAGCTAAAACACTACTATAAACCACAACAGCTTAAAGAGAGAATATTTGTAAGCGTGGAGGAGAATTTAAAGAACTATTATATTTCACAGACCGAATTCTATCAATAGAAAGCCCTGTCAGCTGTACACCATTATTAATGTACCCAGGCCCCTGACTACCATCACTCAAAATTTTAATTAAGTACATTTTTTAATAAAAAAAAATTATATTATCAAACTCTGCTTTTGTGTACCCTATTGCACTTTAAAGAGAATAACTTGCTTCATGCTGTCCAATCTGCATGCAGCATGCAACAGGTACAGGAAGCAGGATGCTGAGACTCTAGGATTTACTAAGAAATTCTCTTGACTTTTCAAAGAAATTAGAAAAAACATAAAACTAATGAGTTCATTAAACATAAGGTTTACTCAAAGGATCCACATACATGAGAAAATCAAGAAGTCTTCCAAATACACCACAATAAACGTCTTTACTTTGTAGAAGAGTTAATAAAAGTGAGTCCGGTACCAGAAGAAAGGTTACGTTTCCAAATGATATATATAATATAATATATATATACATATATATATATATATATATATATATATATATATATATATACAGTACAGACCAAAAGTTTGGACACACCTTCTCATTCAGAGTTTTCTTTATTTTCATGACTATGAAAATTGTAGATTCACACTGAAGGCATCAAAAATATGAATTAACACATGTGGAATTATAGACATAACAAAAAAGGGTGAAACAACTGAAAATATGTAATATTCTAGGTTCTTCAAGTAGCCACCTTTTGCTTTGCTTACTTCTTTGCACACTCATAGCATTCTCTTGTTGAGATTCAAGAGGTAGTCACCTGAAATGGTTTTCACTTCACAGGTGTGCTGGTGTGGAGGAGGAGGTGTGATGGTGTGGGGGTGCTTTGCTGGTGACACTGTTGGGGATTTATTCAAAATAGAAGGCATACTGAACCAGCATGGCTACCACAGCATCTTGCAGCGACATGCTATTCCATCCGGTTTGCGTTTAGTTGGACCATCATTTATTTTTCAACAGGACAATGACCCCAAACACACCTCCAGGCTGTGTAAGGGCTATTTGACCAAGAAGGAGAGTGATGGGGTGCTGCGTCACCTGACCTGAACCCAATCGAGATGGTTTGGGGTGACCTGAACCCAATGAAGGCAAAAGGCCTAACAAGTGCTAAGCATCTCTGGGAACTCCTTCAAGACTGTTGGAAGACCATTTCAGGTGACTACTAGTGTTCAGCGGCATAGGCCATATTCGAATTTGTGATATTTCGGGAATATATGGACGGAGATTCGTCATATATTCGCAAAATTCGCATATTCGTAATATTCACATTTTATTTTCGCATATGCAGAAATTTGCGTATGCAGAAATTTGCATATGCAGAAATTTACATATATAAAAAATAGCATAAGCGGAAATTTGCACGCCAGTCTCTAAAATTCCACATGTGTTCATTCATAGTTTTGATGCCTTCAGTGTGAATCTGCAATTTTCATAGTCATGAAAATAAAGAAAACTCTGAATGAGAAGGGGTTTCCAAACTTTTGGTCTGTCCTGTATATATATATATATATATATATATATATATATATATATATATGATATAGAACAAATTGAACTCTAATTGTATCGACAGTCAATGGTCACAATCATTTTAAGGCTAAGTTTCCACACAGTTTTTTTTTTCTGTCAGTTTTTGGAATACTGCCACTGAAGTTTTTGAGCCAAAGCCAGAAGTGTATTCAAAAGGAATAGGAAATATAAAGGAAGGACTTATACTTCTCCTTCCTACTGGATCTACTTCTGACTTTGGCTCAAAAATTGCCAGAAAAAAAAACCTGTGTGGAAACTTAGCCTACTGTAACACATTTCTTATTCGCATGATTAACAATGTAATCTGAATGCAAAGTTACTTTCAATTTTCTGCTCAAAAAGTCTCTCTAAATTGCTGTATAGCAGACGATTCCTCCAGGTGGATGATGTGATTGCAACAGGCGCCAAGAAAGCTTCCACACCTAAGTCATAAGAAACAACAACAACTGTATTAAAGGGGTACTCCACTGGAAAACATTTTTTTAAATCAACTGGTGCCAGAAAGTTAATCAGATTTGTAAATTGTTTCTATTTAAAAAATCTTAATCTTTCGAGAACTTCTCAGCTGCTGTTAAGATCCACAGGAAGTTCTTTTCTTTTTTAATTTCCTTTCTGTCTGACCACAGTGCTCTCTGCTGACACCTCTGTCCATATTAGGAACTGTCTGGAGCAGGATATGTTTTCTATGTGGGTTTTCTCCTACTCTGGACAGTTATTAAAAAATGTCAGCAGAAAGCACTGTGGTCAGACAGACAGGAAAGCTGATAAGTACTGTAAGGATTAAAAGTTTTTAATAGAAGTAATTTACAAATCTGTTTAACTTTCTGCTTCCAGTGGAGTACCCCTTTAACTGGTCAGTGCTCAACGCATTGCAGGGGTGTCAATCAGATACCCAACACACACAACACACTTTATTGGGATTCATAAATGACATGACCAGTGTAAATTGCTGCTTTTAATGGGTTAAATTAACAACATCAGCATGATTACTGTCGTAGGTCATTAACCAATTCATAACTTCCCATAAACTATAAACATCAGAGTTTTCCAACACTGTCTATGGACATGTAAAATATGGCTGGTTAGAAAGGAGTTAATGATGATAGCAGCCCAAAAAATTTTTTTAAAGTGACCTCAGCTCATGACCAAAAATCATTTGTCTTTAAAGGGGTTATCCACCATATGGATATTTTAGTACTTACCTTTCAGACAGAAATGGACATGCTTTGGAAGGATCTGTGCTTGGCTTGGGGCTAAATGGCTGTGCTGTAAGTCCACCATAACGCTGTGGCTATCCTTTTGTGAAATGGCTATTTCCTGTTGAAGTTCCCTCCCGCCAACTACAAGTCCCATGGTTCCTTGTTTGTAAGTGTGAGATCACTTTTCTCCCTCCCACACATAAGCCACACCACCTATTGAAGTATGGGTGTGCTGCCTTCCATGTGTGCTGTAAACAATGGACCAGTGTTTTCTAACCAGGGTGCCTCCAGCTGTTGCAAAGCTACAATTCACTGCAAGAACCATTTCCTTCCCACACAGCGGTCGCTCCACCCACCCAGACTGGCTCCTTTATACATATGAATAGTGATGTAATGTTTTGGGCCGCACTGCAACCGGGGAAAACCTGAGACAACTCTCATTTCGTGTGCTGTTAAAAATAAGTTTTGGGGAAAAGATCAAATAAGAATTGCAAGACCACCATCACACCCAGGTATAGACACTATATTACGATGTACACTAACTTTACAGCCCCTGTAACATAGTCAAATAAAAAAAAAATCCTGGAATACCCCTTTAAGAGGTAAAGCTTCCATAGACACAGGTACTTGTATCCAGGCTTCACAATCTAAAATCTGTAGTTTAAATGTTCCTAGGGGTTAAATTTTAAAAAGTGCAAAAAATTATACAGTACATGATTAAAAGTAAGAATTATGTAAAAAGGAATCATATTTTTTTTTTTACTTTTCACAAGTATAGACTTGGCTGTCATCTTGCTTATTCTGCAAAAATTTAACGGTGTCAGACAAAAATAAAAAAAAGCTGTTTTAAGATTATAATTTTAAATGTTTCTTCAATTTTTAGCACATGCTACACAAAGATTCTTTCATTTTGATATTCACATTTAAGTAAATTTGCATATTATAATGAAAAATATCAAATTAGAGTGTTATGAAATGCATAATGTCTTCCGTTTCCGCCTGCCGTTTAAAGAAACACAGTGAGAGAGTGAAAGCAAATTGAAATAAAAATTGATGATTTTTTTTAAGTGCATTTTATGTTGATGGAAAAAAATAGAGAATACACTGTTTAATATGCATATACAAATGTGCTACAGATAAGAAGATAAATAAGTGTCATGCCAAAATAAGTAAAATATAGCCACAATCTAAAATATTGGAACTAAACGTACAGTATTATTAATCTTGCTGATTAACATTTAAGCTCTTTTAACCTCTTCAGGACGCAGGGCGTATGGATACGCCTTGCATTCCGAGTCCTTAAGGATGCAGGGCGTATCCATACGCCCATGGGAATTACGGTCCCCACCGCTAGCCGGTTGGGGACCGGAGCCGGATGCCTGCTGAAATCGTTCAGCAGGCATCCCGGCATATCGTTCAGGGGGGTCATTATGCCCCCCATGTCAGCGATGGCCGCAGATCGCTGGACAATTCAGTCCAGCGATCTGCGGCGATTCCGGGTCAATCGGGTCTCCAGTGACCCGGTGACCGGGAATTACTGGCTGATCGGGGCCGTCTCTGATGGCCCGAACAGCCATAGCCAGCAGGGGTGAGGTGGCACTGGTGCCACCTCACGATCGCTCTGATTCGTCGGCCGACCAATCAGGGCACCTGCTGCTGGTGTCACTCCTGCAACCCGCTCCGCCCCTCTTCCGGAGGACGTGAGCGGGTGCGGGAAGAAGACCCCGGGTGCCCCAATCCCCAGCGTCCCTGTTGGGATCGGGGCCCCAGGAGTGACGGCCGCGGCGAGGGACTGACCTGCAGCGGAGCAGCAGCAGGAGGTGAGTGACAGCCTCCTGCTGTTGCTTAGCAACAGCTCCCAGCATGCAAAAAGGGCATGCTGGGAGCTGTAGTTATGCAACAGCAGGAGGCAGACCACCACAACTCCCAGCATTCCCTTATGGGCATGCTGGGACTTATAGTTTTGCAACAGCTGTAGGCAAAATTTTTCTATGGAAAAGTGTACCTTCATCTGTTGTATAACTACAACTCCCAGCTTGCACAAACAGCTAAAGTGCATGCTGGGAGTTGTAGTGGTGCATTTGCTGGTTGCATAACTACAACTCCCAGCATGCCCATTGGCTGTCGGTGACTGCTGAGAGTTGTAGTTTTGCAACTTGGAGTTTTTTGGAGTTTTTTTTTTATCTAGCTCAGTGTTTCACGATCGGTGTGCCTCCAGCTGTTGCAAACTGCAACTCCCAGCATGCACCATATATGCTGGGAGTTGTAGTTTTGCAACAGCTGGAGGCACACTGGTTGTGAAACACTGAGTAAGGTCACAAACTCAGTGATACATAACCAATGTGCCTACAGCTGTTGCAAAACTAAAACTCTCAGCATGTACAGTCTGTCAGCGCATGCTGTTGTAGTTTTGCAACAGCTGGATGTTCCCCCCCAATGTGAATGTGCAGGGTACACTCACATGGGCAGATGTTTACAGTAAGTATCCGGCTGCAAGTTTGAGCTGCGGCAAATTTTCTGCCGCTGCTCAAACTGCCAGCGAGAAAATACTGTGAACCCCCGCCCATGCGACTGTACCCTAAAAACACTACACTAACACAAAATAAAATAAAAAGTAAAAAACACTACATATACACATACCCCTACACAGCCCCCCTCCCCTCCCCAATAAAAATGAAAAATGGCTGGTACGCCACTGTTTCCCAAACGGAGCCTCCAGCTGTTGCAAAACAACTACTCCCAGTATTGCCGGACAGCCGTTGACTGTCCAAACATGCTGGTAGTTTTACAACAGCTGGAGGTACCCTGTTTGGGAATCGCTGGCGTAGAATACCCCTATGTCCACCCCTATGCAATCCCTAATTTAGGCCTCAAATGGGTATGGCGCTCTCATTTTGGAGCCCTGTCGTATTTCAAGGCAACAGTTTAGGGTCACACATGGGGTATCGCCGTACTCGGGAGAAATTGTGTTACAAATTTTGGGGGATATTTTCGGCTTTTACCCATTTTAAAAATGTAATATTTTTGGGAAAACAAGCATTTTAGGTAAAATTTTTTTTTTTTTTTTTACATATGCAAAAGTCGTGAAAGACCTGTGGGGTATTAAGGCTCACTTAATTCCTTGTTACGTTCCTCAAGGGGTCTAGTTTCCAAAATGATATGCCATGTTGTTACGCCTAGCGCTCCGGGTCCCCGCTCCTCTCCGGAGCGCTTACGGCGTCTCTCTCTCCGCAGCGCCCCGGTCGGTCCCGCTGACCGGGAGCGCTGCACTGTCATGGCCGTCGGGGATGCGATTCGCACAGCGGGACGCGCCCGCTCGCGAATCGCATCCCAGGTCACTTACCCGTCCCGGTCCCCTGCTGTCATGTGCTGGCGCGCGCGGCTCCACTCTCTAGGGCGCGCGCGCGCCAGCTCCCTGAGACTTAAAGGGCCAGTGCACCAATGATTGGTGCCTGGCCCAATTAGCTTAATTGGCTTCCACCTGCTCCCAGACTATATCTGATCTCTGCCCTTGCACTCCCCTGCCGGATCTTGTTGCCTTAGAGCCTAGTGAAAGCGTTACTGTGTTTGTCCATACTGTGTACTTGACCTCCTGCTATTGCCTTATTGACTACGATTCTTGCTGCCTGCCCCGACCTTCTGCTACGTCCGACCTTGCTTCTGTCTACTCCCTTGTACCGCGCCTATCTTCAGCAGTCAGAGAGGTTGAGCCGTTGCTAGTGGATACGACCTGGTCACTACCGCCGCAGCAAGACCATCCCGCTTTGCGGCGGGCTCTGGTGAACACCAGTACTGACTTAGAACCGGTCCACTAGCACGGTCCACGCCAATCCCTCTCTGGCACAGAGGATCCACCTCCTGCCAGCCGGCATCGTGACACATTTTATTTTTTTTTGCTGTTCTCGCACCATAGGGGCTTCCTAAATGCAACATGCCAACCAAAAACCATTTCAGAAAAACGTACTCTCCCAAATCCCCTTGTCGCTCCTTCGCTTCTGAGCCCTCTACTGCGCCCGCCGAACACTTTACATAGACATATGAGGTATGTCCTTACTCGAGAGAAATTGGGCTACAAATATATGTATACATTTTCTCATTTTACCCCTTGTAAAAATAAAAAAGTGGGTCTACAAGAACATGCGAGTGTAAAAAATGAAGATTGTGAATTCTCTCCTTCACTTTGCTGCTATTCCTGTGAAACACCGAAAGGGTAAAAACGCTGACTGAATGTCATTTTTAATATTTTGGGGGGTGTAGTTTTTATAATGGGGTAATTTATGGGGTATTTCTAATATGAAGACCCTTCAAATCCACTTCAAACCTGAACTGGTCCCTGAAAAAAAGCGAGTTTCAAAAATGTTTGAAAAATTGGAAAATTGCTGCTGAACTTTGAAGCCCTCTGGTGTCTTACAAAAGTAAAAACACGTAAATTTTATGATGCAAACATAAAGTAGACATATTGGAAATGTGAATAAAAAAATATATATTTGGAATATCCATTTTCCTTACAAGCAGAGAGCTTCAAAGTTAGAAAAATGCAACATTTTCAAATTTTTCATCAAATTTGGGGATTTTTCACCAAGAAAGGATGCAAGTTACCACAAAATTTTACCACTATATTAAAGTAGAATATGTCATGAAAAAACAATCTCGGAGTCAGAATGATAACTAAAAGCATTCCAGAGTTATTAATGTTTAAAGTGACAGTGGTCAGAATTGCAAAAACCGTCCGAGTCCTTAAGGTGAAAAAGGGCTAAGTCCTTAAGGGGTTTATAGAACAACCCATTTTTTTTATTTAGATTGCACAGCTTCAGCTTTTCCAAAGGACAGGGGATAAGTCATAGATCGCGGGAGATACGATCGCTGGAACCCCCCCCCCCCCATGATCTCCTGAACAGTGCCCTGGCAGTCCGCAGGAAGCTGCGGTCGACATGCCCCCTCCCTGTATTTCTATTAGATACATGGAGGGGGCGTGACAGCTGCTGCTTTGTGCGAGGTTCGGCACACTAACTTCTTGCAGACTTCCAGGCTGTCATGAGGAAGATGGCAGGGAGTCCCAGCTTTTGGACCCCCCATGATCTAACGTATCTCCTATCCTTTGGAGGGCAGAAAAGTGAAAATGAGAATGATGCAGGGGTCGGGGGGGTTGTTAGGGCAAAAGGGGATGAAGGGGTCTGGGGGGGCAGAAAAGGGAAAATAAGAATGATTCAGAGGTCTTGGGGGGTGGGGGGAGTGTTAGGGCAGAAGGTGATAAAGGGGTCTGGGCATAAATGTGAAAATAGGAATGATGCAGGGGTCTTGGGTGGGGGTGTTAGGGCATAAGAGGATAAACGGGTCTGGGGGGCAGTAAAGTGTAAAGAAAAATGATTCAGGGGTCTTGGGAGTGAGGGGTATTAGGGCAGCAGGGGACAGAGGGGTCTGGGTGGCAGAAAATTTTAAAGAAGAATGATGCAGAGGTATTGGTGGGTGGGGAGTTATAGGAAAGAAGGGGACAGTGGGGGGGATTTAAAGGATGATGCAGGGATCTTGGGGGGCAGAGGAGTCTAGATGAGGACTTAAGGGTCAGGGGGCAGAGGAGTCTGGATGAGGACTTAGGGGTATGGGGGGCAGAGGTGTCTGGATGAGGACATTGGGGTCAGGGGGGGCAGAGGTGTCTGGGGGTATCTATGGGGGGGGAAGAGGGGTCTAGAAGAGGACCAGGGGTCTGGGGGGACTTAAGGCCCATCCACATTGAGGACATTCCTCTGGCAGAAATCTGCTTGCAGCAGAGTCCTAATGTTTTCAGTGGTTTTCTGCTGCTATGTGTATACTGTGGAATCGCCACAGTGGAATTCCCATAGCAGAATGGACGTACACCCCAAGAAGAAACATGTTCATTCTTTGGGTGGACGTCCATTCTGCTGGGGGAATTTCACCAGACTGCATTGTCATCTATAGAGATGGGGCAAATCCGTGCAGTCCTACTGCCAATGGCTTCAGCAGTGCCTGCAACAAGCAGATATTCCACCAACTAATTGTCCACAGTGTGGAGAAGCTGTTAGGGGTCTGCAGGAGGAGGGGAAAATGGGTCTGGGGGGAGTACAGGGGTGGGATTCTGACAAACAGAGGAAACAGTGTCTGGCAGTATTATTTTAGGGGTCATGGTGTCTGGCATAATTATAATGATTATTGTTATACAGAGGATGAGGATCTGCTAACAAAGTAACTAATGATGTCCGGGCGTCAGACTCTGCAGAGAAGATGGAGCTGGAAGAAGAGAAAGACCAGATGAAGAAAAAAAAAGAGAAGACGTCTCCTGTGAGTCATTATACAATTCTGTATTCTCCTGACTGTCCCATCAGAGCTGAAGTCACTTGTAATTTCTGCAGTAATAACGGGTGGCACTGTTCCCCAATCTGTGTTACAAAACTACAATTCCCATCATGCCTGAAGCTTTGCAGGCATGATGGGAGTTGTAGCTTTGCAACAGCTGGAGAGCCACTTAAACCAAGGTGATTTTAGAGTATGCAGCCTATATTAATTTTAAGGACTTCTGCGACACCCATCGTAAAAAAAAATGGGCTGCATAGTCTAATATGCCCAGGCCTATTTTTGCTCCCAGTCTGACCCTGGAAGTAAGTGTATTACAGGAATATCCCAACCTTTATCTCTACAGTTGTTTCAAAACTACAGCTCCCATCATGCTATTCTGTCTGCATGGTGGCAGTTGTAGTTTTGCAACAGCTGGAGAGTTCATGTGGGGCGGGGGCACCTTATTCATTGTTTTAAGGGACACAGAGGTAAAATTTGCTTCAGGGCAAGTGGCAATATAATATTTGGGGGGCCCAGCATGTGGTAGTTTTATACTAATGGGTACAGTGTGAGGCAGAATTATAATTAGGGGCACAATTTGTGGCAGTATTATACTCAGGGGCACAGTGTTGCAGTATTATACCAGGGGCACAGTGTGTGGCAGTATGATACTCAGGGGTGTGGTGTGTGGCAGTATTATACTCGGGCATGGTGTGTGGCAGTATTATACCCAGGGGCACAGTGTGTGGCAGTATTATACTCAGGCGCATGGTGTGTGGCAGTATTATACTCGGGCATGGTGTGTGGCAGTATTATACTCAGGGGCACGGTGTGTGGAAGTATTATACTCAGGTACAGGTATGTGGCAGTATTATATCGGGGGCATAGTGTTTGACAGCATTCTATTTATGTATAAAGCATGTGGCAGTTATATATTCAGGGGCACAGTGTGTGGCAGTATTATACCAGGGGCACAGTGTGTGGCAGTTGGAGAACGGTTATGACTTATTAAGTACTAATTATGTTCTACAATAGGCAGCGCCTATTTCTGGCATGGCACTGTGGCCACTAGGTGTGAACCAGGTCTTAGGGTTTAGCTCGGACCTTCACCGGATGGCAGACCTGGAAGAGCGGACCCTCACTAAAAATAGTTGAGTACCCCTGCCCTAGAAGGATAACTCTGTTTTTCCATACCAAACAGTTATGACCAACAGCTGCTTCCCAGTATGATCAGGGTGAAAGGTTTATGACTTTTGGGCACTTCTAACTTTAACAATACCAACCTACATTCCTGACAGTATCCAGCTCCTTTCAGGCAGCCTGGAAGTAGTGGGTGCTATGGTAATACTAAGAAGGCTGATAATAGCCCATTAAGAGTTTAACACTTACTAATGGTAAAACTGTCTATCAGACAGCCGTGACATAACAATGCTCCGGCCCTTGTGATCGACAGTAATCAGACCCGGAGCGAACACGCTCCGGGGACTGATTTTAACGGGGTACGGTGTGCAAAATCACGGGGGTCCCCAGCGGCGGAAATCTGATTGGTTGCTATGGGAAACTGGGCAACTTTTCCTCTGGACAAGTTTTGATAAGTCTCCCCTATGGTGATCCAATCGGCTATGAGATTGCTGTGCTGTCGCTGCAGCACAAATCTCAAGTGTTGATGGGGCAGATATAAGATCAGGGGCATAGCTAGTGTCCTATGGACCCCATGGCAAATTCTGTCTAGTACACAGAGACTACAGTCACCAATATTACCAGTATAAAAGTAAGAATATTATCACCCTTCATATTACCTTCAGACTGTTACTGACCAAATCCTGTATACTGAAACCAATATTACCAATACTCAGAAGCACATTCAGTTAATTTTCTCGATCTCAATGTAGCAAAGAGACTAATAAGCCGGCACTGCTGTAGCTTTGTTGTAGAGGAGACAATCACTGGTATCTGACCGCTATGAACCACACCTGATCCTGGAGCGCGGGGTGCAAGTATAGAGTCCACAATGCATATAGAAATGAAATAAAGAAAATGAGACAACTCCACTCACCATCCAGGAATAAAGGTTTCTTTACTGTAGTCCATCAAGAATACATGGTAAGACAGTGACAAGCGCGCGAGGAGCGGAGGCAGAGGTGAGACGGGACACAACTGTTTTGCACGATAGACGTGCTTCCACTAGCCGACACCTGGCGTCTCCCTATGCGCAAGCACATGATATACCGGAGATGCCGGAAGAAGGAAGGACAGGTAAGTCATGTGATACATTAGAATAATGTTTAGAATACATTCATAAATATATATAGAATATTAAAAACAAACATGGGAGACATGTATATAGAACTATAGAGAGCTGGATTATAGATATGACTTGCAGGTATCAAATGAATTGGCTGAATTAGTTACGGTCATTGAAGCCTAAGGCTCCAGTGGTGTCTAGTTTAACGATCCAGCGCGCTTCCTTTCGGAGCAATACTGCATGTCTGTCACTGCCTTCAGAAGGATACACTCTATCTAGTCCTGCAAATTTCAATACAGAGACATCACTATTGTGAGCTTCTCTCATATGTGAAAAAAGGCGAGTAACACCTACACCTGTTCTGATAGAACGAAAATCTGATGTGAGCTTGTAGTTGGTGAATGGTTTTACCTATGTAAAAAAAAGCTGCATGGGCAAAGCAATGTGTATATAACATAGGTAGTGCGGCAAGTTATTAGCTGGTTGACTACGTGTGTATAGCCTCCTAGTTTGATTTGTCTACTCGCCCAATTGTTACTGCAGAAGGAGCAATTTTTACAGGGGGAGTTACCTTTAAGATAGTAGCCTGTTAACCATGTAGATTGTGTTGGTTTACTTCTAATTCTACTAGCTGTTTTAAGGCGATAACCTATTGTGGTGTTCTTTCTAAATGTGATTAATAGTTTCTCTATAGTAGCTTGTTTGAGATCCTCATCTGTGCCCAACATATACCAATGCCTATGTATGGCTCCAATTACGACTTGGTTTAGGTTAGAGTTGCTAAGGGAAAATACAAATTGTTTAGCGGTATCAGCACTATTGTTGTATGTTTTCTTCTTCTGTTTAGGTGTTAACAAATCAGTTCTGTTAAGTTTTCTGGCTCTCTCTAGGGCTTCATCAACCAGTGTTTCTGGGAATTCTCTAGCCAAAAAACGTTTTTTAAGTTCCTCTGTCTGTGTCTCAAATATTTCATTGTTGTTATTAATGCGTTTTAGATGCAAAAACTGTGAATAGGGTATGCCGCGCTTAGTGTGTGGGGGTGGGAACTGCGGTAGTGTAGCAAAGAATTGCGAGCAATCGACTTGCGGTAACCCATGGTTACAAAGGAATTGTCTGCAATTTAGATTTTTACATCGAGAAATTCAAGTTCCGAGCCTCCAAACACGTATGTAAACAGCTTATTTTCCCTATTCACAGTATTGAGATATTGGAAAAACTCAGAAAATACATCTTCTGGGCCATCCCAGACGAAGACTTTGTCGTCTACAAATCTGTAGAATAGCTTAATGAATTTAACATAGGGGTTTAGGTTGGAAAAGATGTAACAACGTTGAAAGGTGGCAAGGAAGAGGTTGGCATAAGTACAGGCGATCGGCGTGCCCATGGCCGTACCGGTCTCCTGTCTGTACCAAGTCTTTCCTTCCTTGAACTCATTGTGTGTCAGCACGAAATGAGGAGCATTGCATATTAATATTGCGTATTAAATGTGGCAGATTTATCTGTTTCTGAAAGGATCTCTCTGATAGCCTGTACACCCGCATCCCAAGGGATGCGGGTGTACAGGCTCTCAACGTCAATGGAAGCCAACTGATAACTTTCCTGCCACTCAAAGGTCTCAAGATGTGTAAAGAGGTCACCCGTATCCCTGAAGTAGGTGGGGGTGTGTTTCAAAAGTGGTTTCAGCAACCACTCGGTATATTGAGACAGATATTCGGTCGCAGAGCCGATCCCCGAGACAATGGGTCTGCCTGGGAGTCGGCTCTGCGACTTATGGACCTTAGGTAAACAGTACCATTTACTTGCTTTTGGAGTATTGGGTAATAATTTTTCAGCCACTGAGTTTTCACACTGCAGGGTGATATACAAACTGGCAAAATTATCACTACCACCTTTAGGAAAAAAATGCAGTGAATTCTATCCTGCACGCCAGTTCATGTCACCCTGCACATGTGATCGAGAACTTACCGGTTGGAGAAATGATCAGGACACGCCGCAATTGTTCTCAGGATCAAGATTTAGCAGATGAGCTTGTTGCCGTCGGCAACCGCTTGAGACAACGCGGCTATCCTGACTGGATCATATCCAGGGCGAGAGATATTCCCAGCAATAAAAATCGCTGCGATCTAATTAAGCCACAGCCCAAAAACAACACAAACAACAACACAAACAAACAACACAAAAATTCACCGGGGGTCTTTTCAATGCAATACAGCGTCGATTTCAAGGCAGTTAAGGGGATTATTGCCAAATATATGCCTATTATATATACAGATCCCGAGTTTCGGGAAGCCTTGAAAAATGGCTATAGATGCGTTTCAAAGAGGGCATCTACCCTAGGTCAAAAATTGTCCCCCTAGAGACAACAATAGATTCAACATTAAGCAATACATAAATTGCAGTACCGCCAGGGTTGTGTACCTGTTTAAGTGTCGTGCCTGCAATGTACAATATGTAGGATGCACCATAAATACACTGAAGATCAGAATACGGAAGCACTCGTCTGACGTTGTGCATTTTCAGGCACGGCACGTATCCATGATAACTAAACACTGCGCTGAGGTACATGGAGGGAACACCTCCAACCTCATTCTACAGGGCATTGAGAGGGTTTAGAAGCCTCCTAGGCAACATGAGACAGAAGGTACTGGACCGTGAAGTTTTTTGGATCCTCATGCTGAACACGTGGGCACTGCACGGTCTAAACAGGAGGCTAGACACAATCCTACATTATTGATCCATATCTGAATGCCTACCTTCCCAGTTCCTATATCCCCCTCCTCCCCCCCCTTTTTTTTCATTTTGTGTTTTTTATGTCTCAAGCCTCAATAAAATAAACTAGTTTTACTCTCCAACTATATGCAGAGCAGTTATGATCAAAGATACAACATTAATTGTCGCCATCTCTGTACTTTATGATCAAAATACATATATATCATTTTGGTTAATATTTGTTCAGCTTCTCCAGTTCTATCATCAAACCACTATCATTCCTCTCTCTCCATAGGCTCCCATATTTACAAAAATTTAACTATAGTTCTTATATTCTAAGATAACAAAATTCATCTAAACTCAGGAGAGTATATAGAATTTATAAATATAGAATATTTATGTGAACCAGTCGTCAAAAGCACAGGGGAGGAAGAAAAGGAAAGACTAGTGAAAATGGGATCCAATAGATGGTCTTTATTATGTAAAAATGGGTGTGTATAGCCAATCACCTAGCAGAGCCCTTGTTAAAGGTGAATGGTATATATTTGGTAATTAAAATATCTAAAATAAATGAAATCATCGAATAAATGACACAATAAAAATGAAATAAATATGATGAATAAATAGCACCAAAAAATTAATCAGTATCTGCTGCATATATCAAGAAAAAACGTTCTCAGTCCATATAGTTCATAGGAATAATTCAACAGAAAATCCACAATGTATGTCCAGAATAGAAAGTCTCAATTAGTTCAGGTATATCCAGAGTATAGTAGCAAATGTAGCGACAGTGGCTACAGTGGCAAGTCTCTAATTATATCAGAGAGTTCATAGACAAATGTTCAGTAATAGCGGTTATGTGCTTCTAATACATGTCCTGTCAAAGTTATATCTTTGTTGTAACTTAGTTAATACTGCAGACAATGTAGCAAACACTGTCAGCGGTGGAAGTGTAAGGTCTCGGTGCACAGCACCACTCACCCTCCTTCTGAAACCTCAGGTCCGGGCTGGCACGGCTGGGTACGGCACTTTGGATATCGGTAGCCGCCTGAGTAGTATGCTGGCTGAGTGGCTGAGTCTCCGGGGGCTCCGAGTGTCCTGGGCTGACACGGGAGGCGTCCGCCCTTGGAGGGATGATGTCCAGGAGTAACCCTGCCGACCGGGCCTGTGAGTGGATGCAGGGAACAGGTTGTGCAGGTTGCGCGTGTGAATAAGGCTCTAGCAGCACGCGTGCAGCAGTGGACCCAGAATCGTGGGCATCCAGCTGTTGCAAATGGAATATAGCATAACAGTCTGTTTAAAGTGATATACACTTATGGATAAGGTGCAGATATTGGGCTAGATGCTTTTCAAGGCCGCAGGCCTTTTCTTCAATAGCTATGGGTATGGATAAAGGATGGAAAGACTACTTTTATATAGTCTCCATACAGTGATGTAATACTGATTGGGAAAGAAGAAAATGTGGAGACTGGGAATTTTAAGTATGTTGTAAAATGAGTAATGGATCCAGATAGAAGGAAGGAAAATGGGAATAGAAGAAAAGAAAAGAAGAAGATGGAGGTGGTGAATTAAGTATATGAATATGAGTGTCAGGTGAGATGAATAGAATAATAAGAAAGAAAAAACAATATTGATTGAATATGTATAAAAATACACTATAGATAAAGATGTGAATTAGAATGAACCACAATGGGAATCATGAGAATAAAAATTATGGATATTAAAATTCATAAGAAATTGTATAAAAAATTGTGAATGTTGATAAAATGAAAAAGTAAACAACTGCAATACAAAATATAATAATGTGTACATGATACATGCATATATAAATGACACATGAATATATAATTTAAAATATATATTGTAGAAAATAAGTGTATATAAAATTAAGCCGCTGTGGGAATGAAAAATTAATAAAAATTATGATTATTCATAGGAATGGGAATGAATAAAATTTGAGTGAGGAGTGAAAAATAAAATGAATATGATATAAAAAATAATAATAACATAGTAAAGCAGGGGGGGGGGCTCTCAAAGGAGAGGTCCATAGACATGTTCAGTAGATAGTCTTGGGGAGGCTCACCCCCAATTGCCGTCACTGGGTTGATAAACGGCCAGCCAGTGACGGGTCGTGAGGGAAAGCCATGCTACAAGATGAGATCAGAGGAACCCAAAAACTTCAAGTTCTGCGTTTAATCCTCTTGGAATAATGGTATCAAAATCAAAAATCTTTCTTGATTCTGCTTTGGACATCTTAATAATATAGTCCCCACCTCGCCAACACCTTCTTACATTTTGGATAGCTAGGAAAAAAAAGTTCTGATGGATTTTGATTGTGATGTTCAATGAAATGGAGGGATAGTGGATGCGTTTTTAACCCATTTTTTATATTATAAATGTGCTCTGAAATGCTTGTTTTTAATTGTCTCTTTGTGCGGCCTATGTATTGTTTTCCGCATGTGCACTGTGTTAGATAAATCACTCCCTTGCTGTGGCAGGTAAGGCATTCAGATATTTTGTGTGTATAGTTGTCAGATGTAGAAGTTATTTCAGTGATTTTTTGGGGGAAGTTGGTGATTTTAAAGGCTGAGCAAGTTCCACATCTTTGCAATCCTTTATTTTGTAGCCATGTGGATGATGTTTTGGAGTTGGTTGGTTGTCTGACAGTGGGGGCAACTTGGATACCCAGATTTGGGGCTTTGGTGTAAACTATGGGTGGGTGTAAAGGGATATTCTGTCCGATTATTTTATCATTCATTAAAAAATGCCAGTTGTTTTTGATGATCCTTTAAATTTTTTTATAATCTTTGTTAAACGGTAAAATTATTTTTGGATCGTCAATTTGTGATGATGTATCTGTTTCTTTAGGGATGAAAATTGATGATCTATCTAAAATACGAATTTGGTTAAAAGATTTATCTAAAATGCTTTTTGGATAGTTTTTCTCCAAGAACTTATCAGTAAGGGTTTGCGCTTCAAATTTAGTCTGTGAAGTATAGTTTCTTTTTACATGAAAGAAGAGATCGCAGACGGCACTCACGGAAACAGCAAGAAGTTTAATTCGGGATCGCTGGTCCACGCAACAGAAACAACAGGTAAGTCGACCCTGTCGGGTCGACTTACCTGTTGTTTCTGTTGCGTGGACCAGCGATCCCAAATTAAACTTCTTGCTGTTTCCGTGAGTGCCGTCTGCGATCTCTTCTTTCATGTTTTCTACACTTATGCTTATGGCGGACTGAGCACCGGATTTGTGGCATTTGGACCTGAAGGTGCAGTGATCCAGTATACTCCAGCAGAATCGTGAGTGCGGCAGTGCCGACATTTCTCCTTCTCCATATGTTCGATAGTTTCTTTTTAGCCTGCGGTACTGACCCATTGGAACGTTTAAAAGCCACCTGGGTAGATGGCAACTATTAAAAAGGATAAAACTATTTTTAGCTACAGGCTTATGGTACATACTGCAGGTTAATTTAGGTATATCTATAGTGATTAAAAGATCAAGGAATTCTAAAGTGCCTGTGCTTATATAGGGGAAAAATTTAGATTCAAATTGTTAATATTAATTTCTTGGATAAAATCTTCCAACAAGCATTTGGGGGCCTTTCCAAAGAAAAACAATGTCGTCAATGTAGCCCCGCCATAGTACGAGATCTGCGCCGATCCTGGGAGTAATAAATCATTCCTCCCAGGCTGCCATAAACATGTTTGCTTAACTGGGCGCGAATATCGTACCCATGGCGGTGCCGGTGGCCTGTGGATAAAATTTGTTTTCGAAATAGAAATAATTATGAGTTAAAATGAAATTAATGGCTTGAAGGATAAAATCTATCTGTTCTGGTAAAATGTCTGCTTTAGTTAAAAAATGTTGGACTCCTTCTAGGCCGTCAGTATGTTTAATAATCATGTACAGGGAATTCACATCTAAAGATACTAGAATGTATTCAGGTTCCCATTTTATGTTTTCCAATATCTGTATGGTTTGGGTAGTGTCTTTGAGATAATAGTCTGTAGTTTGGACAATAGGCTGACGAAAACGGTCAATGAGTTGGGAGAGATTGGATGTTAATGAATTTATCCCTGACACAATAGGGCGACCAGGGGGGTTAGTGGAATCTTTATGCATTTTTTGGGAGACAGTAAAAGACAGGTAGTCTTTCCTGTGTCCCCAAAATGAAATCATATTCTTTTGATGAGATAATGTCAGATTGTGATGCATTTTCGCATAGCGTTTTCAATTCTTTGCTGAATTTGATTGTGGGGTCTGACTTCAATTTGGTATATGTGTGAGTATCTGATAATTGTCTTATGCATTAATATTTATATTTTTCTGTGTCCAATATCACTATACCGCCCCCTTTATCTGCTGGGCGGATCGTGATGTTATTATTTTGTAGTTCTAAAATGGCTCTTTTTTCTTTAAAAGTAATATTGTTTTTTTAATTAGATTTTAGGTTTAATTTTCTGATGTCCATTTCTACAGCTTTTTTGAAAGTGAAGATATCTGGGCCTGCTTCTTTTTTGGGGTAAAACTTGGATTTTAAAGTGCAATTAGTGTGGGTGTAAATGGTGGTCGGAGTGGTAGGGTTAATTATGGGTTGTTTGATAAAGTATTTTTTAAGACAAAGTCTTCTTATGTATTTTTCTACACCAATAAATGCATCACATTTGTTTAGTGGTTGACTTGGTGCAAATTTTAAACGTTTATTAAGTAGTTTAGTCTGAGTATCAGTAAGGGATGTTGTGCTGAGATTAAATATGATGTTGGAATTGTCTAGTTGGTTTTTGTGGGGGTTGTGTTCCTCGTAGTGGCTCGTTTCTGTCATCTTCTAACCCTCTTAATGTTGTTGGTGCGTTCATGTGAAATACAATACAGAAATTTAGGTGCACTACTGTGGTAGATGTATATAGTGACATTGGCTAATCCCTCAACACTGATGTTAAAATTGAGACATTCGCCAGTGTATCCTTATATAAAGGACACACCAGAGCCCGCACACCAACGCCAAGGTTTCTCAGATGGCACGGGACCTAACGCTAACCTACCTGTGCGTAATAAGCAAAAACCAGGGGCCAGTGGGCAATTACAGCAGCACTAGGTCGACATGCAGCCTGCTCCCAGTTCCCTCCAGCGTGACTGAGCACACATACAATGGAAGGGGGGAGAGAGGCTACAAGCCCCACCCAAGTTGGCTGATATAGGTGCATGGCCTCACAGGTGCAACCCTAATGCTGCCTGGAAAGTGTTCAAGGCGCATTAACATATGGAGTTTACACACCTCCACGTATAAATTTACAAACAACAACAAAAAACGTGGTCTCAAATGGCTGGAGGTGCTCAACCTCAAATGCAGTTGTGCATATATACTGGGGGAGCAGATCCTGCCCTTGTAGTCCGTTGCTAGGGGCGATCCCCAGCATAAAAATGCATACAATGGAGGATGCCTGCAGCGGACTACAAGTGCCACAATAGAATCCTACACCAGATAAACGGTGTGGATGTGTAACAATTAGAATAATACAATACAGAAATTTAGGTGCACTACTGTGGTAGATGTATATAGTGACATTGGCTAATCCCTCAACACTGATGTTAAAATTGAGACATTCGCCAGTGTATCCTTATATAAAGGACACACCAGAGCCCGCACACCAACGCCAAGGTATCTCAGATGGCACGGGACCTAACGCTAACCTACCTGTGCGTAATAAGCAAAAACCAGGGGCCAGTGGGCAATTACAGCAGCACTAGGTCGACATGCAGCCTGCTCCCAGTTCCCTCCAGCGTGACTGAGCACACATACAATGGAAGGGGGGAGAGAGGCTACAAGCCCCACCCAAGTTGGCTGATATAGGTGCATGGCCTCACAGGTGCAACCCTAATGCTGCCTGGAAAGTGTTCAAGGCGCATTAACATATGGAGTTTACACACCTCCACGTATAAATTTACAAACAACAACAAAAAACGTGGTCTCAAATCGCTGGATGTGCTAAACCCCAAATGCAGTTGTGCATATATACTGGGGGAGCAGATCCTGCCCTTGTAGTCCGTTGCTAGGGGCGATCCCCAGCATAAAAATGCATACAATGGAGGATGCCTGCAGCGGACTACAAGTGCCACAATAGTCTGAGTATCAGTAAGGGATGTTGTGCTGAGATTAAATATGATGTTGGAATTGTCTAGTTGGTTTTTGTGGGGGTTGTGTTCCTCGTAGTGGCTCGTTTCTGTCTTCTTCTAACCCACTTTATGTTGTTGGTGCGTTCATGTGAAATGTGGGAGTGGGGGTAATGGGGTGGATCTCGGCTTGTACCGATTGTGTTTTTAGGTGATAATGTGTTGGACTGTGTGTGGGTAAGTGAAGTGTTGTGGGAGGGTATCGTGAAATATATCGTAAAAGAGAAAGAGAAGGGGGAAGGAGCGGTTGGAGCGGTAATGGAGAAATTCCTGTCCCCAGTAGTAAAAAGAAAACAGCAGGACCACAGAACGGAATTAGAGGAGGAGGTAGAGGATGGGAGACCTAGGAGGGAGTCCTCAGAGATACTGAATTAAATATGGGAAGGTGTGCAGAAATCTAATGAATCCCTGAGTAAAGTACAGGAAAATCTGGGAGGAGTAAAGGAGGATATATCACTGATAAAGGAGGATATGAAAAAAATGAGAGAAAGAGTGGGAGAAATGGAACAAAGGATAAGCAAGGTTGAGGGGATTGCAAAAGATTCAGAAGAGGAGATCACAAGATTAAAAAAAACTTGCCAGCAGATGTCAGAAAAGCTTAGGGATTTAGAGGATAGGAGTAGACGGGCGAATATCAGAATTGTTGGAATCCCAGAAAAAGTGGAAGGAGAGGATTGTAGGAAATTTATGGAGAGGTGGTTAAAAGAAAGTTTTGGAGGAGAAGGGGGGCTGGAGACAATGGTGATAGAAAGAGCACACAGAGTTCCCTTTTATCCTCCCCCACCTGGAGCCAGGCCCCGTGCTATGTTGATAAAACTCATATCCTCCGCAGATAGGGATCATATTATAAGAATGGCGAGAAGAAAGGTAGAAATAGTAATTGAAGGTAGTAAGGTGGGAATATTCCGAGACTTTTCAAAAGAAACTCAGATGGCAAGGATGAATTTCTTACAGGTTAAGAAAAGGTTGAGAGCGGCAGATATAAGATATTCACTAATATTCCCAGCCAAGTTAAGAGTAGAGTACAAGAATCAGACAATGTTTTTTATGACGCTAGTAGAAGCTTCAGAGTGGCCGGATAGCGAAGCAATTAACTAAGTGCTCCTTTAAGCAAGTAGTTTCTAAGTTATTTTTTTTTCTCGTATTTTTTGAAGGCAGCATTTTTTTTTTAAGATGGCATGGGTAAGAGGAAGTTAGGCTCAGTAGAGAGAAACGCAACCCGTGGAGGGTAGAGCCTACCAAGAGGGGGGGCGGGGGACAGGGAAAATGGCACTGGCAGAGGATTATTTTTTATTTATTTTTTTTCCTCCTTCTTTCTGCTATTAGATGGTAAATATATTAGTATAGAACATTAGAGGATTAGCAGAAAGAATAAAGAGAGCTGCAGTGTTCAAGGTAATAACCAAACATCTGCCAGGAGTGATATTCCTCTTGGAAACCCATTTAAAAAGGAGAAAATAGTGATGTTAAGTCGTAAATGGATAGCGACATCGTATCACTCAATCTACTCGAATTATGCAAGAGGAGTAAACGTGATGATACATAAGGGTGTAAAGTTGCAAGTGTTGGAAAAGAGAATTGATAAAGAAGGAAGGTATATATTTTTGATGGTAGAATGTGGGAAAAAGAGGATGATCTGGGCCTTTGTATATATTCCGCCCCCTTTCAATTTTCTAATGCTGCGGAGTTTATGTCAATTTATTAATGATATGCCTCTTGGAAACCCATTTAAAAAGGAGAAAAATGTTCCGTGTTAATTATGGGGGATTACAACACAGTTATTCAGGAGGACTTGGATAGATGGAGAAAAAATTAAAACAAGGGAAGAATACCCAATTTGGGGTTGGAGAAATTTTTGAATGAGATGGGGTGGAAAGATATATGGAGGATCCAGAACCCAGATAAAAAAATATTTTCATGCTTTAATAAATCTAAACAAACCCTGTCTAGAATAGACATGGTATTGGGATCACAAGATATGATAAAGGAGGTGAAAGAAGTGATATATGAGCCTAGAAGCATCTCAGACCACTCACCAATGCTGATAAAAATGCACTGTAATAGAAGAAAACAACAAAGAAGGCTATGTGTTAGTCCATATTGGTTGGAGTTATGGGGGGAAGAACCAGATATGGTGGGAAGGATTTCTGAATTCTTTATGTTAAACGAGGGGACAGCCTCGGTTAATGTGGTTTGGGATGCAGCAAAGGCCTATATAAGAGGGTTAATGATCGAAAGAATGGCAAGAGTTAGGAAGAAAGCAAAAGAAGAAGAGGAGGAAATGAAAGGGTGGATAGAGATAGCAGAAAGGCAATATAGGAATACAAGATCAGTGGAAGATAAAGATAGTTGGGTAAAGGACCAAGCCATCAAATCGATGAATAGAGTATATAGGCAGAAATATTTTGAGGGTGGTAGACCAGGAAATTTTTTGCCAAAAATGATTCAGGACAATACATCAAAAACAGTAATAAAGGCAATAAGAGATAAGCAAGGGAAGATAAGGAACGAACAAAAAGAAATTATAGAGGTCTTCCACGAATATTATAGTAAATTATATAAAACACAAGGTGAAATAGACAGGTTGGAGGTGGAAAGATATGTATCAGATTGCTGTCTTCCAAAAATAATTAGTATAATGAGGGAGGGGTTAGGGGCAGAGATTAGAGAAGAGGAGGTAAAAATAGTAATAAAACAAGCCCCAAAAGCTAAAGCAGTAGGTCCAAATGGGCTCCTATTTGAGTTATATAAAGTGTTTGGAAAGGTATTGATTCCGAGGCTAGTAGTATTAATTAATGAAATATTTAAAGGGGGCAACTGCCAGAGTCTATGAATAAAGCAATAATTATCCTTATTTTGAAGCCAGGAAAAGATGCAGTGGAGCCAGGGTCATACAGGCCAATGTCTCTGTTAAACACAGATGTGAAAATCTTGGCCAATATATTGGCGAATAGGTTGGCCGGTGTGACCTCGGGTCTAATAGGTAAAGAACAGTGTGGATTTAGGCAGGGGTATAGCACGGCAGATAATATAAGGAGATTGTTTGCGAATATACAAGAGGTGAGGGGGGGCCTCTCCATCCTGTCACTTGATGCAGTCAAGGCTTTTGACAGGGTGGAGTGGCCTTATTTATGGAAAGTACTGGAAGGTTTTGGATTGGGTGAGAGATTTATAAGATGGATACAAATATTGTATAAAAAACCAATGGTGGGAGTTTTAGTGAATGGTGAAGAGACAGAGGGGTTTTCACTTACCAGAGGCACAAGACAGGGCTGTCCTCTCTCCCCCTACATCTTCTCGCTATATATAGAACCACTTGCAGTAAAAATTAGGAAGATGAAAGCGGTGGAGGGGTTTGGGTGTAGGGGGAGAGAGGACAAAATATTGTTGTTCGCGGATGACATTCTGATGTACGTTTCCAATACAGATTATATGTTGGATAAAGTAATAGCAACAGTGGAAAGCTATGGTAGGATTTCAGGACTACAAGTAAATTGGGAAAAAACAGTGCTGCTTCCCTTGGAAGGGAGAATAGAGCATAGTAAGGTTAGGGTGCTAAAAGAAAATGAATCCTTTCGCTACTTGGCTATTGTAATTTCTAAAAAGGTAGAAGATTATATAAAATTAAATATAGATCCGTTGCTGCAAAAGATAAGGACTAAATTTAAGATTTGGTGTGGACTTCCATTAAGTATGGTGGATAGAATTAGTTTGATAAAAATGATAACGTTACCCCAACTGCAATATGTTTTATTAAATAGTCCAATTTGGTTAGAGGAAAGAGTATTCAAGCAAATAGAATCTCTGTTGAGAGATTTAATCTGGAAGGGGAGAAGACCAAGGGTAAAATTACAACATTTAGTAAAGGAAGAGAATAATGGAGGTCTGTCAGTTCCGGATTTTAGAACCTATTTTTGGGCAGCACAGTTAACCCATCTAATTAGATAGAAAGAAATGGACTATTTGAGAGGAGTAGGGGAGAAAAATGTGTAGGAATATGAGAATGGTTAGAAGGAGGTCAATTAAGTATTAGAGAAGGAGCAGGGGCAACGTTATTACAATTGGCACAAAAAGTATGGGAGAAAATAAAGAGTGTAATAGCACAGAGGAAGGCGACACGATATACACCATTATTTGATAATAAAAAGTTTGAAGAAATAACTAAAACACAAACAAAAGAATTTTGGTATAGGTACAATATAAGATTTGTGGCACAAATATTAGAAGGAAATGGGTTAAGACCATTTTATAGTATATGTAGAGAATATGGAATTCCGGAGAATCAGGAGTTTAGATATTTTCAAAAGAGTGGCTGATGGTACATGAACAACCACTACTGAAGGAGGTGATGGAGAAAGAAATTAGAAGGAAAATAACATCTAAAATGTACAGAGAATTTAAGAAGGTGCAAGATGATAGAGTGGTACACAATAGTCAAAGGAAATGGGAGAATGAAATAGGAGAAATAAGTCAAACAGAGGGGGAAGGTATTTGGGAATGGGGTAAAAAAGCAATATGTAATAGAAATCACAGGGTGACACAATTTTTTATAAATAAGAGATTGTATTACGCCCCCAAGCAATTGGGGAAGATAGATAGGAATAAACATTATGGTTGTCCCAAGTGTGGAGAGGAAGAAGCAGATTTCTCGCATATGTACTATAAATGCCCGCAAATCCAAAAGGTGTGGCAAAAAATAATAAAGATGGTTGAAATAAGGTTAAAAATTATAATTACAATGGACCCTAAAATATGGCTGTTAGGCATGGTAGTCGGAAATAGTAACAAAGCACTGTTGTTCAAATTGATGTTTGTATTGAGATTGATGATAGAAAGAAAATGGATGAGTAAAGAAATGCAGACACAAAAGAATATATGAACACTGTAGCAAATATTATTAACTTGGAATTTTGGCCTGCAGCAAAGAAAGGAGGGATGAAAAAATTCCACCAAACATGGGATAGGTGGATTAAGAATATGCCGATGGAGGAAAAAAATGAATTGGTGGATATAATAAGGATTTGATTAAGTTTTTTTCCTTCTCTGCCAGTGTCATGGGGGGGGGGGGGGGAGGAAGGGGAGGGTTTGGGGAGGTGGGAGGGGGGGTATTAAGATTGTAATACTTGAAGGCCTGTAGTCAGCCCGAGACCTTTAATCCCTGGTAGATTATTATAGTGAAATAAAATAAAGGTCACATTTTTTTTTCTCTTTCTCCTTTCCTCCCTTTTTGGATAGTTGCTGCCACCTCTCCTTTGGTATATATAAGCTATTAACAGCATTGAGGGGGGGAGGAGAGGTCGGAAGGAATTTTTTTTTGTATGGTTGATAGTTGTAGAAGGAAGAGGAATGTGGAATTCAAAGAACTAAATAGCCTCAAATACCTATGATTCCTCGCCACCCTGACAGTCCAGGGTGAGTTAAATACCGCCCTGGAGGGTTGGGGGGTAGTCGGCCAGAGGTTGCAACCAGTGAAAGGGGCAGCCTAGAGCCTCTTCTCCTCCTGCCTCCCTCCTCTCCCTGATCCTATCTCTTTATGGGGGGTTGGTACCCCCAAATCTGTGCTTCTGAGCTTCTAATTAATTGATTTATTTCTTAAGGTAATAGAAATAGGGGGTGACATAGGGGTGGAAAGGGTGTGAACAGTAGGGGAAGCAACAAAAGACAGTTAGGAGGGGGAGGTGGGGGAGGGAGGGAGGAAGGCGCAGGGAGGACTGCAGGCCTCAAGTAGTAAGTTAAATAAGGAATATTGTAATGGGAAGATTAAAGTAGAATTGATTTTAAAGTTTGATTAATAGATATTGTTGGGTGGGTTTGGGGATATAATTTTCTTTTTGATGGAAAAGTTGGTTTTGTGTAAACTTTTATAATGTTTTATAATGTTTATAATGTTTTAATGATCCCCTATGGCGAACTGCGTAAACGTAAAAAAAAAAAAAAAAAAGTCAAACATTTCTGCTTTTTTTGTCACATCAAACTGCAAAAAAGCATTTAATATAGCTTTTTATAAAACATTTTTGCAGTTTGATCATATACGCAAATGTGGTACGAAAGCAAAGTATAGATCATGGTGCAAAAATGAGCCCTGAATACAGAAAAATAAGAAAATTAGAGGTGGTCAAAACAGGGCAATTTTAAACATACTGATTTTGTAAAAAAAAAGTTTGAGAATTTTTAAAAGCAGTACAATAATAAAATGTATGTAACCATGGGTATCATTTAAATTGTATTGACCCAGAGAATAAATAAAACATGTCATTTTTACCATAAAGTGTACAGTGCAAAAACGAAACTCCCAAAATTAGCCAAATTATGATTTTCATTTACATTTCCGTACACATTTTTTTTTTTTTTTTTTTGGGGGGGGGGGGGGGGGGGGGTTACCATACATTTTAGGGTAAAATGAGTTATGTCATTACAAAGTAAAACTGGTCACGCAAAAAAAGCCTCATATGGTTCTGAGAATAGAAATATAAAAGAGTTATGAATTTTAGAAGGCGAGGAGGAAAAAACAAAAACTCAAAAATAAAATTTCCTTAAAGGGGTTATCCAGGAAAAACTTTTATATATATATATATATATATATATATATATATATATATTTATATATATATATATATATATATATATATATATATATTTATATATATATATCTCAACTGGCTCCAGAAAGTTAAACAGATTTGTAAATTACTTCTATTAAAAAATCTTAATCCTTTCAGTACTTTTGAGCTGCTGAAGTTGAGTTGTTCTTTTCTGTCTAAGTGCTATCTGATGACACGTGTCTCGGGAGCTGTCCAGAGTAGAAGCAAATTCCCATAGCAAACCTATTCTGCTCTGTGCAGTTCCTGAGACAAGCAGAGATGTCAGCAGAAAGCACTGTTTCCAGACAGATAAGAACAAATCAACTTCAGTAGCTGATAATTATTGGAAGGATTAAGATTTTCCGGCGTTCCTGTCTCCCTGCACCTGTATGTTTTAACTGCACGTGGTGAGTGGCGCTTATTTTCTAATGCTCTCCTGCATGTTTAATTTACAAATCTGTTTAACATTCTGGAGCCAGTTGATCTAAAAAAAAAGTTTGTTCCTGGAATACCCCTTTAACCCCTTAAGGACCAAGGACGTCCGGGCTGAGATCGGAAGCGGATGCCTGCTGAAATGTTTCAGCAGGCATCCAGGGCAAACGCCGAGGGGGGGCTTGTCGGCCCCCCATGTCGGCGATCGTCGCAAATCACGAGGGAAATCGCCCCTGCGATCTGCGGCGTTACCGGGCTGATCAGGTCTCTGGGACCCGACCGACTGATAATTTTCCATGATCTCGGTTGTCACAGACAGCCAGGACCATGCTGAAGTATAGGAGCGAGGTAGCAAGCCTGCCACCTCCTCCTATCCCCTGCGATTCATCGGTTAGAACTAACCGACCAATCACAGGGGGGGGGGCGGTTACTTCCGGAGGACGAGGCAGGGGACGGGGGAGTGCTGGGGCCCAGCCCCGGTACTTACCTCATCCCTGAAGACCCAGATCCCGGCGGCGGAGACGGCGGCGACAGGTGAGTGAATCTTCGGCGGCGTTGCGGGACCTTTGCCGCAGTCCAGACCACCGTAAAGCGATCTGGACTGCTCCATCTGGTCCCCTTACACTACGACTCCCAGCATGCCCAGACAGCCCTTAGTGTCTGGGAATGCTGGGAGTTGCAGTTTTACAACATCTGGAGGTCCACAGTTTGGAGACCACTGTGCCCTTCCAGATGTTGCAAAACTACACATCCTCAGCATGCCCTTACTGTCCAGGCATGCTGGGAGTTGTAGTTCTGTAACATCTGGCCCTTCAGATGTTGCAGAACTACAACTTCCAGCATGCCTGGACAGTTTTGGCATACTGGGAGTTGTAGTTTTGCAACATCTGGAAGGGCAGAGATTGGGAACCACTGTATTAGTGGTCTGCAAACTGTAGTCCTCCAGATGTTGCAAAACTCCAACTCCAAGCATGCTAGTAGTTGTAGTTCGGCAACATCTGGCTCTAAAGATGTTGCCGAACTACTACTTCCAGCATGCCTGAGAATGCTTGGAGTTGTAGTTTTGCAACATATGGAGGGCTACAGCTGGGACACCACTACACAGTGGTCCCCAAACTGTTCTTCTCCAGCTGTTGCATAACTACTACTCCCAATATGCACTTCAGCTGTCTGGGCATGCTGGGAGTTGTGGTTTTGCAACAACTGAAGGCACACTGGTTGGGAAACATTGTCTGTTTCCTAATTCAGTGTTTCCCAACCCGTGTGCCTCCAGCTGTTGCAAAACTATAACTACTGCATGCTGGAAGTTGACATTCACATGGGCAGGGGGCTTACAGTGAGTATCAGATACAACTGATACCAAAATGGTATGGCATGTGGGGGGGGGGGGTTGCTCTTCTGGCGCCAAAATCCCCTTGTCGCTACTTCGCTTCTGAGCCCTCTACTGCGCCCACCAAACACTTTACATAGACATATGAGGTATGTACTTACTCGAGAGAAATTGGGCTACAAATACAATTATAAATTTTCTCCTCTTACCCCTTGTAAAAATTCTAAAATTGGGTCTACAAGAACATGCGTGTGTAAAAAATGAAGATTGTGAATTTTCTCCTTCACTTTGCTGCTATTTCTGTGAAACACCTAAAGAATTAAAACGCTTACAGAATGTAATTTTGAATACTTTTGGGGGTGCAGTTTTTATAATGGGGTCATTTGTGGGGTATTTCTAAGATGAAGATCCTTCAAATCTACTTCAAACCTGAACTGGTCCTGAAAAATAGTGAGTTTGAAAATTTTGTGAAAAATTGGAAAATTGCTGCTGAACTTTGAAGCCCTCTGGTGTCTTCCGAAAGTAAAAACATATCAATTTTATGATGCAAACATAAAGTAGACATATTGTATATGTGAATAAAAAAAATATTTGGAATATCCATTTTTCTTACAAGCAGAGAGCTTCAAAGTTAGAAAAATGCAGAATTTTCAAATTTTTCATCAAATTTTGGGATTTTCACCAAGAAAGGATGCAAGTTACCACAAAATGTTACCACTATGTTAAAGTAGAATATGTCATGTAAAAACAATCTTGGAATCAGAATTATAACTAAAAGCATTCCAGAGTTATTAATGTTTAAAGTGACAGTGGTCAGATGTGCAAAAAACGCTCTGGTCCTAAGGTGTAAAATGGCTGGGTCCTTAAGGGGTTAAGGTCAAAATGGGCTGAGTCTTTAAGGGGTTAATTATAGATCTGAAAACTGATTCAATATTTTACATACAGTTGTGAAATTAGGATCAGTAACACAACAAGGTGGATACATACTTTAAATATACCCTTATTCTGTTTTATATTATTTGATCATACATTTAAATTAATTTAATCTTAAGAATTGTTGAGTCAATGAAACCTAATTATGTTTAAATGGGTACATTTCTAATTTTAAAGATACTTTATTTTTTTCAGTTGTTTGAAGTACAGCATATCGTATTTAAAAATATACAATACATGTATGACATGTAAAATATGTAGTACTTCATAGGTATATGTAAGAAAGAAATCTAGGCTTATTCATTATGTGCTACTATGCTGAACAGTTGATCCCCAGGGATTTCCCACATGGCATTCATTTTTGGTACATTGTAATTCAGGCAGAAAATACAACAAAGTTGAAATTAAAAAATGTGAAATAGGCCAGGTAGAGCTAAAAGAACATGTTACATACCTTCTGTGATAGAATGGTAACTCGGCAGGGTTTCACTGTCCAGTCAAAGCATGAAGGACAAATATTTCATGTTTCCTGCATTAGTGTGATGTATGATTCTTTATATCACCCAAATAAATCATCTTCCTTTAAGATGAATGTAAATATAGCGACACACTGCGACATTACTTGATAATTTAATTCCCCTTTATGTCCTTGAAACTTCCCACAAAACTCTGTAATCTGTTAAAGTGACTTAATGCATTAAACAAGTAAAGCACTTAAGGATCTGATAGAGTAGTTTCGCAAAATTACTTATACAGTTTATTTATACTATGGTGCAAAAAAAATAAAAAATTATGATAGAAACTGCACTTTTTCCCCCCAGTTTTTAGGCATTGTTTTATTACAGAAATGTAAAATGTAAAAGGATATTTTTTTGTTCTGTTGTTAATAATTATGAACAATGCATTTTGAGTAGATTTGTCAAATAACACAGTTGAACGTTCTCAACTTTTCTGCATTAATATGTTAAAAGTTTAGTTGTTGCATAGAATAAAAAATTGTTGAAAATCGGTGATCTATTTTGTGATTTCATTACTACAGTATAGATGTTTATGTTGAATATTGACATTTTATTTTTAAAAGCATCAATAATATGTAGTGCAAGATAATACAGGAGGCAAGGCATGATACTTTATGAACTATACTACATGGCAAGTTGCATAAAACTACACCTGAAAATTTTTTAATTTAGTTTACAATCACATTAATTTTATTAACATAATAAATGTAACAAGTTTATGATTTTTTTTCTGAAAATTCACATCTGGTAATTTTTACTTGAATTGTGTAGATAGAATGTTTTTTTTATTTTTTTTTAAATAGTATGTGTTTATTGAGATTAGAGATGAGCGAACTTTTCAAAAATTTGATTCGGCCGATTCGCCGAATTTTCCGAAAAAGTTTGATTCGATCCGAATTTTTCCGCGGCAAATCTATATTAAAAAAGACTATTTCTAGCCTACATACAGCCTCTATAGGGGTATAGAACACTTTGCTGTGTCCTAAAATGCATATGGAGTGTGCTGGGGAAGTGAAATAATACTGTTATTCCGAATAACATGCAGAATACCGGCATCGCTTTTAGATTCACTGCTGCACAGCAGCACAATTACAGAGCCTGGTTGTGGCATCAGTGTCAGGAGACCATATAGTGACTGAATGACACAGCGTGGATGTGTTGACAGCATGAGGAGACCATATAGTGGCTGAATGGCACAGCGTGGAGGTGTTGGCAGAATGACAGATGCTTGGATGAGGCTGAAGCATGAGGACACCATATAGTGACTGAATGACACAGCGTGGAGGTGTTGGCAGCATGAGTAGACCATATAGTGGCTGAATGGCACATCGTGGAGGTGTTGGCAGCATGAGAACACCATATAGTGGCTGAATGGCACAGTGTGGAGGTGTTGGCAGCATGATGACACCATATAGTGGCTGAATGGCACAGTGTGGAGGTGTTGGCAGCATGAGGACAACATATAGTGGCTGAATGACACAGCGTGGAGGTGTTAGCAGCATGAGGAGACCATATAGTGGCTGAATGGCACATCGTGGAGGTGTTGGCAGCATGAGAACACCATATAGTGGCTGAATGGCACAGTGTGGAGGTGTTGGCAGCATGATGACACCATATAGTGGCTGAAAGGCACAGTGTGGAGGTGTTGGCAGCATGAGGACAACATATAGTGGCTGAATGACACAGCGTGGAGGTGTTAGCAGCATGAGGAGACCATATAGTGGCTGAATGGCACAGTGTGGAGGTGTTGGCAGCACGAGGACACCATATAGTGGTTGAATGACACAGCGTGGAGGTGTTGGCAGCATGAGGAGACCATATAGTGGCTGAATGACACAGCGTGGAGGTGTTGGCAGCATGAGGAGACCCTATAGTGGCTGAATGGCACAACGTGGAGGTGTTGTCAGCATGAGGACACCGTATAGTGGCTGAATGGCACAGTGTTGAGGTGTTGGCAGCATGAGGACACCATCTAGTGGCTGAATGACACAGCTTGGATGAGGCTGAAGCATGAGGACACCATATAGTGGCTGAATGAAACAGCGTGGAGGTGTTGGCAGCATGAGGATACCATATAGTGGCTGAATGACACAGCATGGGCATGTTGTCAGCATAAGGAGACCATATAGTGGCTGAATGACACAGCATGGAGGTGTTGGCAGCATGAGGAGACCATATAGTGGATGAATGGCACAGCCCAGAGTTGCCAGCAGCATGAGTAGGCACTAGGCCTTCACAATCCCTAAGATTAAAAGATGAATTAAGAAATTTAAACCGAAGATTTTGGATAGCGGGTGCTACCTATGAGAAAATTTGAAATTCCCAGACCCAGGACCAACAGCAGCATCAGTAGCCCATATATTGCCTGAATGACACAGCCTGGAGTTGGCTGATGCACAAGTACACAGCAGGGCTTCACAATCCCCCCAAAAAAACAGCACAATTTTAGAAATTTTTGAAAAAGATTTTGGATAGCGGGAGCTACCTATGAGAAAATTAGAAATTCCCAGACCCAGGCCCCACAGCGGCATCAGTAACCCATATATTGCCTGAATGACACAGCCTGGAGTTGGCTGATGCATGAGTACACACCAGGTGCTACCTATAAGAAAATTTGAGATTACCAGACCCAGGCCCCACAGCGGCATCAGTAACCCATATATTTCCTAAATGACACAGCCTGGAGTTGGCTGATGCACAAGTACACACCAGGGCTTTACAATCCCCCCCCAAAAAAATTCCCAGACCCAGGCCCCACAGCGGCATCAGTAACCCATATATTGCCTGAATGACACAGCCTGGAGTTGGCTGATGCATGAGTACACACCAGGGCTTCACAACCCCCCCCCCCCCCCCCACAAAAAAAAAAACACAATTTTAGAAATTTTTGAAAAAGATTTTGGATAGCGGGTGCTACCTATAAGAAAATTTGAGATTACCAGACCCAGGCCCCACAGCGGCATCAGTAACCCATATATTTCCTAAATGACACAGCCTGGAGTTGGCTGATGCACAAGTACACACCAGGGCTTTACAATCCCCCCCAAAAAAACACCACAATTTTAGAATTTTTTTTAAAGATTTTGGATAGCGGGAGCTACCTATGAGAAAATTACAAATTCCCAGAGCCAGGCCCCATGGCGGCATCAGTAACCCATATATTGCCTGAAGGACACAGCCTAGAGTTGGCTGATACACAAGTACACACCAGGGCTTCACAATCCCCCCCAAAAAACACCACAATTTTAGAAATTTTTGAAAACGAATTTGGAAAGCGAGTGCTTCCTATGAGAAAATTTGAAATTCCCAGACCCAGGCCCAGCAGAGCCATCATGTTTTTTATTTGAAATTTAAAACAACCTTTGCGTGTCCCAGACCCTAGCGTGTGGGTACGAAGGACCAAATCCAACAAGCCCCCACAGGGCTCATGTGGCCGTGAGATTTATTTATGAGTTTCCATTGCCCTGACTGGCCATTGTTTCCAAGACTTCTCGCCAAGGCAAACCATGTGAAGAACAGCATGACACCGCCTTGACCTGCACACATGGTATGCTAAAGGACAACTGAGACTCTTCCGTGCAGTGGAGGCTTAAGACACAGTGGAGGATGAGGAGGCGGAGTAGCACACTGTAGCAGGACCAACGGGCTGACAGAGTGTAGCAGGAAGCAGCATTGAGTACACACCAGGGCTTCAGAATCCCAAAGAAAAAACAACCATTTTTAAAAAAAATATAAGAATATTTAGGACAGCGGGTGCAACCTATATATTGCCTGAATGAAACAGCCTGGAGTTGGCTGATGCATGAGTACACACTAGGACTTTACAATCCCTCCAAAAATGCAACAATTGTAGAAATTTATGAAGAAGACTTTTGGATACCTATGAGAAAATTCGAAATTACCTGACCCAGGCCCAGCAGCGCCATCAGTAAACCATATATTGCCTGAATGACACAGGCTGGAGTTGGCTGATGCATGAGTACGCACCAAAGCTTCACAATCCCTAATAAAAAAGACAAACATTTTTGAGAAAAAATGTTAACGAAAATTTCGGACAGCGAGTGTTCTCTATATATTACCAGAATGACGCAGCCTGGAGTTGGCTGCAGCATGAGGAGACCATTGAAATGTGTGATTTTTTTTATTTTTTTTTTAAATTGAAATCAAAATTTGTGTCCCAGACACCCACAGGGCTCATGTGGCTGTAGGCGCAATGTCTCCATAGCCCTGACCGGCCATTTTAGTTTTTTGTACCTTTGTTTAAGAACAAGCGCATATCCAAGAGTCCAGAAGACTCTATAATGCAGGACGTAGGACCACAAAAAGCCATTCTTCTATAAAATAATTTTTTATGAAATAAAGAAGCAGAGTTCATCCCTCTGCATATTTTTTTTGAAAATTTTACTTTAAAAATCACACGCAACAATTGTTCAATGTTGTAATGGTTATTATTGTCGAAAATTCAAGTTTATTACTGTGATAATTATCAGAAAATTTGAAAAAAACACTACCCAAGAGTGTTTAATAACCCGTTCATTGCACCATAAATGTTGAAATTTAAATTAAGCATGTATGTATGTATTTCAAAAATCCTAATATTAAAGGCCCAAGCCCAGAAGCATCATGAAGTCAAGTAGTTCCTTAAAGACACAGGAGCAGTCAGGAGTAGGCATCAGCAGTACCCAAGAGGCTTTAATAACCCCTTACATTGCACGATCACTCGCGAGAGCGAGCAATAACAGGTGTGTTATGCCCTCAGATGTCTGGGGCTGCACTCGCGCTACACTGAATGGACCAGCGTGTGTCTATCCTTCACAGACAGGTGCGGGTAACCCGCTGAACCCCGTTCGCGATAGGGATCAGGGATTGCAATTATTTGCCAGGAAAGAAGAATCACAACTAAGCGCGGGTCATAAGCTCGGGTTCATTAAGTCCCTGCCCTTTGTACACACCGCATGTCTCTACTACCGATTGGATGGTTTAGTGAGGTCCTCGGATCGGCCCCGGCGCGGTAGGAGAAGGCCCTAGCAGAGCGCCGAGAATTTAAAGATCATTGTTGAAATTTGAATTAAGCATGTATTAGCTACTGCTAAACTTCCAAAAATTGAAGGCCCAAGGCCTGAGGCATCAGGGAGGCAATTATTTCCTGAAAGACACAGAATGAGTAAGGAGCAGTCAGGAGCAGTACCCAAGAGGGTTTCATAACCAACCCCTTACATTGAAAGATCAATGTTGAAATTTGCATTAAGCATGTATTTAGCTACTTCTAAACATCCAAAAATTTAAGGCCCAAGGCCTGAGGCATCAGGGAGGCAATTATTTCCTGAAAGACACAGAATGAGTCAGGAGCTGTCAGGAGCAGTACCCAAGAGGGTTTCATAACCCTAATTGATAACCCAAGAGGGTTTCAGAACCAACCATAATTGGGAAATGTTGGTGTAGCAACATGGTCAATCTACTCTGAGGCATCTGGCATTGGTGGCTGGAAATCCTGGCTGATCCATCCCTGATACATCTTGACAAACGTTAGTCTCTCCACATTTTTAGTGGACAGACGAGTTCGCCTTGGGGCGACTATGGCCCCGGCCGCACTAAACACCCGCTCTGATTGCACACTACTGGCCGTGCATGACAGCTTTTTAAGGGCAAACTCTGCTAGTTGTGGCCATAAATCAAGTTCGGCTGCCCAGAAGTCCAGCGGATCTTCAATGGTTGTTGGCATGGCCATGTCAAGGTATGCCACCACCTGCTGGTTCAGGTCCTGCTCCATATCTACCTGCTGCTGATGAGTTGCTTCACTATGCGGGTGAAGAAAGCTACTCAACAGCGACTGTAGACTCAGGCTGCTGCTGATTGAGCTGGTACTGCTCCTGCCACCCCTCCCCTCCCCAGCAGCCATGGCAGTGGAAGGTGAGCGCAGAGGGCCCCCCGAGTCAGACCTGCGAGTGGATGAACCATGTGGCCGTAGAATCTGACTACGTAGAATCTCTCTGTAGTAGGTCAGTTTGTCCTCTCTCTCAGTGGGTGTAAAAAAGAGCCCCATTTTGGGACGGTAGTGAGGGTCTAATAAGGTGGAGATCCAGAAGTTATCCTGCTGACGAATTTTGACAACTCGGGGGTCACTACGCAAGCAACTGAGCATGCATCGTGCCATTTGCGCCAGTGACTCGGAGGGACTACCTGCCTCCATCTCCACTGCATACTGCCTCGGTGTGTCTGGGTCATCTGTCTCAACTTCCTCATAACCCTTCAGCTCCTCTGGCTGCTCCTGCTCCTCCTCTCCTGTCCGATGACTAGAAACACTGGCCATCTCATCCAACCTAAACTGTGCTCCGTTCTGCCCCTCATCATCCTCCTCCTACAGTTCAGCCCCCACAGGGCTCATGTAGCCTTGAGATGTAGGCACAACGTCTCCATTGCCGTGACCAGCCATGGTTTCAATAATTTTTGTAGGAAATGTAGGAGTGGAATTACGCTGTTCATGGCGTAATCCAGGCGACTCACAAATTATGTGGCTTCCTCAAAGGACCTCAGCAAACGTCAGGTCTCACGTATGAGCTGCCACTGGTTGACATTGAAGTTACACAGTGGAGTACTCCTATCTGCTTGGATGATCAATAAATCGGTGATGGCTTTTATTTGTTCGTATAGTCTGTCCAACATATGGAGGGTGGAATTCCAATGTGCAGCAACGTCACAAATAAGACTATGTTGTGGGATACCGTTCTGACGCTGCAGCTCAAGGAAGGTGTGCTTGGCGGTGTATGAGTGGCTGAAGTGCATGCACAATTTCCTTGCCATTTTGAGGTTGTTTTGCAAATGGGGTGAAGACTTGAGGAAGTACTTGACAACCAGATTCAACACGTGTGCCATGCAGGGCACATGTTTCACACTTCCTTGTCGCAGCACGGAAATGATTTTCTTCCTGTTGTCGGTCACCATGGTTCCTATTTCCAGATTTCATGGAGTAAGCCATTCTCGGATTTCTTTACGAATGAACTTTAGCAGTTCCTCCCCTGTGTGACTCTGTTCGCCAAGGCAAACCATGTGAAGAACAGCTTGACACCGCCGTGCCCTACACACATGGTACAATGAAGGGCCACCGAGATTTGGACGTGCAGTGAAGGCTGAGGACACGGTGGAGGATGAGGAGGCGGCGTCGCACACTGTAACAGGACAAATTTCCTGGGAGCAAGAGCGTGGAGGAGGAAGCGGTGTGACCTGTCCAAGTTGCTGTTGTGGCTGTGCCGGAACCACATTTACCCAGAGGGCCGTAAAAGACAAGTATTGTCTCTGTCCATAGTTACAGCTCCACACATCGGCGCTGCCGTGCACTTTTGAACACACCGACAGGCTCAAGGACTGGCCCACCTTCTCTTGTACAAACTTATGCAGGACTGGTACTGCCTTCTTCACAAAGAAATGACGGCTTGGGACTCTCCACCTCGGCTCGGCACAAGCCATCAATTCTCTGAAAGGTGCAGAGTCCACCATTGAAAAGGGATGGACTGCAACACCAGCAACTTGGACAGGAGCACATTCAACTTCTACGCCATTGGATGAGTGGGCGCATACTGTTGTTTCTTGGACATGGCTTCGCCGATGGATTGTTGGTGGAATGGCTGACTAAAAGCGGGAGAAGCAGGAACAACAGAAGGAGGGTTTGACACACAGCTCCCTTCGGCTGAGGTGGTGGAGCCTTGGCTGGATGAAGGAGGGAGCGGATGGCCACTGGGTGATGCAGCAGGCTGGACCACTACATCAGAGCCACGGTTCTCCCAGGCCGCTTTATGGTGGCGAAGCATGTGTTGACGCAGGGCCATGGTGCCGACATTGGGACCCTGGCCACGCTTCACCTTCTGCCGACAGATCTTGCATGTGGCTACGTGAACCTCCTCCGGATGCCTTATGAAAAACTTCCACACCGCCGAGTAGCTGATTTTCCCACCCGCAGTCCGCACTAATTGACTGCTACTGACGCCGTCTCCAGGAACCCTTGTTCCACTACCTCCAGGAAAGGAAGGCTGCCGCGAAGCAGGTGGTCTCCCCCGGGCACGTTTCACTCCTGAATTTCCACTACTGCCACCACGCTGACTGCCAACCCTGCTACCGCCTTGCTGCCTCAAGGGCAACCTGCAACTCTCTTCTCCTGATGATGATGAAGCCCCTTCTTCACCTGGCTCCAAAATGCTTTCGGCCTCATCATCATCCACAGGTGTGTGCACGTCACTGATGTCCTCCTCAGGTTCCCCAACAGTGTCTGTTTCAGGACCCTGAACCCTTGCAACACCGCCACACACGTCACTCTCCGCATCACTACTTGGCAGCCTAGCGGAGCAAGCGGCACATGTCTCCTCCACTTCTTGGCTGTCCAGTAGCTGCTGACTGTCCTCTATTAGTTCGTCCTCAGTAAATAGTGGAGCTGAACCCACAGCATAAGATACTTCTTTAGGAGAGGGAACAGCATAGGACAAAGGCAATGGGAGGACAGGGACTGCTCCCGGGCCATGCCAACTGAGGGTTCAGTCTGAGGAACCCACCGACTGTTGACTGGGTCACTTGTGATGTCACTTGTGATGATGTGGATGAGCGTGTTAACCCATCGACGATGGCAGATGGGTTGCTGGCAGAGACATGACCCCTGGCTGATAACGGGAGCTCAGGCCTCTCGCTGTGACTCCTGTTGCCATTCGCCCCAAGTCTGCTGCCAACTCTGCCTGAAGTATTTAGGCCTCTGCCACTCCTCTGTTCACATCCTGGCACTTCTCTGCCTGACATACTTAGTATGTTTATGAGGGTATTACAATACGCTACACTACTCTTTAAACAGTATTTGTCTAGAAAAGCAGCAGGTGATTACTTACGGCTGTCCTTTCACAGTATGTAGGCCTTTGACAGATTAACAGGTACTAGATGATACAATACTTGGATGTACCTATGCGGTATGCACTTATGAGAGCAGTAATATGCGTAACTATACGCAGAAAAAACTCTGTATTTTTGTAAAACACCAACCAGTGGATACTATTGTTTGGACTTTGACGATATGGAGCACCTTGACAGCATAACAGGTACTAAATGGTACAATACTTGGATGTACCTATGCGGTATGCACTGATGAGGGCTGTAATATGCCTGACTATTAGCAGAAAAAAATCTGTATTTTTGTAAAACACCAGCCGGTGAATACTATTGTTTGGACTTTGACGGTATGGAGCACCTTGACAGCACAACAGGTACTAAATGGTACAATACTTGGATGTACCTATGCGGCATGCACTAATGAGGGCAGGAATATACCTAACTATACGCTGAAAAAAATCCGTATTTTTGTAAAACACCAGCCGGTGAATGCTCATCTGCGACGTGGATCGTCAGCCACAGAGGGACGCATCATGCTTATGGCATTGTGATATGGGGTATCTATATATGGATAATGGCTGGACATCTTTTGGACAGACTGTGGTTATGTGGAAATTATAGAGGCTGCTTTTACATCTAGGTGGTATTGTTATCAGAATATCTTATCTGTAAAAATTTGGAGGGTCATATAGGATCCCGGTGGTTGAATAATTGTTGTCCGGAATTATTTTTAACAAAGGAGCTATTATTATCGTGTCATCCCTTCAGGGGGCTACTTGTTAAGTCTTTCCTTTTTTGGAGGAGTCCTTATATTAGGGTCTTTACTTTATAAGCGACCCTAGTCCTGCTGCCTAACTACCTAGAGGTCATTGCATCAGTCGGAGGATATTCAAATGAAGCCACAAATAAGCATTTTTCATCGTTTCTCTGCATTTATGTGCTTTGTACTGTATACATGTTTGCTTTGATGTACTACAAATATGTATAGTCTGAATTATCTCCTTTTGTTGTACTAAGTTGTGCCATTGTCCATGACTCGCATACTGTATATATATTGTGGCAGTGTGGCAAGGAAAGGGTGTATTTCCCTTGCTAACTCTGCTGAATGCTCCACCTGTGGCCTGATTAATGAGGTATCAGGAAGGCAAAGTGTGTTTAAAAGGAAAAGAAACAGATTAGTTGGGGCTCTCCCTGGGTAACAGCATGTCGCTGTAGGGGGAGACACATGGACCCTGTTGAGGAAACACACAGCGAACTGTGAGCGGTCCAAGAAGTGAAGAAGTGGTGTGAACTGTGAGTAACAGGTTGCAGGGGCACATGTTTTATGCTGGCTTAGGGTAGCTCACCAGATAGTAGTCAGGGCATGCTGATATGTGTAGTCAGTGACCAGACGGTCTAGGACTTTGGTTTGTTCCTGAGTTATGTTTTGTTTTACCTGCAACCTGTGTAAATAAAGCTGGCAAGGTGCCAGGCTTGCATGAATAACCGTTGTCTGTGGGTTTATTGAGTGGAAACGTGTCCCGTGGCAGTGTCCAGGACGATCCCAGAGCTAATCCCCAAGGAGGAATCCTTACAATATATATATATATATATATATATATATATATATATATATATATATATATGTATATATATATATTTATTTTATTTTTTTTCTCCACATCTCTGTGCTTTTTAGGTATACTTTTATACTGTTGTTGTCATCCCCTGATGAACCGTTGTATATCATAAGATACACAGGGAAACGCGTTGGGATATACAGATGTTCATCATAGGAGAACTTTTTCTTTTCTTCTTTTTTGTGTGGATATAATTTCTTTATACTATTGTATTTGTTTTTTTAATGAGGACATAATAAATTTAAAAATGTTTACTACATGGTTTAGTGTTATTCTGGTACAAATTAGCTATAGGACACTATTGTGTCTAATTGTCAGTGAAATTGTTTATGGAGCACCTTGACAGTTTAACAGGTACTAAATGGTACAATACTTGGATGTGGGCAGGAATATGCCTAACTATACGCAGAAAAAAAATCTGTATTTTTGTAAAACACCAGCCGGTTAATGCTATTGTTTGGACTTTGACAGTATGGAGCACCTTGACAGCTTAATAGGTACTAAATGGTACAATACTTGGATGTACGTATACGGTATGCACTAATGAGGGCAGTAATATGCGTAACTATACGCAGAAAAAACTATTTAAAAAAAAAAAACAGCCGGGGAATAATATTGTTTGGACTTGCACAGTATGTAGCCCCTTGACAGATTAACAGGTACAAAATGGTACAAATGCACTACAGTCCACTGAACAATCACGTATTTCTGAACAGCAGCAGGACCCAACAGTGCAGAACCACAAAAAAACTAAAATCCAGGGATTAAACCCTAAATTGCATTCTGTTTCACAATTCTGAGCAGCAGAAGTTTTGTGGAACAAATAAAAATAAACTCAATCGTGCTGAAAAATGAGGAGATAAGATGCTTCAGAAAGTTCAGGCAGCTTGGAGATCTGTATGAGGCAGCTGACAGCTATCTGCCCCTCTCTGCTGCAATGCTCAATAACGTGAATAGGAGGTTTAGCTATCAATGATCCTTCTCAGTGTAACAGCAAAGCACTCTGCACTCCTGCCTTTCCCTAATGCTGATGTGACTAGCAGTTGCAGTGTAACGCTGTGGTATGAGCTATTCACACACATGCAGTCCCATCCTCTCCATCTGAGTGAATAGATGAAATAAAGAGAGGCAAGATGGCTGCCGATTATATAGGGGCTGTGACATCACAGGGGTCAGTGAACACTGATAGGCTGCATCTCACATGTGATTCTTGGTCAGCCCGCCTACCTTCATTCCCGCCACTGTTTCCCGCCCTCCCATAATCCCCTGCCCCATATACTCCCATGTGGATCCGCCATCTTAGGTATCCAATAGCCTGGAACATTGTAAAATGGAGTTTAATGAAGCGATTCGCGGGATATTCGCATTCGTTGCAAATCAAATTTTTCATGAAATTCGTAACGAATTCGGGTTCGGCAACTTCGATTCGCTCATCTCCAATCGGGACCATCGTGGTGAAATCGCCATGTCCCGATCAGCTAGAATGCTAGGGGAGGTCCCCTTACCTGCCTCCGTCGCTTACCTGCCTCCGTCGATTGATTGCTCCAAGCCTTAAATCCATGCTTGAGCAATCGACCGCCGCTAACACGGATTTCCAACGGAGTACCCCTTTAACCTTTTTTCAGACTTTTTTTTTTGTTGCAGTGCATTAGCCCCCCTAGTGGCTATTACACTGCACATACCAATCTCATCCACAGATCATTGCCGTGCATTGACACGGCAATGATCTGTGTATGAGATCGGTGTGTGCAATGTAATAGCCACTAGGGGGGGCTAATACACTGCAAAAAAAAGTCTGAAAAAAAGGTTAACCCCTTAAGGACGTAGGGTTTTTCCATTTTTGCATTTTCATTTTTTCCTCATCCCCTTCTAAAAATCATAACGCTTTAAATTTTGCACATAAAATTCCATTTGATAGCTTATTTCTTGCGCCTCCAATTCTACTTTGCAGTGAAATTAGTCATTTCACCCAAAAATCCACGGCAAAACGGAAAAAATTCATTGTGCGACAAAATTGAAGAAAAAATTTCATTTTGTAACTTTTGGGGGCTTCCGTTTCTACGCAGTTCATTTTTAGGTAAAAATGACACCTTATCTTTATTCTGTGGGTCCATACGGTTAAAATGATACCCTACTTATACAGCTTGGATATTGTCACACTTCGGAAAAAAATCATAACTGCATGCATAAAAAGTTACATGTTAAAAATTCTCATCTTCTAACCCCTATAACTTTTTTATTTTTCTGTGTACAGGCCGGTATGAGGGCTCATTTTTTGTGCCGTGTTCTGAAGTTGTTATCGGTAGCATTTATGTATTGATTTGACTTTTTCATAACTTTTTATTCATTTTTTCATTATATATAAAGTGACCAAAAATACACTATTTAGCACTTTTGAATTATTTTTTTCGCACGGCATTGACCGTGCGATTTATTTAACTATATATTTTTATAGTTTGGACATTTCCGCACCCCGGCGATACCACATATGTTTATTTTTATTTACACAGGGTTACAACGATTTAAACTTTTATTAAAGAAGGGTTTAAATGACCTTTGTTAACTTTTTTTTCCACTTTTTTTTGCAGTGCTATAGTTCCCATAGGGACCTATAACACGGCACACAATGATCTCCTATGCTGATCCCTGCAAAGCCATAGCTTTGCACAGATCAGTGAGATAGGGGCTTGATTGTTCAAGCCTGTAGCTCAGGCTTGGAGCAATCAATCGACGATCGGACGCCGCGGCGACAGGTAAGGAGACCTCCTCCTGCGTCCCAGCTGATCGTAACATCGCGATTTTATCGCAATGTCCCGATCAGCCCGACTGAGCTGCCGGGAAGCGTTTACTTTCGCTTTCAGACGCGGAGGTCAACTTTGATCGCCGCATCTGAAGGGTTACCAGCACGCGGCACAACGATCGATGCCGGGCGCTGTTAGCCCAGGGTCCCGGCTATGTTTAGCAGCCGGGACCGACCCGGTGTGATGTGGGTTAAACACTGGGACCGGGCGTAGGGCGTACAGGTGCGCCCTACGTCCTTAAGGAGTTAAAGGGGTTCTCCGGTGGAAAACTTATTTTTTCTTTTAACTCAACTGGTGCCAGAAAGTTAAACAGATTTGTAAATTATGTATAGAAAAATATTGCCCGGACCTTCCAAGGTAGTGTGATTGATTAAATAGACAATAGATAACTGGGTCGTACTCCAATAATAATTCAATAGTTATTTATTTAAAATGTATAGTGCATTACTCCTCACAGGGCCCTTGTGAGGAAAAACACATATAATAAATGTAAAAGATTAAACGATCTTAAAATGTAAAAATATTAAACAGTATCACTGGCATATGAGACAGCTCTATATAGACAAATTCATATAATGTCTTTACGGTATTGTGAAGATGCAGTATAAATGTCCTTTTGTGTGACAATTTTATATCAAGTTGGATACTTTGTTACCGGTCCTGGATGGTGTAGCTCTGTCAGCTCCCGCTGAGGCAATATAGTTGTTCCTGTGCCTAGATATCACAGTCAGCGGTCTTGGATGGTGCTGTGGCTTTAACTCTCAAGGTCCAGGTGTTGTACGGTGATGATCGTCCCAGGCTGGTGACACTGGCAGGCGCCGATGATGGAATCGCCGGGAGACCGTGCGCTGGCAAGCGCCGATGGTAGATTTGTCAGGAGACCAAGCGCTGGCAGGCGCTGATGATATCGATCTCCTCACCGCTAGACTTGGAAGAAGCCGGAGACTACACGCTGGGTAGATGGAACTTGCCTCGTGTAGATGGCGTGTGACGTCAGCTGAGCTTGAGCTGGCCAGGTAAGATCAGGACCGGACACTAGTCTAGATCTAGTGTCCGGTCCTGATCTTACCTGGCCAGCTCCGGCTCAGCTGATGTCACACGCCATCTACATGAGGCAAGTTCCATCTACCCAGCGTGTAGTCTCCGGCTTCATCCAAGTCCAGCGATTCCATCATCGGCGCCTGCCAGTGCCACCAGCCTGGGACAATCATCACCGCACAACACCTGAACCTTGAGAGTTAAAGCCACAGCACCATCCAAGACCGCTGACTGTGATATCTAGGCACAGGAACAACTATATTGCCTCAGCGGGAGCTGACAGAGCTACACCATCCAGGACCGGTAACAAAGTATCCAACTTGATATAAAATTGTCACACAAAAGGACATTTATACTGCATCTTTACAATACCGTAAAAACATTATATGAATTTGTCTATATAGAGCTATCTCATATGCCAGTGCTACTGTTTAATAATTTTACATTTTAAGATTGTTTAATCTTTTACATTTATTATATGTGTTTTTCCTCACAAGGGCCCTGTGAGGAGTAATGCACTATACATTTTAAATAAATAACTATTGAATTATTATTGGAGTACGACCCAGTTATCTATTGTCTATTTAATCAATCACACTACCTTGGAAGGTCTGGGCAATATTTTTCTATACATATTTCGCTATTTTTTGCAGCTGTGGTATAGTTGCATGCCCTGTTGACCTCAGGTAGAGTTTACATATTAATTGTGAGCTGCACTTGCACCTTTTTTTCCTTTTCTTCAGATTTGTAAATTACTTCTATTAAAAAATCTTAATCATTCTAGTACTTATTAGCCTTTGAATACTACAGAGAAAATTATTTTCTTTTTGGATCACAGAGCACTCAGCTGAATCAAGAGCACAGTGCTCTCTGCTGACATCTCTGTCCATTTTAGGAACTGTTCAGAGTAGGAGAAAATCCCCATAGCAAACATATGCTGCTCTGGACAGTTCCTAAAATGGACAGAGATGCCAGCAGAGAACATTGTGCTTGTGATTTAGCAGAGTGCTCTGTGTTCCAAAAAGAAAATAATTTACTCTGTAGTATTCAACAGTTAATAAGTACTGGAAGGATTCAGATTTTTTAATCAAAGTAACTTACAAATCTGCTAAACTTTCTTGCACCAGTTGATTTAAAAAAAAAAAGTTTTCCACAGTAGTACCCCTTTAACCCCTTAAGGACCCTTGACGTACGCATACGTCATGACACCCTGGTACTTAAGGACCCATGACGTACGCGTACATCATGGAGAATTCCGGCCCCCGCCGCGCACCGGGCGAGGATCGGACCGGGATGCCTACTGAAATCATTCAGCAGGCATCCCGTGCAAACACCCAGGGGGGGTCATCAGACCCCCCCATGTCGGCGATCGCGGCAAATCGCAAGTGAATTCACACTTGCGATTTGTGTGATTCCGGGTCATTACCGGTCTAAGGTGACCCGGTGACCCGGAATAGAAGGTGAATCGCGGGTGTCTAAGACACCCAAAATCCCCCTGAAGGGATAGGAGTGAGGTGGCAGGGGTGCCACCCCTCCTATCCCTGCTATTGGTGTTCTAGACGCGACCACCAATAGCAGATTGGGGGCGGGGGGGTTAACTTTTGTTTTACCCGTCCTGCCCACCCACAATAGGTGGGGCAGGATGGGGAAACGACACAGCATCGGGCGCCGAAGATCCACTTACCGATCTAGAGGCTGCGGGCGACTGAGATTGGCGGGCGGTGACAGAGATCGGCAGGCGGCAACGTCGGGCGGTTGGATCCTACGGAAGCCGGTGAGTTGCCTAGCGACATCTGGAGGGTACAGTCTGAGACCACTAGATAGTGGTCTCAAATAGCGTTGCTCGCGAATATTCGCAATGCGAATATTATTCACGAATATCGCATATTCGCAAATTCGCGAATATTCTCGAATATAGCACTATATATTCGTAATAACGAATATTCGTTTTTTTTTTTTTTTTTCTTTCACAGTACACATCACAGTGATCATCCCTCTCTGCTTTCAGCTTGTGTGGTGTAAAGAAGGCTCTAATACTACTGTGTGAGACTGGCGTGCAAATTTTTGCATATGCTAATTTTTGCTTATGCTAATTTTTGTATATGCTAATTTTCGCATATGTTAATTTTCGCATACGCGCATTTTCGCATATGCGAAAATAAAACGAGAATATTACGAATATGTGGATTTAGCGAATATATGACGAATATTCGTCCATATATTCGCGAATATTCGCGAATTCGAATATGGCCTATGCCGCTCAACACTAGTCTCAAACTGTAGCCCTCCAGATGTTGCAAAACTACAACTCCCAGCATGCCCAGACGGCTGTTTGGGCATGCTGGAATATGTAGTTTTGCAACAGCTGGAGGGCTACAGTTTGAGACCCCTATCTAGTGGGCTCTAAATTGTATCCCTCCAGATCTTGCAAAACTACAACTCCTAGCATGCCCAAACAGCTGTTTGCTGTCCAGGCAAGCTGGGATTTGTAGTTTTGCAACATCTGGAGGGTCACAGTTTGGAGATCACTTTGCAGTGTTGTCTAAAACTGTAGCCCTCCAGATGTTGCAAAATTCAAATCCCAGCATGCCCAAACAGCTGTCTAGGCATGCTGGGAGTTGTACTTGTGTACCTCCAGCTGTTGCATAACTACATCTCCCAGCATGCCCTTTGGTGATCAGTACATGCTGGGAGTTGTAGTTTTGCAACAGCTGGAGGCACACTGGTTGGAAAATACTGAGTTAGATAACAAAACCTAACTAAAGGTTTTCCAACCAGTGTGCCCCCAGCTGTTGCAAAACTACAACTCCTAGCATGCACGGTCTGTCAGTACATGCTGGGAGTTGTAGTTTTGAAGCAGCTGGAGGTTTGCCCCCCCCATGTAAACGTACAGGGTACATTCACACGGGCAGGTTAACAGTAAGTTTCTTGCTTCCAGTTTGAGCTGCTGCAAATATTTCGCCGCAGCGCAAACTCCTAGCGGGAAACTCACCGTAACACACCAGTGCGAACGTACCCTAAAAACACTACACTACACTTCACTAACACAAAATAAAGGGTAAAACACTACATATGCACCCCATTACACTGCCCCCCCCAATAAAAATTATAAACGTATTGTATGGCAATGTTTCCAAAACAGAGCCTCCAGCTGTTGCAAAACAACATGTTTCAAAAACGGAGCCTCCAGCTGTTGCAAAACAGCAACTCCCAGCATTTTTGGACAGCCACTGACTGTCCAGGCATGCTGGGAGTTTAGCAACAGCTGGAGGCACCCTGTTTGGGAATCACTGGCGTAGAATACCCCTATGTCCACCCCTATGCAATCCCTAATTTAGTCCTCAAATGCGCATGGTGCTTTCTCACTTCGGAGCCCTGTCGTATTTCAAGGAAACAGTTTAGGGTCACATATGGGGTATTTCCGTACTCGGGAGAAATTGCAATACACATTTTGGGGGGCTTTTTCTCCTTTTACCCCTTATGAAAAGGAAAAGTTGGGGGCTACACCAGCTTGTTAGTGTAAAAAAATGACACTAACATGCTGGTGTTGCCCCATTCTTTTTATTTTCACAAGCATTAAAAGGAAAAAAGACCCCCAAAATTTGTAACGCAATTTCTCCTGAGTACAGAAATACCCCATATGTGGGCGTAAAATTTTCTGCGGATGCACAACAAGGCTCAGGAGTGAGAGCGCTCTATGTACATTTGAGGCCTAAATTGGTGATTTGCACAGGGGTGGCTGATTTTACAGCGGTTCTGACATAAACGCAAAAAAAGAAATACCCACACGTGACCCCATTTTGAAACTACACCCCTCACGGAACGTAACAAGGGGTATAGTGAGCTTGAACACCCCACAGGTGTTTAATGAAAATTCTTCAAAGTTGGATGTTTCATTAAAATGCTGCAAAATTTTTCATTTTAACCCTAAATTTTTCATTTTCACAAGGGAAAATAAGAAAAAAGCCCCCCAATATTTGTAACCCCATTTATTCTGAGTAAGGACATACCCCATATGTGGATGTAAAGTGCTCTGTGGGCGAACTACAATGCTCAGAAGAGAAGGAGCGCCATTGGGCTTTTGAAGAGAAAATTTGTCCGGAATTGAAGGCCACGTGTGTTTACAAAGCCCCCATAGTGACCGAACAATGGACCCCCCCAACATGTGACCCTATTTTGGAACCTTCACCCCTCACATAATGTAATAAGGGGTACAGTGAGCATTTACGCCCCACAGGTGTCTGACAGATTTTTGGAATAGTGGTCCATGAAAATGAAGAATTAAATTTTTCATTTGCACAGCCCACTGTTCCAAAGATCTGTCAAACGCCAGTGGGGTGTAAATACTTTCTGCACCCCTTATTAAATTCTGTGAGGGGTGTAGTTTCCAAAATAGGGTCACATGTGGGGGGCTCCACTGTTCTGGCAGCATGGGGGTCTTTGTAAACGCACATAGCCCCCGACTTCCATTCCAAACAATTTTTCTTCCCAAAAGCCAATGGCGCTCCTTCTCTTCTGAGCATTGTAGTGCACCAGCATAGCACTTGATGTCCACACATTTGGTATTTCCATACTCAGAAGAGATGGGGTTACAAATTTTGGGGGGCATTTTGTACTATTATCCCTTTTAAATTTGAGGGAAAACCAGCATTTTAGTGAAAAAAAAAATCATTTACACATCCATCCAGTCGTCAAACACCTGTGGGGATTTAAGGCTCACTGGACCCCTTGTTACATCCCTTGAGGGGTGTAGTTTCCAAAATAGTATGCCATGTTTTTTTTTTTTTGCTGTTCTGGCACCATAGGGGCTTCCTAAATGTGACATGCCCCCAAAAACCATTTCAGAAAAACTCACTCTCCAAAATCCCACTGTCGCTCCTTCCCTTCTGAGCCCTCTACTGCGCCCGCCGAACACTTGACATACACATATGAGGTATTTTCTTATTCGAGAGAAATTGGGTTACACATTTTAGGAAAAATTCTCTCCTTTTACCCCTGGTAAAAATTCAATAATTGGGTCTAAAAGAACATGCCAGTGTAAAAAATGAAGATTTTGAATTTTCTCCTTCAATTTGCTTCTATTCCTGTAAAACACCTAAACGGTTCACAAACCTTTTGAATGTCATTTTGAATACTTTGAGTGGTGCAGTTTTTATAATGGGGTCATTTGTGGGGTACTTCTAATATTAAGGCCCTTCAAATCCACTTCAAAACAGAACTGGTCCCTGAAAAATTTCGATTTAGAAAATTTTGTGAAAAATTGGAAAATTGCTGCTATACTTTGAAGCCCTCTAATGTCTGAAAAACATGTCAACTTTATGATGGAAACATAAAGTGGACATATTGTGTATGTGAATGAATATATAATTTATTTGGAATATTCATTTTCCTTATAAGCAGAGAGCTTCAAAGTAAATACAAAAGCAACATTTTGAATTTTTTCACCAAGATGCAAGTATCGACAAAATTTTACCACTCACATAAAGTAGAATATGTCACGAAAAAAAACATTCTCGGAATCAGAATGAAAGGCAAAAGCATCCCAGAGTTATTAATGCTTAAATTAACTGTTACGACGAGCGCTCCGGGTCCCTGCTCCTCCCCGGAGCGCTCGCGGCGTTCCTCTCTCTGCAGCGCCCCAGTCAGACCCGCTGATCGGGAGCGCTGCACTGACACTGCTGGCGGGGATGTGATTTGCATAGCGGGACGCGCCCGCTCGCGAATCTCATCCCAAGTCTCTCACCTGTCTCGGTCCCCGGCTGTCTCGTCCTGACGCGCGCGGCTCCGCTCCTTAGGGCGCGCGCGCGCCAGCTCTCTAAGATTTAAAGGGCCAGTGCACCAATGATTGGTGCCTGGCCCAATCTGTCTAATTAGCCTCCACATGCTCCCTGTCTATTTAACCTCACTTCCCCTTCACTTCCTTGCCGGATCTTGTTGCCTTTGTGACAGAGAAAGCGTTACAGTGTTTGCCTTATCAGTGTACCTGACCTCTTGCTATTGCTATTGACTACGAACCTTGCCGCCTGCCCCGACCTTCTGCTTCGTCTGACCTTGCCTCTGCCTATTCCTTCTGTCCTACGCCTTCTCAGCAGTCAGCGAGGTTGAGCCGTTGCCGGTGGATACGACCTGGTTGCTACAGCCGCAGCAAGACCATCCTGCTTTGCATACCAGTAGCAACCCTAGAACCGGTCCACGCCAATCCCTCGCTGACACAGAGGATCCACATCCAGCCAGCCGAATCCTAACAGTAGATCCGGCCATGGATCCCGCTGAGGTCCCGCTGCCAGTTGTCGCTGACCTTACCACGGTGGTCGCCCAGCAGTCTCAACAGATAGAGCAACTTGGACAACAGTTCGCCCAACAAGGACAGCAGCTGCCGCAGTTGACCGCCATGCTACAGCAACTTCTGCCACAGCTACAGCAGCAACCATCTCCGCCAGCTCCTGCACCTCCTCCGCAGCGAGTGCCCGCTCCTGGCCTCCGCTTGTCCCTGCCGGACAAATTTGATGGGGACTCTAGATTTTGCCGTGGTTTCCTGTCACAATGTTCCCTACATTTGGAGATGTTGTCGGACCAATTTCCTACAGAACGGTCGAAGGTGGCTTTCATGGTCAGTCTCCTGTCTGGGAAGGCCCTGTCATGGGCCACACCGCTCTGGGACCGCAATGATCCTGTCACTGACACTGTACAGTCCTTCTTCACTGAGGTTCGTAGTGTCTTCGAGGAACCAGCCCGAGCTTCTTTTGCCGAAACTGCCTTGCTGAACCTGGTCCAGGGAAATTCTTCTGTAGGCGAATACGCCATCCAATTTCGTACCCTCGCCTCAGAACTATCTTGGAACAACGAGGCCCTCTGCGTGACCTTTAAAAAGGCCTATCCAGTAACATAAAAAATGTGCTGGCCGCACGAGAAATTCCTGCCAACCTGCATGAACTTATCCATTTGGCCACCCGCATTGACATGCGTTTTTCTGAAAAACACCAGGAGCTCCGCCAGGAAAAAGACCTTGATCTCTGGGCACCTCTCTCACAGTATTCTATGCAATCTACCCCTGTGCCTCCCGCCGAGGAGGCTATGCAAGTGGATCGGTCTCGCCTGACCCATGAAGAGAAGACTCGCCGCAGAGATAAAAATTTATGTCTGTACTGCGCTAAAACCGAACATTTCTTGGTGGATTGCCCTATTCGTCCTCCACGTCTGGGAAACGCACGCACCGAGCTCACGTGGGAGTGGCGTCTCTTGGTCTGAAGTCTGCTTCTCCACGTCTCACTGTGCCCGTACGGATTTCTCCTTCTGACAACTCTTCCTTCTCAGCTATGGCCTTCTTGGACTCTGGTTCTGCGGGAAATTTTATTTTGGCCTCTTTTGTTAATAAGTTCAACATCCCTGTGACCCGTCTCGTCAAGCCGCTCTACATTTCCTCGGTCAACGGAGTTAAATTGGACTGCACCGTGCGTTACCGCACAGAACCCCTGCTCATGAGCATTGGACTGCATCACGAAAAAAATTGAATTTTTTGTTTTGCCCAAATGCACCTCTGAAGTCCTCCTCGGTCTGCCATGGCTCCAACGCCACTCTCCTACCCTTGACTGGACCACCGGGGAAATCAAGTGCTGGTGTACTTCTTGCCACAAAAAATGCCTCACGTCTGCTCCCAGTTCCGTCAGGCAAGCCTCAGTGCCTCCTCCTACACCTGGTCTCCCCAAGGCCTATCAGGACTATGCTTTGCCTCCTCATAGCCCCCGTCCTGGTAACACTCTGCCCCGTACCAAGCTTCAACCTCTGCCCCCCCTCCCCATTGCCATTCCTTCTGAACTGCCTGCCGTTGATGACCATACCCAGGACTTCACTGTCCTCCAGAAGGAGACTCTACAATCGATCCCAATGTCCTCGTCCCATGTGGAGTGACATCCGGACAAAAAGAGGGGGAGACCTAAGGGGGGGGTACTGTTACGCCGAGCGCTCTGGGTCCCTGATCCTCCCCGGAGTGCTCGCGGCGTTCCTCTCTCTGCAGCGCCCCGGTCAGACCCGCTGACCGGGAGCGCTGCACTGACACTGCCGGCGGGGATGCGATTCACATAGCGGGACGCGCCCGCTCGCGAATCGCATCCCAAGTCTCTCACCTGTCCCGGTCCCCGGCTGTCTCGTCCTGGTGCGCGCGGCTCCGCTCCTTAGGGCGCGCGCGCGCCAGCTCTCTAAGATTTAAAGGGCCAATGCACCAATGATTGGTGCCTGGCCCAATCTGTCTAATTAGCCTCCACCTGCTCCCTGTCTATTTAACCTCACTTCTCCTTCACTTCCTTGCCAGATCTTGTTGCCTTTGTGCCAGAGAAAGCGTTACAGTGTTTGCCTTACCAGTGTACCTGACCTCTTGCTATTGCTATTGACTACGAACCTTGCCGCCTGCCCCGACCTTCTGCTTCGTCTGACCTTGCCTCTGCCTATTCCTTCTATCCCACGCCTTCTCAGCAGTCAGCGAGGTTGAGCCGTTGCCGGTGGATACGACCTGGTTGCTACCGAGGATCCACATCCAGCCAGCCGAATCCTAACAGTGACAGTGGTAGGATGTGCAAAAAATGGCCGGGTCCTACAGTGAAAATTGCCTGGATTCTTAAGGGGTTAACCTTTTTTATACCCCTTCCCCAATAAAAGTAAGAATCACCCCCCTTTTCATATAAAAAAAAACCCTGTGTAAATAAAAATAAATATATGTGGAAATGTCCGAACTATAAAAATATATCATTAATTAAACCGCACGGTCAACGATGTACACGCAAAAAATTCCAAAGTCCAAAATATCGTGTTTTTGGTCACTTCTTATATCATGAAAAAATTTATAAAAAGCGATCAAAAAGTCTGATCAATATAAAAATGGTACCGATAAAAACTTCAGATCACGGCACAAAAAATTAGCCCTCATACCGGCCCGTAAGCAGAAAAATAAGAAAGTTAGGGGTCAGAAGATGACAATTTTGAAGTATAAATTTTCCTGCATGTAGTTATGATTTTTTTTTAGAAGTATTACAAAATGAAACCTATATAAGTAGGGTATCATTTTAACCGTATGGACCTACAGAATAAACATAAGATGTCATTTTTACCGGAAAATGCACTGCGTAGAAACGGAAGCCCACAAAAGTTACAAAATGGAATTTTTTCTTCAATTTTGTCACACAATGAATCGCTGTGGATATTTTGGTAAAATGGCTAATGTCACTGCAAAGTAGAATTGGTGGTGGAAAAATAAAAAAAAGCCATAATATGGAATTTTAGGTGCAACATTGAAAGCGTTATGATTTTTAGAAGGTGATGAAAATGAACAAACTGAAAAACCCTGCGTCCTTTAGGGGTTAAAGGGGTTATCCACCATAAGGTAATTTTAGTATGTACCTGGCAGACAGTAATGGAGATGCTTAGGAAGAATCTGTGCTTGTCTTGGGGCTAAATGGCTATGTTGTAAGATTACCATAACATTGTGGCTAGCTTTTTGTGAACTGGTATTTCCTGTTTGACTTTTCTTTTTTTGACTACAAATCCCATAATTCCATTTTCCTCCCTCCCACACATCAGCAACCCCACCCATAGAAACATAAATGAGCTGCATACAGCTGTTGCATTAATTGCAGATTGATCTCTCTCCCACCAAGTGATCGCTCCACCCATTGAAGCAGACAGGCTCCCTGTCATCAGCTGACTAGTGAGTCAGGTCTCGACTGCATTGCAAGCTGGGAAAAATATGAGACAACAGTAATTTTGTATGCTGGTAAAAATAAATATTGGAGTGAAAATCACAGAAGAATTGTGAGAAAACCGTCACACACAGGTACAGACACTATGTTATGAACTACACTAACTTTACATCCCCTGTAGCATAGTCAAATAAAAAAAAATTCCTGGAATATCCCTTTAACATATTTTGTACAATAATCACACAAGTCTAAAAAAAACACTAATCTGACTAACATTGCTTCCAGGGCTCTTATTAGATAATTACTTGACATGCAATCTAATTTATAAACAGTCACATTCTGCTAATACCTACTTATTATACTTGCAAGCATCTAGCCGTTGGTGAGAACATGAAGAAAATCATTTTTTTGTGTGTTGTAAATTGCCATTGATTTTTTTTTTTTTAATTATTATTATTTTTTTCCAAGGAACAGAACAATAACATAAAATTATATAAAGGTTTCATTATTGGCCTCCATTTATTTGCTAAAGCATGCTATCATGGGTTACACTACTATGCAACTCAGACAGTTTGGTGATTAGCAGTAAGGAAATTGATCAGTTTTTTTGTACAGAAAAGTTTCCTGGAATTCATTGACTTACTTTTTCTTAGTACAGAGATCTATAATAAGTTTAGGTTGTGCAATGAGGGAAAATTTTAAGCATACAGACAGGGACTGTAGCTGATCTATTGATCTTCATCACAGTTGCCCTGTTCATGCTCAATACTGTATATTCATTGTCGGGTTATTTTGTACCGATATCATCAAATGTTATAATATGAAAGACAAAACATGGCAAAGTGTCTGCCATGTTGTATGAATTCTCAGAAAGCCCCAAGTAATAGGCCTAAGTGGAATTAATTGAAAGACCAAAGTATCTCTCTAGAAATGTGTATTCCTGTCAATGTTTGAAAAGGTGTCATCTCTTCTAAGAGACAGGTAAATAGGAGTTTGAGAAACAAGTCAGACAATGGTTTATTGACAGTAATTAGTTTAATTATTTATTTTATTTTTATTTTGATAATAAAAAATTTTTATTTAACATTTTTATTTAACATTTTACAGAATGTAGCAAAAAGGGAAAACCCTTTTTCAATGCTTCAAAACATCCGACTGGATAAGGTTACTGACATGGGCTTGTTTCATAAATTTTTGTGGATACCCTCTCTTTTCTTGCCTTTCTTAAAGCTTTCGGCCTGATTTAGAAATGTTGTGTCATCATTGTTCAGTCTTCTTAACCTTCTAAATTGTCCCAAAATTTACCTTATAACATGTTATTTTAAGCACTCCCCAATGCTACGTAGTGTATTCATCTATACGTAATTACGGGCACTTAATAGAGATGGACCCCGAGTTAAGGGAGATTGCATCAAGGAAACCTTATGAACCCAGTTGAGAATGACCCATGTCAGCAATAAGAAAAGTATTGTTCGAAAGGTCTCTCTTTCAAAAGGGAACTTCAGATGTAAATAGTGCAACTTTTGAAACAATAATATGGAGGCCAAATTCCTTAGTATAGGAGGCGTGGAACACAGGATAACAGACTGTGTAATGTGTAAAATGAAATATTTAGTCTATTAAAAAAGTGTCCCATTAGGTAAGACCCTCTGCCCGCTGTTTGTAAGGTTTTGGGAACACTGCATCTCAATTAGAACAGGTCTGGCAGCACCAAGACTAATTTATCATATTTAAAAAAATGCATTACATAGACCCAAAGGTACTCCAATTTGCCTGGATGAAAGTAGTGGACAATCCATACCATAGAGGTAATGAACACAAAAATAAACAACCAGAAAACATCCACCAATACATATATATATATATATATATATATATATATATATATCACAGAAAAGAAAACGTCCGGCACTCGAGAAAATGCAGGTAAAACTTGTCAATGGCTTTATTCACACGCTTAGGCAGGACACAATCTGACGCGTTTCGCACCCTCTGGTGCTTAATCGTAGATTAAGCACCAGAGGGTGCGAAACGCGTCAGATTGTGTCCTGCCTAAGCGTGTGAATAAAGCCATTGACAAGTTTTACCTGCATTTTCTCGAGTGCCGGACGTTTTCTTTTCTGTGAGAGTTCTACTAAGCCGGGGGCGGTACCGGTGTCCGCAGCACGGGATAGCGCAGCAAACGCGAGAGTGGTGAGCAGCCTGACCCTATCTGCATCAAATATATATATATATATATATATAGTGACATTCCTTCTCGGAGATTAGTTCTGGAATCGTCCTGGTCACTTTCCACAGGACACATTTCCTTGCAATAATTCGGCAGACAACAGTTCAGGATACAAGTCTGGCACCTCACCAGCTTTATTTACACAGGCTGCAAGTAAATAAAACATAACTCAGGAACAAACCAAAGTCCTAGACTGTCTGGTCACTGACTGCACGTGTAAACATGCCCTGACTACTAACTGGTGAGCTACCCTCAGCCAGCATAAAACATGTGACCCTGCAACCTGTTTTACTCACAGTTCACACTGTCACTTGGGCCAATCACAGCTCCAGCTGTGTGCTTCCTCAACAGGGCCCGAGTGTCTCCCCATACAGCGACATGCTGTTTCCCAGGGAGAGCCCAGATCACACTCAGCCTCTTCCTTTTGAGCACTTCCCCTGTCTGCTGCCCGATTACTTAGGCCCCAGGTGATGGATCCTTCAGAGTCAGTCAAGGAAATGCACCCTTTCCTTGCCACTATATCACAATATATATATATATATATATATATATATATATATATATATATATATATATATATATGAATGAACATACAATTATTGTTAGTCCCTTCCCCCCCCCCCCGTAAAGCCTAAGTAATGATAATGATATAATCCCAGTCAACATGGGAAGAGAAAACGCAAGTCCACTGTATTTTCATGCTGTAAAGGTGGAGGTGCAGTAGTTCAGGTGGGCGGACATGCGTTTTCCAACAAATACGACAAGTGTTACCATGGCACCTAAGTTGACAAAAAATGTAAGATAACATAGGAAAAAAGAAAAAAAGGAGTATGTAGAATGATAGGTGTATAATTATGTGAATGAAAAATGTGTATGTTAGAAAGTGTAGTGTAGAGTATATGATGTGATGCAAATGTGAGAAGTGAAGAGAAGCAAGGTGAAATGTATGTAAAAAAGTGTCTATATGTGTAACATCTAATGTATCTGTGATGGCCATGACTGTGAATGTGAAAAAAAAGGGGGGGGGTGTGCTCGTCAAAAACAATTCATGAGAAAAACAAAAACAACTGAGATCCGTGTAAGCTTGTGAAAAAAACAAAACTGAAGAAAGAAATAGGAGGTGACGCCCACTTTTAAGGATATGTGGGAGACAGGATTGGCACAGTGCTCCAGGTTTATCACCAATATGATATTGGAACATGATAAGGAATTATTGATTAAAACAAAAATTAACATACAAGGTCTGGAGAGTCAATTGGGTTGGTTGGATGCAAGATAACAAGTGGAACCTTTTCAGAAAAAGTTGAGTGATATCTTAGACGAATATGAAAAATAAATTATTGCTGGGAAATATTCTAAATTTGCACTCAATAAGGGGGATTATGACAGAGGATCGGTGTATAGATGGAAGCACACTGGCAATGTCAGGGGTAATCTTGAACCCAGGGATCCCTTGGTGGTAGCAGACACAGCAGCATCCAGCTCGAGTGATTTTTTTTTTTAGGATCAAGCAACACAGATACAGGGGCCCCAAGAAGCAGAAGGCCAACTACAATTACTCCTAAACACACAACTACCGTCCGAGGAGGTAGAGGACTCATCACAAAAAATGCCCTACAAATCATAAATTTATCTACATACAACCTTAGCCAGGAGGAGAGGTCAGTACTTGAGAGGGGTTTGAACTTCTCACCTACAGCACAGGTTGATAAGTTTGCTCTGGTTAAGGATTTGTATTTTTTTGTAGGAAGCTGGCCCTGAAGATTATCTACTCTCAGCCTGGGGACACGCTAGCAACCCTGGATAGTGACTAACAACTGCTCCAGGATTTACTTTCTAAAGGTGAGGCCACTAAAAACAATGTTGTGCAATTTCCTGACAGAATCCTCTCCAAATATGCTTCTCACTTTGCTTATTTTACTACTATACAGGTGTTTTTTAATGTTATGGTCCAAGAGATCAAAAACTTGCCAAATGTTTGGTCCTCTGGTCAGAACCTTAAAAGAAAGGAGCAATTGCGTTGAGGACATTGAAACAACAGTCTTCTTTTATCATAAAGGAGCCTGACAAGGGAGGAAACATTGTCTTCTGGCCTGTCGAACTTTATGTTGCAGACAACTGTAACAGCATCTATTACACGGAGCTGCCCTCTGACCCCACTGAAACATTCAAGCACAAAGTGGATCGTCTTCTGGAATGAGCAAAAAGATATGGAAGCATTACAGAAAAAGAACATTGTTTCTAGAGATGAGCGAATCGAAGTTGATGAACCCGAATTCGTTACAAATTTCAGGAAATATTCAACTTGCAACGAATTCGAATATCGCTTCATTAAACTCAATTTTACAGCGTTCCAGGCTCCAGGGCATCTAAAATGGCGGATCCACATGTCATTACATGGGGCAAGGGACGCTGGGAAGTAGGCGGTATGAGCCTGAATCACAAGCAGGATGCAGCCTATCAGCAGCCAGTCACCCCTGTGATGTCACAGCCCTATATAATCGGCAGCCATATTGCGGCCAGCCACTTCATTAATTACCCTGCAAATAGATAGGAAAGACAGCCTATGTGTGTTACAGCAGAGAAAAGCGCATTCCAGCAGTGTTTAACATCCTCCTAGTCACATCAGCGTTCTCGTGGACGGAGAGCATTGTTTTTTTCACTGAAAAGGATTTTTACTGCAGCTGCAGGCATTAACCTCCCAGTCACTTTCTTCAGCATAGTATTACAGAGTGGGGCAGATAGCTGTGTGTTGCCTCATACATTTCTACAAGCTGCCTCAACTTCATAAACCTTAGCAGAGGAGGCAGGAATAATTTTTCTGCACAATTCAGTGTCTTTGTTTCCCAAAAAAACATCTACTGGTTATACTAGTCTGTAGACCAGCAGTAGATCTGCAGTCAATTCCTAATAGTCTGTGACAGAGTGCAATTTTGTGTTTAGTACATAGCTTTTTTTTGGCTGCAGCACTGTTGTGTACTGCTGGTGCTTTACAAAAATAAATATTTTTTAAGGGCACTGTAGTGCAATTTTCTGCCCTCATCAGGGAATACTGTATACCTACATCAAAGTAGTGTACTATTTTGTACCTGTTAATCTATCAAGGGCCTACATAATGTGAAAGGACAGCCAAAAGTAATCACCGGCTGGTGTTTAAAAAAAAATTACAGTTTTTAGGCGCATTGTAGTGCATTTTTCTGCCCTCATAAGTGCATACCGCATACGTACATCTAAGTAGTGTACCATTTTGTACCTGTTAATCTGTCAAGTGCCTACATACTGTGAAAGGACAGACAAAAGTAATCACCGGCTGGTGTTTTACAAAAATATATTGTTTGTAGGCGTATTGTAGAGCATTTTTCTGCCCTCATAAGTGCATACCACATACCTACATCTAAGTAGTGTACTATTTTGTGCTTGTTAAGCTGTCAAGGGCCTAGATACTGTGAAAGGACAGCCAATAGTACACACCTGCTGCTGTTCTAGACAAATACTGTTGTAAGCATAGTGAAGCATATTGTACTCCCCTCATATATGCAATAAGTATGTCAGGCAGAGTAGTGCCAGGAGTGTCAGAGGCCTAAATTCATTAGGCGCAGGCAGAGGTCGCAGCAGAGTAGTTGTGTGTGGCAGCCACAGTCGCAGAGAGAGGTCTGAGCTCCCGGAGTCAGCTAGCAGTTGTGTCACGACCAGCAACCCAGCAGCCATGATTGATCGGTTCACTCGGTCATCCACTTCATCCCAAGTGAGGTTCACACGGTCATCCACTTCATCCCCAGTGACATCCAACACCCCCAGTCAACAGTTGGTGGGTTCCTCAGACTCAACCCTCAGTTGGCATGGCCCTTATGCTGCTTCTGCCACCTCCAGGCTCTGTCATTGTGCTTCTCTAGGGTCTCCTCATGCTAATGCTACCACCTTCAGGGTCTGTCATTGTACCGCTTTATGGTCTCCTCATGCTGATGCTGCCACCTTCAGGCTCTCTCATTCTGCTGCTCCTCGGTCTCCTCATCCTAATGCTACCACCTCCATGCTCTGTCATTGTGCCACCATATGGTCTCCTCATGCTAATGCTACCACCTCCAGGCTCTATCATTGTGCCGCCATATGGTCTCCTCATGCTGATGCTGCCACCTCAAGGCTCTCTAATTGTGCTGCTCTATGGTTTCCTCATGCTGATGCTGTCACCTCCAGACTCTCTAATTGTACTGCTCTATGGTCTCCTCATGCTGATGCTACCGCCTTCATGCTCTCATTGTGCCACCATATGGTCTCCTCATGCTGATGCTACCACCTCCGGGAACTGTCATTGTGCCACCATATGGTCTCCTCATGCTGATGCTGCCACCTCCAGGCTCTCTAATTGTGCGGCTCTATGTACTCCTCATGCTGATGCTGCCACTTCCAGCCTCTCTAATTGTGCTGATCTATTTTCTCCTCATGCTGATGCTACCTCCTCCAGGCTCTCTCATTGTGTTGCCATGGATACTGCAAAACATAATTAAGGTGCTGGTCCCCAGTTTCAGAAATTCCTTGCATAAGGGTCACTTTCAGGACTCCTGATGCCACCTCCAGGCTGTGCCATTCAGCCACTATATGGTATCCTCATTCTTCAGCCACCTCTAGGCTGTGCCATTCAGACACTATATTGTCTCCCTATGCTGCCACAAATTCCAGGAAGTCATTCAGCCACTATATGGTCTCCCCATACTGATGCCACCCCCAGGCTCTCTCATTGTGCTGCCATGTGACATGTGACTCCTTGTTAGATTTGGTTCTTTGTACCCACACACCCGGGCCAGAGACACTAAAACTTGGGAGTTAAAAGTTCCCAATTGTGAATTACAGCACTAGCAAACATACATGCTCAATTGAGATTTCCACATTGATCTTTTAATGTTAGGGGTTGTGATGCTCTCTTATGTACGCATCCTGCTGCGTGATCCAGGCTGTGTGTTTCAGGAGCTACTTGGCTTGCTGATGCTGCTGGGCCTGTGCCAATTTTTTTTGATGTTAGCACTAGCTAACATGCATGCTTTATACAGATTTCAATATTCACCTTTTAATGTTAGGGGTTATTAAGCCCTCTTGTGTAGTTCTGCTGCTGCCTGATCCAGGCTGTGTGTTTCAGCAACTATATGGTTTAGTGATGCTGCTAGACCTGTGCCTAAAATGTTTTGATGTTAGCACTAGCTAACATACATCTTCTATACAGATTTCAAAATTAACATTTTAATGTTATGGGTTGTGAAGCCCTCTTGTAAACTTTTGCTGATGCCGGCTCCAGGCTGTGTGTTTCAGGAGCTACTTGGCTTAGTGATGCTGCTGGGCTTGGGCCTTAAATTCTTTGATGATAGCACAAGGTAACATACCTCTTCAATAGAGATTTCAAGATTGATCTTTCAATCTTAGGGGTTATGAAACCCTCTTGAGTACTGCTACTGCCTGCTCTTGACTGTGTCTTTCAGGAATTACTTGGCTTACGTATGCTGCTGGGCTTGGTCCTTACATTTTTGGATGTTAGCACTAGCTTACATACATGCATAATTGAAATTTCAACATTGATCTTTCAATGTAAGTGGTTATGAAGCCTTCCTGTGCACTGCTGATGCCTGCTCCTGACTGTGTGTTTAAGGAACTACTTGGCTTACTGATGCTGGTGGGCTTGGGCCTTCAATTTTTGGATGTTAGCTCTAGCTTACATACATGCTTAATTGAGATTACAACATTGATCTTTCAATCTTAGGGGTTATGAAACCCTCTTGTGTACTCCTGCTGCTGACTGCTCCTGTCCGTGTCATGCAGAAACTACATGGTTTAGTGATGCTGCTTGGCTTGGGCCTTAAATTTTTGGATGGTAGAACTAGCTAACAAGCATCTTCAATAGAGATTTCAACATTCATCTTTCAATCTTAGGGGTTGTGAACCCCTCTTGTGTACTCATGCTGCTGCCTGCTCCTGTCTGTGTCATTCAACAACTACATGGTTTAGTGATGCTGCTTGGCCTAGGACATTACCTATATATGCTTATGGTAGCACTAGGTATCACACATCTTCAATGGAAATTTCAAAATTCATCTTTTATTCTTAGAGATTGTGAGGCCCGTTTGACTCCTCATCTGCTGCCAACTCCAGGCTGTGCCATTCAGATACCATATGGTCTGCTCATGCTTCAGCCAACTCCAGGCTGTGCCATTCAGCCACTTTATGGTCTCCTCCTACTGATTCCACCTCCAGGCTCTGTCATTGTGCTGCCATGGGACATGTGACTCCTTGTTAGATTTGGGATCCATTCTTAGTTATTTTTGTTTTTTTCACGACTTGTTTTTGACGAGCACATCCCCCTTTTTTTTTTTTTACATTCACAGTCACGGCCATCACAGATACATTAGATGTTACACATAGAGACACTTTTTACATACATTTCACCTTGCTTCACAATGGACTTGCGTTCTCTTTCCCATCTTGACTGGGATTATATCATTATCATTACTTAGTCTTTATGGGGGGACTAACAATAATTGTATGTTCATATAAATATATGTTTTGGTGGTTGTATTCTGGTTGTTTATACATAGCACTATTAATTTATTATTTTCATATGTCACATTTTATGCAAGTGATTGAGGGTTGGTTACTTGGTGGTCACCTGTGGCTCTGGTGTCCGGCACTCCCGTAGAAGCAGACTATACTTTATGCTGGTCAACCCGTCGTGGGACGGAGCCCTCGGGCTACGGGTCACGATTTGAGTTGCTTTTTTTTTTACGCATCTAGAAGATGCATCTTCTATAATTTGCATGTTATTTATATGTGGGATGTTCCTTGATATGTACACTGCTGTTCTTGCTATTTATAAGTCTATTTAACATATATATTACAATTAGTTTTTTTATGTAAACTCACTTTATAGGGGTAACACGTAGGTGTGGGTATTTATATAAATTTGGTTAGGCTCACTCCAGTTTATTATATACATGTTTCATTATTTTTAGGCATTACTACAACCATATTTTGCTGCATATTGTTGCTTGCATTCCCGTAGGGTATTTCATTTTAGAACATATAGTCATTCAGGTTCAGCCATTGATTCTAATAGTCCCTCGAGTGATGCTTGATATTTTGACCCATTTCCGTCAGCACTGCATTGGTCTTTTTTGCCCCACATCCGGCTAATCCTTTAGATAAGTTATGCCACGCTTCCTGCCTCTTGATATTGCGCATATTGCGCTCGATGCCCCACTTCCGGTCACACCGCATGTCACGTGGCACCTTATGCTGCCTTACTAGGCTGCCTCTAGATATTTTGCGCATTGCACGTGATGTCCCACTTCTGGTCACGCTGTATGTCATGTGGCGCCTGGCTTCCCGCTGCATCACACACTGCCTCAGTGGGCTGGGAACTTAGGTTCCAGCTGTGCCATATGCCGCTTCACAAAGGTGAGAGCTATGTAATGAGAATGTAATTAGGTGCGCCCAGCACACAATGTACACAGGTGTTTCTCATATGATGGGCCATATATACTGCCCTATTGTGTAGCACAATTTACTCCTGAGGAAGCGGCCATCAAGGGTAGTGGAGCTCGTTGAGCTTCTGTGTCCCACCTTGTTGGTGAGGGTGTCCCTGTTCATTTTTTTCATGCCACTTTTTTAGATAGTAGTTGTACATCAGTTATTGTCAGTTGCATGGGCCATTGGTGCTTGCTTCATTGTATATTACTTTATGCATGCACCTGCATTGTGGTCTATTTTGATTGATATGTTTATGCCTGGCAGTGGCATGTACATGCGACATATGTCCTTTGCTCATAGTATACTTCAGGAACCCTCCCATTGGGTCATTTGTGCCCAATAGGGGGCTGGTGTAGAGTAGGACTACAATCCTCCCCCATGTTTGGTATAAGCTTTTAAGTGGTTTTAAATGTTTGACTATCAATGATGTCTACAATAAAGATTGCATTTTGTACTTTTTTTTTTCGTGCTGTGCATCATCACATAGTGGCTAGCTTTTCTTCTTTTTCACTCATCAGGAAGAAGGACGCCAGACTGTATACACAGATGTCTGACATCTGCAAACCTCCCTCTGATTTGGAGAAACATTGCAATTCTTGCCTTTTTTCCAAGGCAAATAAGTTGCACACAAGCTATTTGTAGGCATTGTATGTCTTCATGTTTCAACAGCAGGGGGACGATTTGAAATTGGTAAAGTAATCTGAAACGTTGCACTCTGTAACATGAATAGGTGAATAAACCACATATATTTGAATGGAGTGCTGCTCTTCTACTTTTTATTTCTTCAATCAGGTACTAGATGAATTTAACATACTTTGCCACCTTCTCAGGATATAAAGGTAATATAACAAATTGTCAACTGTATGGACTACACTAAAGATCAGTGAAGTATGTGGCTTTATTACCTATACGGGAAACAAAATTGCTTACTGTCCACTTTCCTTGTACAAACCTTATAATGTTCCCTTATTCTCGAAGATTACCCAAAAGCTGACAAGTTGAATTAAGTTTTTGCTATACTCAATAGGCTGGGTTCTTCTTCTTAAAAAGGTAAGCTTTGACAGCCTCACCATGAGGCCTTTTTCAAGCTTGCACTCTGTAATGTGAATAGGTGAATAAACCACATATATTTGAATTGAGTGCCGTACTTCTACTTTTTATTTCTTATATTCTTGGTTTTTGAGTCAGAACCACAGGGAACAGGGAACCCTGCATTTTGACTTAAAGTCCAGTATACAGTGCCGACCTTCGGGACATTTCTTCTATTAGTACCTGATTGAGGTGCAGTGACTTTGAGTGCAAAATAAATATATCATCAGTAGAGCGTGGCATTTATTTACTGCCACTTTTAATTCTGGGTTTTAATTCATGGTACATATCAGTTACGAGAAGATGGAGAACCAGGGGTCCCAGTGCTAAATTAAATAGCAGGTGTACTCGTTGCCTATTGGCTTTTTGTAAGCATATAAGGGGAGATTTATTAACCCCTTAACGACCACGGACGTAAATGTACGTCCTGGTTTGGCGATACTTCGGGCACCAGGACGTACATTTACATCCTGTGTATGACCGCGAGCATCGGAGCGGTGCTCGCGTCATACACGGCAGGACCCGCCATAATGGCCAACATCCACAATCGCGCGGATGTCTGCCATTAACCCCTCAGATGCCGTGATCAGTACAGATCATGGCATCTGTGGCAATGCGCATGTTAAAATAGATGATCGGATCGCCCGCAGCGCTGAAGCGGTGATCCGATCATCTGTAATGGCGGACGGAGGTCCCCTCACCTGCCTCCATCTGTCTCCCGGCATCTTCTGCTCTGGTCTGAGATCGAGCAGACCAGAGCAGAAGATAGCCGATAATACTGATCAGTGCTATGTCCTCTGCATATAAAAGGAAATCCAAGAAAAGGGAGATGAATCGCGCTGCCACAAGAAGTATATATGGGAATCCACGCAACGCGTTTCAAAGCAGTTCCTGCTTTTTCGTCAGGCGTTGGCTTTGAAGCCGGAACGGCTTTGAAACGCATTGCATGGATCCTTTGTGTGCAATAAATTTACCCATATATACTTCTTGTGGCAGTGCGATTCATTTCCCTTTTCTTGGATCTCCTTTAATCTACATTTGCGCCTGGACGCTGGGAGCCGCAGCAGCAGCGATTACAGGATTCCTGATCAAGCGCATTGAGTGTTGTGCCTCCATTCTCACAACTTGCATAGGTGAGTGCGTTTTGATTGGGCTCTTCACTATCTCATCCATCAGGTTCCATCCAGGGGTGCGCACCCTGTTCTCTTTTGTATGTCCTATGCATAGCACTGAACAGTATTAGCAATCAAATGATTGCTATAGATAGTCCCCTATGGGGACTATTAAAGTGTAAAAAAAAAAGTTGAAAATTGCAAAAATAAAAAGTAAAAAAAAAAAATAAGTGAAAAATCCCCTCCCCAATAAAAATGAAAATTGCCTGTTATTCCCATTTTACCCTCAAACAGTGTAAATTTTTTTTTATAAACATATTTTGTATCACCACGTGAGTAAATGCCCGAACTATCAAAATATAATGTTAATGATCCCGTACGGTGAACGGCGTAAACGTAAGAAATGTTAAAAAAGGCCAAAAATGCTGCTTTTTTGTCACATTTTATTCCAAAAAAATGTATAAAAAATTATCTAAAAGTTTTATATATGCAAATGTGTTAGCAATAGAAAGTACAGATGACGGCACAAAAAATGAGCCCTCATACCGACCTATATACGGAAAAATGAAAAAGTTATATTTGGTCAAAATAAGGCAATTTTAGATAACTGATTTTGTACAAACAGTTTTAGATTTTTTTAAGTGGTACAAAAATATAAAAGTATCTAGCCATGGGTATCATTTTAATCATATTGACCCACAGAATAAAGAACACATGTCATTTTACCATAAATTGTACATTGTGAAAACAAAACCCTCCAAATTGTGCACAATTCTGGTTTTCATTTAAATTTATCCATAAAAAAATATTTTTTGGGGTTTGCCGTACATTTTATGGTAAAATGAGAGGTTTCATTACAAAGAACAATTGGTCACGCAAAAAACAAGCCCTTATATGGGTCTGTAGATGGAAATATAAAAGAGTTATGGATTTTAGAAAGAGGAAGGAAAAAACGAAAACGCTAATATAAAATTGCCTGGTCCTTAAGGTCAAAATGGGCTTGGTCCTTAAGGGGTTAAAACCTGTGCAGAGGAAAAGTTGACAAGTTGCCAATAGCAATCAAATTGCTTATTTCATTTTTTAGAGGTCTTTTTATAACTAAAGAAGTGATCAGATTGGTTTCTATGGGCAACTGAGCAGCTTTTCTTCTACATTGGTTTTGATAAATCTCCTCAATATTATCAGATAAATAGACAGGCGTTAAACTAAACACATCATTTTTCTGCACAATAAAGAGAGCATGAGAAACACAAAAAAGAAAAAAAGGGGCAACATTTTGTTCTTCTTTCCAATGTAAAAAAGAATATCATAAATGCTAATCAATAAATTAAAAAATACAACCTGTCCCTCAAAAAATTAAGCTAAATAAAGTTCAATTAAACTCAACCTTTTCATGACCAAAATTTGATTTCTGGCTTACGTTTTCTTCCTCTTTACCTCTTTTCCAGGGACAAAGTGCATTAGGGCTTATTATTTGTGGAACAAGTTGAACCTTTCATTGGCACACTTTATTTTTTTGTGCCTTGAGCTGTAGTTTTAACTGTAGCTTTTCTGTAGTTATGGCTTTTTGATAATGTTTATGCCGTTAACAGTGAAGGATCAGAAATGTAATAATTCAATAGTTTCAACAATTATGCACTCGCTATACCGCATACATTTATTATTTATCTTTTTTTTCTGTGTTTTGTTTTAAAAATAGGAAAAAGTGGGTTATTAAAATTTTTATAAATGGGGGTACTCTGGCCCTAATATGTCTTACATACAAAGGATAGGGGATAAGATGTATGATTGTGGGAGTCCCACCTCTGGGGACCCCTGCAATCTGTCATTGCGCACCCAACTTGCACTGAATGGGCATCCACTTACATTGAGGGGGTGGAGCGTGATGTCACACGGGGGCAGAGTCGTGACATCACGCTACACACTCGGAGCCTCCAGCGCTCCGGGTGGGTGCATAATGACAGATTGCGGGGGTCGCCAGCATCAGGAACCCCATGATCATACATCTTATCCCCTATCCTTTGGATGCAAGACATATTAGGGCCAGAGTACCCCCATTAATAAAACATTTTAGGGAGGGATGGGGGGATTTTTTGGGGAAAACTTTTTTTTACACTTTTTTTTTGGTATAGATTGCTGCATTTAACCATTTTAATGGTAAACATCTGAGCGATCTCGATGTTGGTCATTACCAACAGATATTTCCTGCTGGTAGCAGTGGGCATCTGCTGGTTATGACTCAAGTCCCACTTGTGCGCTCTTGCTATACTCCCCTAACCTGACCAATGACGTACTGGGTCGCCGAGGGTGGGGAAGGGGTTAATGTGTATTGTTATAAACTAAGTCACAAATAAGCATGTTATACTTCTGTACACTGTTGGGAATAAAAATGATACTATATTATATTATAATAAATACATTAATTAATATAATTTTTATTGCAAAGGGTTTTCAATCATCTTATTATAAAGAGTAGCTATATATTCTACCATCAAATACTTTAGATAGCAGTGTCAATCAACAGGAGCATAAATAACCTTCTTTTGTCATTTGTTGTTGTCAGTAAAACATATTTTTTTGCACCCTTGGGCTCTGCTAAACGGAAAACCATTCAGCCTTGTCTAAACTTTCAATGACTCTGTAGGTTTCTACTCATCTTTTTTTCATGAAGAATTGACACTATGACTTAAACTCTCTTGTGGCCCTTTTATATAATTCTTTTGAAAATGACCAAATCATCCACTTATGCTGTATTTTAATACCACTGACAATTGCTTATAGCGACTGTATTGGGATTTAGTGATCATATAACAAGTTTACAAAGAAAATAAGTGAAATAAATGTTAAATTTTAGTAATACAAAAATATTAGCACTAAAGCAATGTGTATTCAATGTTATCAGATAAAAAAAATGAATACCCTATTGCAGATTCACATATCATAGAGGGTTCATAGTTATTGTTACATGTGCCGTAGTTTGTTGTGTATTTGCTGCTGCATATTTTCCCACCCATTAAAGTCAATGAGCAGCAAAATCAGTTGCAGAAAATATGTAACAAACTAGGGCACATGTGACCCTACCCTATGGGTTTAAGGACCTCTTAGTTTCACCCATACACTTAAATATAAATCAAGCACAAATCTAAAGGATAGACAGATCCAGCACTAGTAGCTTTATTACAACATATTTAAAACACTGTTATGACATGTTTCTTATCCATAGCTTTCTGACATTAACAAGAGAGATAAGTATAAAATCAGGCTAGACTAATGTAATATTAAAAGAAAACAGCATGACATAAATCATTATGAGTCGACCCCTTATATATGGGTACACAGCTTAAGGCTCATGGGCCCTACTGCAGAAGTTTTGGTTGGGTCCTTCTCCCACAGCCACCATGGTACATCAAAGACTCACCATTAACATTTAGATCAATGAGTACTTTGCAATAATAAGGCTAACACTTAAAGGAATATTCCCATCTCAACTAAGCGGGTTAAACTTGTAAGACATGTCAAGATAGATATATTTGCAAATTCTTTTAGCAATTTGCCTTCTCATCTTGATATTCCTGCTCCCCCCCCCCCCCCTCATTGACAGCTCATTCCCTAAAGGACTGACCACTCTAGAAGCAGTGGTTGGGCTGGTGTGTGTGTAGATATGTATAGATAGATAGATAGCAACAGGAGAATACAGCAGCACACTGCTAGCACAAAGATATAGATAAAACATGAGTATATAGATACAACATGAGAAGCTATTCAGCTATGGTGCAGTAATGAAATAGTGAGATATTTAGCTTGCAATTTGGCGGCCAATAGTGCTGACCAACTTATTCATAGATAAATAGAGAGATAGATAGACCAGCCTGACCACTGCTTCTTCAGTGAAGTGGTGGTTTGTTACCTAGGCAATGCGATGTAAACAAGAGGAGGAAAGGAGCAGGCATATCAGGGAAAGGAGGCAAATTTGCTAAATGAATGTATTTGCAAAAATATTTAACATTACATGACCTTTAAGTTTAACTACTGTCACAACCTCCTGCCGGCAGGGCTGGGATTCGCATTGCGGGACGCGCCCGTGTGCGAGTCCCAGCCTGTCTCTCACCTGCTTCTCCCGTCCTTCCTCAGCGCCGGCGCACGTGCCCCCGCCTCCTAGGGCGCGCACACTGGAGCTCTTAGATTTAAAGGGCCAGTGCGCCCGTAATTATGTTTTGCACCTGCACCTTTTTCTTATAAATAACTGCACCTCCCATACACCCCTACCGGATCTTTGTTGCCCTAGTGCCAAGAGAAAGCATATTCTGTATAACCTAGCTGTGTTCCAGACCCTTTCATTCCGTGACCTGACCTTGCTCCTTGCTACCTGCCTTTAGACCTCTTGCTACGTTCCTGTCTACGCACCTGTGCCACCAGCCCTGACTTCCTGCTGTTCAGACCACGTCTTGCCTAATCTCTCCTGTGCCTCGCATCACCTCAGCCACCTGTGTGGTCGAATCGTGCCAGGGCTAGTGACCTGGGTGCCGCATGCCGCAGCAAGATCGTCCCACGGCGGGCTCTGGTGAAAATCAGCGGCACCTTAGACTCTACTCCCTGGCGCGGCCCACGTCATCTGCCACACAGGTCCAGAGGATCCACTACCTCCTGAGTGTCCTGCCTACTGCCATGAGTCTTTACAATTACCTTAGTTGAGATGGAAATACCCCTTTAAAAAACTATTTTATTTTCATTTATTATCAACAATTTTATTACAAAAAATTATAATAAGCTGAGGCACAGTTACTGAAAGGACACACAATAACAGACCTAGTGACAGAAAAATTGTGTCTCCGTATGACCCCTTACACACAGTTCTTTAGGTATAATATGATATGCTAAAATTTTTCTAATTAATTTTCTGATATTTATTGTGATTGACAAGCATACGCATTGTTATGGTAATAGTAAATTAGTCGTCCAGTTGTTTACGAAATTTAAGTATATATAGCGTTAACTCAAAAAAACTGTGCAGCTCTGCTACAGCCTGTACACAGCTAACTCTAAGGCTATGTTCACACAGGCAATGTCCACACCGAAAATTTCTTTGCAGACATTGCCTTGATATGCCGACGATAGGAATGCTCAAAAATGTGCCGTCTCATAGACGACAATGCATTTCAATGCAGACTCTGGAAACACGCAGCACAGCAGAATCCTATTGATATCAATGGGACTCTACTGCTGCAGAATCTCTGTGTGGAATTCTAATGCGGAATTCTCAATGAAAATTCCATCATGTAAACATACCATTAGGGTGAAAGGGAGGGTGGCCCATTTAACACAAATTTTCTCAATGGACTGGGTACAATAGGTTAATTAAATAAATTACAAAAGAAAAAATATAATCACATTTATTTTGCAATAAATACAAACATAACATTGTGGAACATAATTTTTATTAGGATTAAGTAAACATAGGAAAATGTACAAAAACAATTTATCATTAAAGGAAATAAGCAGCAAAAACAACTTATCCCCTATCCACAGGGGACTCCAAAAGCTGGGACCCCCGCGATCTCCTGCACAGGGCCCCGGCTCTGCCCCAGCTCTCCCATGCAGGAGGCGTATCGGACGTAGCATGACATTGCGGCTGACACACCTCCTCCATGTAGTTCTATGGGAGGGGCAGGGAAGCAACGTTGGTGCCTCCCTGTCTCTCCCATAGAGCTGTATGGAGAGGGGGCGTACCGTCGACCGTCGACGCTACCCGCATTAGCCGGTGCACAGCGCAGCATTGCAGTGTCCCTGTAGATGTCGGACCCCCTGCGATCAAACACTTATACCCTATCCTGTGGACAGGGGATAAGTTGTTTTTGCTGCAGATGTCCTTTAAACAAACAGCATCAAGAACGATGATATGGGGAGTTCAAAGTATTTCCTATACAGGTGATATAAACTGCATTAAAAATTGTCAATTTACATTCTATACCTCATCTACATCTTACAAATTGTATTATTTACATAAAAATATATGAAGCAGAAATAGATTGAGTAGATAAAAAAAAAAAAAGAAAAACACAAACTATGAATTAACCAAATTTTTGGCTTTGCAAATTTATATGTAACTAGCTGTACCCAGCGTTGCCCGATTTTTCCTATCTAATGTTTGTGGGGGAGGAAAAGCATATGCTGTCCTCAAATCCTGACCCCATATCCCCTCTTATATCCTGTCCTAATATCCTGTCCTCATATCCCGTCCTCATATTCTGTCCTCATATCCCGTCCTCATATCCCAACCTCATTTGCCATCTTCATATCCCATTTCCATATCCTGACCTTATATCACAACTCCATATCCTGACCTCATACCCTGACGTCATATCCTGCCCACATATCCCCTCCTCATATCCTGAATCCAAATCCCCTCTTCATATTCCGACCTCATATCCTGTCCTTATATCCCAATGTCATATCCCATCCTAATATCCTATCTTCATATCTAATCCCCATTTCTAATCCTTATATCCCATACTCAGGTGGGACTGAGTTGTGATGAAGAGATTGTAAACTGAAAATAAAAGGGGTGATACTTAAAGGGTGGGCATGTATTTGCGATATGGGGCGTGGCATGCATGGAGGGTGTGGCTTGCAAGCCGGACTGACACACTCACCAGGAGATGTGGAGCTTGTGGATTAACCCGATAACAACCATGGACGTCTATGCTCGTCCAATGGCCTTTACAGGGGTATGACTCTGACTCGAGCCCGCATCATACCGGCCGGCTCCCAGCTGATTCTTATAGCTGGGGGCTTGCGTTAATAGCTGACATGCACGCCGCGGCCGGCTATTAATCCTTTAGATCTAACGGTGCCTGTATCCAGTCCCTGGATGTCCAGTGGGGTGGATTCCCCCCCCCCCCCCCCCCCCCCCGCGCAGCACGATCGCAGGGGGACGATACACTACTGAGGTAGCCTGTATGTAATCCCATTGATCTGTATGAGGAATCAAATGATTCCTCCTAAAAGTCCCCTAAGGGGACTAAAAGTGTAAAAAAAAAGTTCAATTTTTTTTTTAAAACACACACATTAACCCCTTCCTTATTAAAGTTTAAATCACCCCCATTTTCCCAAATTCCATATAAAAAATATATTAACATAATAAAAATAAACATATGTGATATCACCGCATGCATAAATGTCTGAACCATAAAAATATATCGTAAATTAAACTGCACGGTCAATGGCGTACGTGCAAAAAAAAAATAAAGTCCAAAATAGCGTATTTTTGGTCACTTTTCATACCATAAAAAAAGGAATAAAAGGCGATCAAAAAGTCTGATCAAAACAAAAATGGTACCGATCCCGGTGCAAAAAAATTAGCCCTCATACCACCACGTACGCGGAAAAAAAAAGTTATAGGGGTCAGAAGAGGACAATTTTAAATGTATTAATTTTCGTTCATGTGGTTATGATTTTTTCCAAAAGTACGACAAAATCAAACCTATATAAGTAGGGTATCATTTTAAACTTATGGACCTACAGAATAAAGATAAAGTGTCATTTTTACTGAAAAATGTACGGCGTAGAAGCCCCCAAAATTTACAAAATGGTATTTTTTCGGGGGCGGATCCTGACCGCTGAGCTGGATGGCTGCTTAACGTAGTAGCTCTCCACAGCCACTACTCTTACCTACCTTTGCAACACTCTCCACGACCCCAAAATGGGCAGAAATGACAATCAAGGAAATCAAGGCAGGGGAACGCCATGTCGGGCAGCGCACGGACCAGCTTGCAACGGCCCTCACTGAGACTGTCTCCTTCTGCGACTTAGCCTCACACCAGATGCAAGTCCACGAGACCCAACTGAACTAAGCGTTTCTGCTATTAGAAGATCAGGAGAATCGTAGCAGACGGAAGAATGTAAGGATCAAGGGGGTCCCTGAATCATTTGCAGACAAGTCCCTGCCTGCGGTGACAAAACAGATCTTTACTATGCTACTGGGTGAGGAGCGGGCAGCCGCCATTGTTATAGAACGTGTCCACAGGGCACTTTGGCCAAAACCACCATCCACAGAACCGCCGAGAGATCTGATTTGTGGCCTCCTCCGTTTTGTGGACACTGCTGCTATATTGAAGACTAAAAGAGAAGCGGATTCTGTGCTGTTTGAGGGGAGTCCAGTCCTCATATTCCAGAACATTGCCACGCTGACCAAACGGCGGATTCTCAACTCTCTACTGTAAAAGCTACGAGAGAGACTCTTTCCGTACATGTGGTTGTATCCTTTTGGCCGCTCTATAATGAAAGATGGAAGACGCATTTCTATCAGACATCCTGAGGAACTGGAGAAGGTTTGGGAATTCACGGGTATTGAACCGCTCCACTTACCCTCTTGGCTCCCAGTGGACATGTGCCACAAACTCCCACCGCTCCCTAAATTGCTGCAGGACCTGAAACCTGACAAGGTGAAATCCCCGAAAGCTTGCATGCAAGCTGCGAAAGCCCAGAAACTTCCAGATGCCACCTGAAATTGAAAACTACTGAAGATCTTTCTGCGATAAGTACCCCTATTGAGTTCCTTTTTTCTTTCTTCGGGACTTAGGTCCAAGGAACTGTTCATTTGTCTGTTGGACTGTTGCCGATTACTTTCTACATGTCCTATGGACTCTGGGGACATTTTTTTTTTCTTTTCTGCCCACAGCATCTACCACCCTCATTCTTGGAACTGTGATCGGCTGTACCCTCCCCCATGCTGGAGCGCAGGTCTCCTTTCCACCCTACCCCCCCCCCCCACCTCCTACCCCCTGCCACCACACCTTCTCCCCTCTCCTCAGATACGGTCCATCCAGGATGCCTCTGAAATAAGGGAAAGCCTATCTCCTTGTGGACATGATGCTGTGCGATGCTCATCAGGACTTTTGTTACTGGTGCCTTCATCTTCACTAAATGCTGTTTCTCCCGAGCTTCCCTTTAGTATAGATCCGAGCAGATTGTTTGCATATGTTTTATTGTTTGTTTTCCATGGGGTAATATGGTGCTTTGTCCCCCCTCCCTTCCCTCCACCACCGCCTCTTACCCCCCCTCTCCTCCCTTCCCTTCCTCCCATTCCCCCCCTACTCTCACCCTCCCCCCCCCCTCCTTCCCCCCCTTTTTTCTCCTCCCCTGTCTCTGCAGTTGGACATTGTCCCACATTCCTCTGCACTTTGTTTACTATAAAGTAGGCTCTGCGGTACACATAGCCACGGGATTATTTTTAAGTCTCCCTTAGATTAGACTGATATAGTCCTCAATATACTGGTTCTGTCAGGTGATTGGGAATTTCTCTGACGCTCTATAGAACTTTATTACTCTTGCATTGTTTATATTGCTCTTCCATTCTTTCTACTTACCTCGTTTTCTTAGTGGAGATGTGTTGTTATGGTTATTACTGTTGAGATCTACATCATAGGCAGGTGGGGCCGGCTGTCGGCCCAGGATTTCTCCATTCTTCCAGGTCTGTCCTTTCAGACTGCTATTCTCTCTCTATACTCTTTCTATCTTTTGCGTAACTGCTGAATTCTATTTCTGCTAATCTTACCTGGTTCTCTTCTCTTTTCTTCTTTGTGCTTCCTCCCCCCTGGATCCTTACCCTTTGTCCACCTAGTGTTCTATCCTTGTGTTTTCTGTCTATTCCCTCCCCACCCCTCCTCCTCTGTCACATAGCTTGAAAGGAATATGGTGGAACTAAAATGTCTTACTTATAATGTCAAGGGATTTAATTCACCGGGGAAATGCCACAATTTGATTTCCTTCTTGCAAAAAGATAAGGTTTCTGTAGCTTTCCTGCAAGAAACACATCTTAAAAAGGGAAGGATACCTAAAAGACCATTAAACTATTTTTCTTCTTGGTTTCATAGTGGAAGCACCAACTCCTCTTCCAGAGGAGTCGCCATAGCTCTCCATAGGGATCTGCCTTTCATGCAGTCTGATGTCTATGATTCACCTGATGGGCGAGCATTGTTTCTTAAAGGTAAGATCGGATCCATGCCATACACCCTAGCCACACTCTATGCTCCTAACAGGCATCAAGTCATATGGCTGCTGAGGGCCCTGGAGAGGCTTAGGGCCTTCGCGGAGGGTACGATTATACTGGGAGCTGACATTAATGTTGTGCTGGATCCAGTGATTGATTCCTCGATGCGACGGTCCACGGTCTCTCCCTTGGCCCTTCTCACCCTTCAAAATAAGCTCCGTGAAATAGGTTTAGCTGACACTTGGAGACTGCTCCACCCTGGGGATCACCAATACACGTTCTATTCTGCTCCACATCAATCTTCTCATCGGCTAGACTACATTCTCTGTCATGACAGACTTGTCTCCTCCATACAGCACTCAGACATTGGCCCTAGGACGCTCTCAGACCACACACCGGTGTATACCACCTTCTCGCTTGCACATCTTTCCAGACTGGATTGGACATGGCGTCTAAATGATTCGCTGCTGACAAACACCTCACACATTGCGGAACTGACTACACAACTACAATCCTTTTTTGAGCTTAATCTAACTCCAGAGGTTTCCTGGCCCACAGTTTTGAAAACCCACAAAGCTTACATGAGAGGGCTATTGATAGCCCTAGGCTCTCGTGTTAAAAAAGAACGAACTAGAGCAGTTGCCTCGCTTCTGGCTTGTTTATCTGAGCTGGAGGGGACTATCTCTGCTCACCCTTCCGGTGCTGTCTCCCAGGAGACCTCTTCCCTAAGAGAACAACTGAAGGACATATTGAACAGATGCTATGCAGATAATGTAGTACGATTCCACCAGAAGATTTTTCTCCACGGGGATAAAGGTGGAAGGCTGATGTCAGCACTTATCAAAAAACGCAGAGAAAAAACGTTCATACCGTTATTGCAGACCCGCTCTGGGACAGAGGTGACTGACACTGCGCACATAGCAAGAGCTTTTCAGGAATATTATAAAGGGCTTTACAACATCCCACATGCTATCCCTGATGACATGTCTAGATTTCATGCCATTTCACAATTTCTCCACTCCCTTCGCCTTCCCACTATTTCCCCCTCGGAGGGGGAGGCTTTGCTGGAGCCCTGCACCACAGAGGAAATTAGTTCCGCCCTGGTGTCCTTCCCCTCAGGTAAAAGCCCTGGCCCGGATGGGCTCAGCATGGCCTATTACAAGGCTTTTAAAGATGCTCTTGTGCCCAAGTTGACTTTGTGGTGCAATGCTCTGCTTCAGGGACATCCTCTTCCACCACAGGCGCTTGAAGCGTACATCACTATACTTCCTAAGGAAGGAAAGGACCATAAACTCTGCACAAGCTATAGACCCATTTCGCTCCTGAATTTAGACATTAAAATTTGGGGCAAGATTCTAGCACAGCGGTTGGGTCGCCACTTGCCACTGTTACGCCGAGCGCTCCGGGTCCCTGCTTCTCCCCGGAGCGCTCGCGGCATTCCTCTCTCTGCAGCGCCCCGGTCAGACCCGCTGACCGGGAGCGCTGCACTGACACTGCCGGCGGGGATGCGATTCGCATAGCGGGACGCGCCCGCTCACGAATCGCATCCCAAGTCACTCACCTGTCCCGATCCCCAGCTGTCACGTCCTGGCGCGCGGCTCCGCTCCTTAGGGCGTGCGCGTGCCAGCTCTCTAAGATTTAAAGGGCCAGTGCACCAATGATTGGTGTCTGGCCCAATCAGTATAATTAGCCTGCACCTGCTCCCTGTGCACGAGAAATTCCTGCCAACCTGCATGAATTTATCCATTTGGCCACCCGCATTGACATGCGTTTTTCTGAAAGACACCAGGAGCTCCACAATATCCTTTGCAAACTACCCCTGTGCCTCCCGCCGAGGAGGCTATGCAAGTGGATCGGTCTCGCCTGACCCATGAAGAGAGGACTCGCCGCAGGGCTAAAAATTTATGTCTGTACTGCGCTAGCACCGAACATTTCCTAGTGGATAGCCCTATTCGTCCTCCACGTCTGGGAAACGCACGCACGCACCCAGCTCACGTGGGTGTGGCGTCTCTTGGTATGAAGTCTGCTTCTCCACGTCTCACTGTGCCCGTGCGGATTTCTTCTTCTGCCAACTCTTCCTTCTCAGCTATGGCCTTCTTGGACTCTGGTTCTGCGGGAAATTTTATTTTGGCCTCTTTTGTTAATAAGTTCAACATCCCTGTGACCCGTCTCGCCAAGCCACTCTACATTTCCTCGGTCAACGGAGTGAAATTGGACTGCACTGTGCGTTACCGCACAGAACCCCTGCTCATGAGCATTGGTCTGCATCACGAAAAAATTTAACTTTTTGTTTTGCCCAACTGCACCTCTGAAGTCCTTCTCGGTCTGCCATGGCTCCAACGCAACTCTCCTACCCTTGACTGGACCACCGAGGAGATCAAGAGCTGGGGTGCTTCTTGCCACAAAAAATGCCTCACGTCTGCTCCCAGTCCCGTCAGTCAAACCTCAGTGTCTCCTCCTATACCTAGTCTCCCCAAGGCCTATCAGGACTATGCCGTGCCTCCTCATAGCCCCCGTCCTGGTAACACTCTGCCCCGTGCCAAGCTTCACCCTCTGCCCCCCTCCCCATTCCCACTCCTTCTGAACTGCCTGCCGTTGATGAGTATACCCAGGACTTCTCTGTCTTCCAGAAGGAAACTCTACAATCGCTCCCAATGTCCTCGTCCCATGTGAAGCAACAACCGGACAAAAAGAGGGGGAGACCTAAGGGGGGGGTACTGTTACGCTGAGCGCTCCGGGTCCCTGCTCCTCCCCGGAGCGCTCGCGGCGTTCCTCTCTCTGCAGCGCCCCGGTCAGACCCGCTGACCGGGAGCGCTGCACTAACACTGCCGGCGGGGATGCGATTCGCATAGTGGGACGCGCCCGCTCGCGAATCGCATCCCAAGTCACTCACCTGTCCCGGTCCCCGGCTGTCACGTCCTGGCGCACGCGGCTCCGCTCCTTAGGGCGCGGCCGCGCCAGCTCTCTAAGATTTAAAGGGCCAGTGCACCAATGATTGGTGCCTGGCCCAATCAGTCTAATTAGCCTCCACCTGCTCCCTGCTTATATAACCTCACTTCCCCTTCACTTCCTTGCCGGATCTTGTTGCCATTGTGCCTTGAGAAAGCGTTTACTGTGTTTGCCTTACCAGTGTTCCTGACCTCCTGCTATCGCCATTGACTACGAACCTTGCCGCCTGCCCCAACCTTCTGCTACGTCTGACCTTGCCTCTGTCTAGTCCTTCTGTCCCACGCCTTCTCAGCAGTGAGCGAGGTTGAGCCGTTGCCGGTGGATACGACCTGGTTGCTACCACCGCAGCAAGACCATCCCGCTTTGCGGCGGGCTCTGGTGAATACCAGTAGCAACCTAGAACCGGTCCACCAACACGGTCCACGCCAATCCCTCGCTGACACAGAGGATCCACATCCAGCCTGCCGAATCATAACAGCCACATTTAATTAATGTAGATCAGACGGGATTTGTACGGGGCAGAGAGAGGAAGCATAACGCCTACAGGGTCATGCACGCTATTCACTATGCTACAAAGTCCAAGATCCCACTTATACTCCTGACGCCGAAAAGGCTTTCGATAGAGTCTCATGGGAATATCTCCAACACACGCTCCACAAGATGGGTATACCCACCCAATTCATTGCTGCCATTATGTCACTATATTCCAACCCTAGTGCATGCATTTAAGTGAATGGCATACTCTCTCTAGCCTTCAACATAAAAAACGGCACACGATAGGGTTGCCCCCTCTCCCCGTCTCTGTATGTAATAGTGATGGAAACATTACTGCAATCTATTCGTCAAAGTGGCAAAGTCTCTGGCTTGGAGGTTGATGGACAGATGCACACGACGGCCGCTTTTGCCGATGATTTACTGATCCTCATCACCAACCCAGAAACAGCATTGCTGGCCATAACATACCTAATTTACACATATGGTAAACTCTCTAACTTTAAGGTCAATTATTCAAAGTCTGAGATACTTAACGTAACACTATCCCCTCAGAGGGCCTCCCAGCTTCAATCCCAATACCTGTTCACATGGCCGAAACGTAGAATACAATATCTAGGCATTACTCGCCCTGCAGCCCTTTCGGATCTCAACTACACCCCTCTGTTGCATAAAATCAGAACCCAACTGGACTCGTACAAGTTGCCCTATCTCTCCTGGATGGGCAGGAAGAACCTTCTGCAAACCTATATTATGCCCTCTATACTTTATATCTTACTTATGATCCCTAATAGCCTACCGACGACTTGTTTACTCCAATGGAAAAAGGTTTTCACTACCTTCCTGTGGTCAGGCCGGAAGCCCCGTTTACCGCACAGCGTTCTCATCAGTAAAAGGCATCAGGGCGGCCTAGGCCTCCCAGATGTCGAACAGTGGCATAAAGTTATACACCTGCAGCGATGGGCGGAAATCCTCTCCTCCACGAGCTTGCTAAGGGTCAATTCACTAAAGCTGTCCCAACTGAGTACCTCCAAAATAGCGATTGACAGAGCTGTTTGGCTCCCGACGAGATCACTGTTGACCCTAATCGATAACCCCCTACGGAAGGGCACTCTCCAGATTAAAAAAGCCTTTAACAGACGCATTCATCACAATAGTACAAACAAACCAATTCTTTCTCCAGCTTTACCGAGCTCATTGATTCACTACATACTCTAACCGGACGCTCATACAGAGGAGGGGATCTGGCCGCTCCTTGCCTCGGTCCCATTAAAGGAGCTTTGTGTAGGGGGTAGACCACCTTCCCAGTAGCTGTTGACATCCCTGCTGCCTCATCTCTCCCTTAATTTCTTACAGACGTACACAATAAGGAAATTATGTGCCTCCTTGCTTAGGGTGTATGGCATTGGTGAAGATCTTCCTTGGCTAGAGAGGTTGGCATTTATGTGTACACCTGATAGTTGTGGACCTAAGCTGACTGTCTATAGATCTTTATACTTACAGGATGGTTGGCGCTTTGATCCTCTTTTCCTTGTTTCTTGGGAGAGGGAGCTGGATGTGCAGCTATCGAAAGAAGAGAGGAAATGGATTCTTATGAACTCACATCGGTTTTCCCGTTGTGTTAAGTTACAGGAGGGCCACAAAAATTGCTTACACGTTGGTATCGCACACCTGAGCTGCTACATTCTTGGGGTCTATCACCTGACGCTCTGTGTTGGAGATGTCATACTGACGTGGGTTCCCTCTCTCACATATGGTGGGACTGTCCAGCTATAACGTCATATTGGAGGGATGTTAACACGGCCATTAATAAGGTTTTGGGAGTCCGGGTATTGCTGTCTCCGACCCAGGTCTTTTTGGGACTGCCGGACCCGACATGCCCACCTCACCAGAAAGCCCTGCTGCACCAGCTAATTGCAGCTGCGAAAGCTCTGATTCCGCTTCATTGGAAGCAGATAAGCCCACCCACGGTACAAGAATGGGAAGCAAAGGTGTCACTTATATGTAGGATGGAGGAATTGTCAAGCTGGAGCACACACTCACATTCCACCTTCCTCAAGGTGTGGCAACCGTGGAAAACCTTTGGGGATACCTGAGGCCGTATTCGTTATTTGAAAGTCTGCTTTTTGGCCATATATATTCTTCCCCCCACCCTTTTCGCATACCCCCCCTTTTTTTCCTCCCCCCTTACCTTTTCCCTCACTGTCTATCGTGTGGTCCCCAATTATCCCCTCCTCTCCACTGGCGCCCTTCCCTCTTATACCCCCCTCCCCCCCTACCTTTCTAGTCCCCATGATGTCTGCCGTGTTACCCTGGCCCCCTCTTCCTTCCTCTTTCTCACTGTTTCTTACTTCTTCCTTTCTTTCCCTCTTTACCCTTTCCACTTCTCTGCTCCGGGTGCTCCCGACACCCGGAGGGTTAGCTCTCTACTCTCTCTCCCAACGTTCAGGGATTCCATTCCATTTTGATAATCCCTGTTCCTTTTGGGTTTCAGTGGAGACAGGTTGGCCGGTAATCATTCGTTTATGACCGTTAGTTTGCTAATATGTGTTTTTGTACTGATAAGACCTTAAGGGTTCAACATGTGCCTCTTTGTATTTTGTGATATGTGAGACTTATTCAGGGTTATGTCATCTCTCTCTTTTTTTTTTCACCTCCATGTATTGCAATGTTCTTATTCTGCTTTCTGTTGTGTTTTGCATGGAAAATGTAAAATAAAGAATTGACTAAAAAAAATAGTGTTTTTTCTTCAATTTTGTCGCACAATGTTTTTTTTTTCCGTTTCGCCATTGATTTTTGGGTAAAATGACTGATGTCATTACAAAGTGGAATTGGTGGCATAAAAAATAAAGTGCAACTTGCACCGGCCGGGCTAGCTGGCACTCTGACGTCAGCGTTTTTGGCCACAGCGCCGCCCAGCTCATCAATATTCCTCCCCTCTCTCTTCATTACAGAGCGGGGAGAAGAGGGAGAGGCGGAGGGAGGGGAGGAATATTGATGAGCTGGGCAGCGCTGTGGCCAAAAATGCTGACTTCAGAGTGGCAGTTAGCCCGGCTGATGCAAGTTAGCACCTAATCAGCATATACCGAAAATAGAAGATTAGGGCCAAACGGCGGGACGGATTTGGGCGCGGTAAGCATAAAACTGATCAGCGTCCCCCGCACTACCAGCCAGTACTGCTGGTTACTACAGGGGGAGCAAGCTGACAGTTTTACTTTAAGTCTGGGCACTATTGTGTCTACTGTTAAGCCAGAAATACCATCTGGACAAGAAAAATTTACCTTAGATCAATGATTCTGCTATTTTGTATTAATGCCAACAGTTAGAGCAGTGTTTCCCAACCAGGGTGCCTCCAGATGTTGCAAAACTACAAATCCCAGCATGTCTGGACAGCCTTTGGTAGACTTTTGCTGTCCAGGCATGCTGGGAGTTGTAGTTTTGCAATAACTGGAGGCACCCTGGTTGGGAAACACTGAGTTACAGATTATCCCATTAATAATTTCCTTATAGGGGTACTCCAGTGAAAAACTATTTTTTTTTTTTCATCATCTGGTGGCAAAAAGTTAAACATATTTTTTTTTTTTTTTTTTTTTGTTTCCATAGTTTTTTTTTTTTATGGAAAAAGGAAGGTGATTTGAATTTTATTAGGGGAATGTCTTATTTTTTGCACAGTTTTTCTTTCCTAATCCTTGTTTGGGAGGAAAATCAACAGAGGAAGCTTTTGACTTCCCGTCCTCATATATTGTTGTCATATCCCAACCTCATATCCCATCCTCATATCCCGACCTCCTATCCCAACCTCCTATCCCAACCTCCTATCCTGTCCTCCTATCTCGACCTCCTATCCCTACCTCCTAACCCGACCTCCTATCCCGTCCTCACATCCCGTCCTCACATCCCGTCCTTACATCCCATCCTCCTGTCTCGACCTCCTATCTCGACCTACTATCCAGACCTCCTATCCTGTCCTCACATCCCGTCCTCACATCCCGTCCTCCTATCTCGACCTCCTATCCCGACCTCCCATCCCATCCTCCTATCTCGACCTCCTATCTCGACCTCCTATCCCGTCCTCATATCCCGTCCTCTTATCTTGACCTCCTTTCCTGACCTCATATCCCATCCTCCTATCTCGACCTCCTATCCCGACCTCGGGTCCCGCCCTCCTTTCCCGTCATTCAGATCTCAACTTCCTATCTCAACCTCCTATCCCGTCCTCCTATCACATCCTCCTATCTTGACCTCCTATCTCGACCTCCTATCCCGACCTCCCATCCCATCCTCCTATCTCGACCTCCAATCTCGACCTCCTATCCCGTCCTCATATCCCGTCCTCTTATCTCGACCTCCTTTCCTGACCTCATATCCCATCCTCCTATCTCGACCTCCTATCCCGACCTCGGGTCCCGCCCTCCTTTCCCGTCATTCATATCTCAACTTCCTATCTCAACCTCCTATCCCGTCCTCCTATCACATCCTCCTATCTTGACCTCCTATCTCGACCTCCTATCCCGTCCTCCTTTCTCATCCTCCTATCTTGACCTCCTATCTCGACCTCCTATGCTGTCCTCCTATCCCGTCCTCTTATCTCGACCTCCTATAACGACCTCCTATCCCGTCCTCCTATCTCGACCTCCTATCTCGACCTCCTATCTCAACCTCCTATCCCGTCCTCCTATCCCGTCCTCCTATCTTGTCCTTCTATCCCGTCCTCCTATCTCGTCCTCCTATCTCGACCTCCTATCCCGACCTTCTATCCAGACCTCCTATCCCGTCCTCATATCCCGTCCTCCTATCTCGACCTCCTATCCCGACCTCCTATTCCGTCCTCCTTTCCCGTCCTCAAATCTCGACCTCCTATCTCGATCGCCTATCCCGACTTCCTATCCTGACCTCCTATGCCGAAAATGTAAAATGTCCCATTTTACCCCCCAAAAGTGTAAAAAAAAATGTTATAAACATATCCGGTATGTTAATGATACTGTATGGCGTGAACGTAAAAAAAATTGTCCAAAATTGTTTTTTTTTAATAACATTTTCTTTAAAAAAAATTATAAAATAAAAAAAAAAAATTATATATGCAAATATAGTATCAATAAAAAGTACAGATTACTGCGCAAAAAATTAGCCCTCACAGCGCCTATACGGAAAAATGAAAAAGTTATAGGTCTTCAAACTAGAGGGTTATTAAACGTACTAATTTTTTAATTTTAATTGTATTGACCTAAAGAATGAAAAACACATGTCATTTTTACCGTAAATTGTACAGCGTGAAAACAAAACCTTCCAAAATTTGCAAAATTGCGGTTTTCATTTTCATTTCCCCACACAAAAAGTGTTTTTTTGGGTTGCGCCATACATTTTATGGTAAAGCGAGTGAATGCATTACAAAGGACAACTGGTCATGCAAAAAACAAACCCTTATACTAGTCTGTGTATGAAAATATAAAAGAGTTGATTTTTTGAAGGCGAGGAGGAAAAAATGAAAATGTTAAAATAAAATTGTCTGAGTCCTCAAAGGGGTATTAAGGGGACGGGCCGTGAAGTCATGAGGGGCGGAGCCGTGATGTCATGCTGCTCCGGCCCCTGTATCGCCCGTCATTACGCACAGAGCAAACTCGCTCTGTGCAGTAATGATGGCGGGGTGCCACAGCGGCAATCCCAGGGGTCCCCAGCAGCGGGACCGCGGCCATCTGACATCTAATCCCCTATCCTTTAGATAGGGGATAAGATGCCAGGGGCGGAGTACCCCTTTAAGACCAAAATGGGTTGAGTCCTTAATGGGTTAAGTCCCCCTAGTGAACTATTATAAGCAATATTTTGATTGTTTGTACTGTGCTGTTTTCTATAGTGCCTAAGGCAGACTGTATTAGAGGAGTGGTGAACGGTAAAGAGAAGTCCTCTGGACACCATCTTTGCAGATCGGGACTGTTGCACTCCGGATAAAGGAGACTGCAGCACTCCAGAGTAGCAAAAATAGGGTAGCTTTATTCCAAGAAAATACACACGCTACGTTTCTGTGGCCTCACACCACCATGTTCAAGCAACAGGTAAGTAATCCCAGAGCCTTATATATATACACACACAAACGTAAGAGCTCATATCAATTAATTCATTATCAAAATGCAAATAAATAGTACAAAATGTTGATAAGAGGACAGCCATAAATATCCAAAAGCATAATAATTATACACAAGTGATACCATAAACATAATGAAGTGACCACTGTGAAGAACAGGCAGTATGCATAATCAACATAAACAAACCAGGAGGGGCTAGTGCAGGGATTACCAGAGGGAGGAGAATATTCACAATCATATCTGTGTAGAGTACAGTGCACAGCGGCGTCCATGCTGTCCACTTCTGGGAATAGTATCAGTGATCAATCATCGCCAGCCCGGCAGTCCCACGTGCAGGACCACATGACCCACCCGCTGATGCAGGAGGTCCCATGGTCTGGCATCAGGCTGGGCAATCGGTTTCATGTGCATCACATATTCTAGATGGCCAAGGGCCATATTGAGTAAAGGCAAAAGTATATAGATGGTTAATGTAAATGTATCAAGTAAGGGCAAATATATGCTGGTACATCAGCGTACAGTACTAATGCAGTGCCAGTATACATTACTGGACAAACTGCACAACCATATGGACCCCAAACACAAAAGCATTCTGGTAAGACAAAATTATAAATAGTAGGGTCCACAGATGAAGTAGAAAATAGTAAAATGGTAATAACATAATAAAATCTAGTCACAATCTGTGGCTCCCAAACCCCCCACCATTCATAGTCAAACATGCATACTGTAGGCACATGTTATCCCAACCCTGCCACAGTAACAAGTAGTGTTGAGCGGCATAGGCCATATTCGAATTCGCGAATATTCGCGAATATATGGACGAATATTCGTCATATATTCGCGAATATTCGCAATATTCCCGTTTTATTTTCGCATATGCGAACATTCGCGTATGCGAAAACTATCATATGTGCATATTAGCATATACAAAATTAACATACGCGAAAATTCGCATATGTGAAAATTCGCATGTGCTAATTTTCGCATATGCTAATTTTCGCATATGCGAATTTTCGCGCGCCAGTCTCACACAGTAGTATTAGAGTCTTCTTTACACCACACAAGCTGGAAGCAGAGAGGGATGATCACTGTGATGTGTACTGTGAAAAAAAAAAAAAAAAAAAAAAAAACAATATTCGTAATTACGAATATATAGCGCTATATTCGCGAAATTCGCGAATTCGCGAATATGCGATATTCGCGAATAATATTCGAATTGCGAATATTCGTGAGCAACACTAGTAACAAGTCCATTAGTGTATGAAGGGGGTGCCACTCATGCATGTTTGGCCACTCGGTGGGAAAAATTTATTGTGCTGACACAGAATTTGGGGAACTTGGTAGAATTTTTATTAAAGTGCAAAGAGTATAAGACAGGCCCAATAAAAATATGATTGGTCAAAGTACAATCCCGGAAAAAAAATCAACAATAATGATCACAAATCATAAAAATAAATTAACCATATATCCATATACATACCCACATACATAACCATATATATACAGGAATCACTATACATTGGTTATACTGTCAGGGTAGCAGCAAAATTATGGTCAGCAATATATCCTATGCATTATAAATTTGAGGGGTAACCACAAATTCAACATCAAGTCCCCTCGGCCGAAGGTACTGTAGATCGTGGATCTACTTCAGTTCTCTATATTTCAAAATGTTTATGTGATCACCTCCATACTTCAAAGGCGGAATGTGATCAACTAAAATTCATCTTAGGTCTTTTTCTGTGTGATTGGCCTCAGCAAAGTGCTTGGCAACTGGCAAATCGATACGTCTCTTTCTGATGTTGTATCAATGTTGGTTAAGTTTTGTCTTAAAATCCCAAGACCAAGACATACACAATAAAGTCTGATTTACAAGTTAATTAATGTTTCAAATGATAGACTTTCCCAGTACCCGGCTGTGTGAATTTGGGGCCCTTAATCATGTATTTAGAATTCACGCATTGGCGGCAAGGGTAAGAACCCTTATTGCTGACACTAAGATACCTTTGGGTGTTAGTTTTTAGAGAAATGTCAGATCTAACCAATCTGTCTTTCAGGTTAGTGCCACATCTATAGGACAGCAAGGGACGATCTTCACAATATCCACAATATCAGGGAAGCTCTTACTTAATAAATTCCAGTGTTTGTTTAGGACACTTGGTATAGACTTGCTATGTAGACAAAGGATATACAAGGTTTGAAAACTTTTCTTAGGTTTCTGAAGAATTTTGTGTCTGTCTGTTACTTTGGACTTGCTTTCTTGCAACAATCCAGAAGGATAGCCTCGTTTTACAAAGTTGTCAATCATTTTGTCTAAGGTGGGTTCCAGCATGTCATCCACATTGATTATATGTCACGCCCACAGCATCTGGCTGGTAGGGAGAGAATGCACCATTGGACGTGGATGGCAGCTCGAAAAACTAAGTATAGAGTTACAATCCGTATCCTTCACAAATAGTTCTGTAACAAGACCTGAACAGAAACCAGTGTGTCCAAAAAAGATACTGAACTAATGGAGGCATGTAAAGTGAACTTTTGTTGAGATATGTGTGGAAAGCATGCAATCCATCCATGTCTCCATCTCATACAAGAAACACATCATCTATGCATCTCAACCACCCCAGCAAATTGCTAGAGTGGTGGAACACATGGACACGTGTTTCTTCCTTGATAATTAATTGATATAAGCCCTTACATGTGTGTGCATATATAAGGCTCTGGGATCACTTACCTGTTGCTTGAAAATGGTAGCGTAAGACCACAGAAACGTAGCGTGTGTATTTTCCTGGAATAAAGCTACCCTAGATTTTGCTACTCACGAGTGCTGCAGTCTGCCTTTATCCATGTATCTAAGTATTGGACCCAGGACCGGGGTCCCTGAGACCACCTGCACCCTTTTACTTGTTCATCTTGGATTGTGCTGCTCTACTCTACATATTTTATGGAACCTGGTGATCATAGCCTGCACCCAGTAAATATGGATTCTCCATTAGTAACAGGTACTGTAGCTCCAGCTAATACCTTCTCTTATTCTGCCAGGGATATCAATAGAATTTTCAGCCAGATAGACGAAGATACAGCTTTTTTACAAGTACCCTCTACTGTTGATTTCCAAAGACAATATAAATACTATAATACTTGAATCTAAGCGTCTTGAGTCATTAAAACTACATCTTGCTACTTTGGTCTCAAATGATACCGAGAGGCCTACGGACCTAGCCACGTGATAACGCTTTTGTCTCATTCTCAACAAAGAGAATTTTGATAAGTTGTTAGACAAACAAACCAAATTCCTGGAGAAATTCAAGGGAGATCTGGAGATCACAAAACGCCATAAGTGGCACAGAGATACTTCTGATTATGCTATGGGACGAGCATATACTTGGGGGTCAACTACAGATCGTCCTTCAAAACACCAGTGGAAAAACGAGGGATACGCTTTCTTCACAGCGAGAGACTGTGAAAAGTGATAGTGATAGTGCTAATCATATTCCTTTAAAAAAAAATGGAAATTGAGGCTCAGGGTCAATGAATACTTGATGATGATATGTTTATTTTAATAAAATATATATGAAAATTAAAGTGTGTGCCGAACCTCAAAGGGCCCTTGTGGGTCGGCAAATCCACAATAAAAATTCACAATAAATATACAAATATAATACGGCAATTGTAACTAATATCAACAGGTATTAGTAAAATTCATAAAAATGTAAAAAATATGAGTGGCCACAGTATCCGATAAAACAGCCAAAATGATCCACAGTGTCCGATAAATCAGTCAAAATTATCCACAGTATCCAATAAGCCATCAGAAAAAATAGAGATATTTTTGAGAAATTGATCTTTTAGTTCAGATGGTGGGTACCATGAAGATAAAGTGCATATTAATCTCTTAATAGTTTTTTTCAAATGACTCCCCTTGCATATGAATATTTGTAATCCAATGTATAAGTTCTGGCTCTTTATGCAAAGAGCCCACTGCTAGAGACTGGGCAGTCTCAATGATATGCAGCAATGTCTGAAGTGAGCTTATAGGGAGGGTACAATGTTGCTGGACAAGTGATACAATGTATGCATACAATTGTGTAAAGGGTTTAGTTCTCTTGAATGAAACACCTGCTGCTAGAGATTTTGCGGTCTCAAATTATGCAGTGGGTTTTGGTGGGCAAATAAACAGGGAACTGCAGCGCTTCAAATGTACAGCATAGCTGTATACATAGTACCTGATGTAGGGCTGGTGGTTCCGGCTTGGTACAAATGATGGTCGGCTGTTTCAAACACGGCTTGTCTCAAAAGATACAGCAAATTGTAGAAGATCCAATCCTTGTAACAGCTCTGATAATTAGCCCGGTGTAGCTTATCCTCTTGGCTGGAGCGTTGCACATAGATTTAATGCGCCAAAAATTGAAAGGTTCCGTCTCTGGGATATTGGCTGTATGGAGTGGCACTTAGAAGGGAAAGCTGGACGCGTTTCAAGTCCTCCGTAGGACTTTTCCTCAGCAGCTAAAAGTAAAAGTGAGTCTCTCACTTTTGTCTGGACAGGTTTGTTGATGTCCCTTGACAGACACAAAATTCTTCATGAACCTAAAAAAAAGTGTTCAAACCTTGTATACCCTTTATCACCACATATGGCAAAAAGTCTATAGCAAGTGTCCTAAATAAACACTGGACTTTATTCAGTAAGAGCTTCCCTGATATTGTGGTGTTTAAAAATCGCCCCTTGCTGTCCTATAGACGTGGCACTAACCTGAAAGACAGATTGGTTAGATTAGACATTTCTCTAAAAGCTAACATCCAAAGATATCTAAGTATCAGCAATAAGGGTTCTTACCCTTACCACCAATGGGTGAATTGTAAATACATGATTAGGGGCCCCACATTCACACATCCGGGTACCGGGAAAGTCTATTGTTTAAAATATTATTTAACTTCAGACTTTGTTGTGTATGTCTCATGTGGTCTTCTCTTTGTGAGGGAGTCCATGTGAGATTTTAAGACAAGACTTAACCAACATCGATACAGCATCAGAAAGAGACCTATCGATTTGCCAGTTGCCAAGCACTTTGCTGAGGCCACACAGAAAAAGATCTAAGATGCATTTTAGTTGATCACATTCCACGTTTGAAGTATGGAGGTGATCGCATTAACGTTTTGAAGCATAGAGAACTGAAGTGGATCCATGATCTACAGTCCCTTGAGCAAAGGGGACTTAACCCCTTCCCTCTTTGGCAATTTTTCATTTTTGCACTTTTGTTTTTGTCTCCTCACCTTTTAAAAACCATAACACTTTCAATTTTCCACCCAAAAAACTTGTTCTTTGCGCCAACAATTTTACTTTGTAAAATAATTTAACGGCAAAATCTACTACGAAACCAGAAAAAAAATTATTGAGGGGCACAATTAAAAAAAAAAAAAAAAAAGCCATTTTTTATTTTTAGCGCCTTCCATTTCTACACAGTGGAGTTTTTGGTAAAATTGCACCTATTATTTAGTCTGTAGGTCGATACGGCCGCAAGGATACCCAATTTATATAGGTTTGATTTTATTTTACTACTAAAAAAAAAAGGTTAACTACATGCACCAAAATTTATACAATGAAAAATGTCCTATTCTGACCCCTATAACTTTTTATTTTTCCATATACGGAGCGGTATGAGGGCTAATTTTTTGCGCCATGATCTGAATTTTTTATCGGTACAATTTTTGCTTTGATCAGACTTTTTAATCACTTTTTATTCATTTTTTTTTTGGCATAAAAAGTGACAAAAAGTATGCTATTTTGGACTTTGGAAGTGTATGCCATTGACCATGCAGTTTAATTAACAATATATTTTTATAGCTTGGACATTTATGCATTCGGCAATACCCCATATGTTTATTTTTATTTATACTGTTTTTTTATGGGAAAAATGATTTTTTTTATTAGGGGAGGGGTTAAATGATCTTTATTAACTATTTTTTTAACTCTTTTTTGCAATGTTATAGCTCCCATAGGGGGCTTCTACATTGCACACACTCATTGAATACACTGATCACTGTAATGCAATAACATAACACTGATCGCTCTTATGGCTGCTGGATCTCAGGCACGGAGCAGTCATTCGGCGATCCCGAACAGCACCGCTGAGCTAACCGGAATTATTTACTTTTGTTTTAGACGAGGAGATCAAGTTTGATCTCCACGTCTAAAGGGATAATGCCGGGGCGGGCATCAGCCCTATCGTCCATGTCCGGCATTAGCCGTGGGTTCCGGTTGCTTATAGCAACCGGGACCCATCGCGCATGATGCACACTCTCCGGCTGAGTGTGCGTCATACCTCGGGAGTTGATGTGAATGTACGTCCATTTGCGTTAAGGGGTTAATATGGAATTTGTGGTTAACCCTCAAATTTATAATGCATATGATTTATTGCTGAACATAATTTTGCTGCTACCCTGACAGTGTAAGCAATGTATTGTGATTCCTGTATGTATATGGTTGTTTTATGTGCATGAAACTGATATTTTTTTTCCTCTTTTCTAGCTATAGAACCTTGGATGGACATGCAGCAGAGATAAACCAGTGGAGGAATTTGTTTTTATGATTTGTAATAAAAATATTTTTTGTTTTAAGCCTTCATTATTGTTTGATTTTTTTTTCCGGGTTTCCTTTTTCTTCTTTTCTCCGTTGAGATAGTAATTTGACCAATCATAATTTTACTGGGCCTGTCCTATACTCTCTGCACTTTAATTAAAATTCTACCAAGTTCCCCAAATTCTGTGTCAGTATAATACATTTTTCCAACTCAGTGGCTGAACACGCATGGCATTTTTTCAGTGAGATGGATCGATGCTGTTTATGCACCGGTTCATGAGCTGGATGTATCCAATAAGAGCCCACTCCTGGTCTGTGAGATGGGTATGTTACTGTGGCAGGGTTGGGGTAACATGTGCCTACATTATGTATGTTTGACTATGAATGGTGGTAGGTTTGGGAGCCACAGATTGTGACTAGATTTTACTATGTTATTACCATTTTACTATTTTCTACTTCATCTGGTGACCCTGCTATTTATCATTTTGTCTGACTGGAATGCTTTTGTGTTTGGGGTCCATATGGTTGTGCACTTTGTCCAGTAATGTATACTGGCAATGCATTAGTACTGTACGCTGATGTGCCAGCATATATCTTTGCCCTTACTTGATACATTTATGTTATCCATCTATATACTTTTGCCCTAACTCAATATGGCCCTTGGCTATCTAGAATATGTGATGCGAATGTGCATGTTTGCACGGGCCAATGCTGGACCATGTGATCTCCTGCGTCAGCACATGGGTCCTGCACGTGGAACCGACGGGCCAGCGATGATTGGTCACTGATAGTATTCCTGTGTATTGTACACTGATATGATTGCGAATATTCTTCTCCCTCTGGTAAGCCCTGCACTAGCCCCTCCTTGCTTATGTTGATCATGCATACTGCCTGTTCTTTATTGTTTATGTGTATGAATTATGTGTTTTTTAATACACTGGTCACTTCATTATGTTTATGGTATCACTTGTGTATAATTATTATGCTTCTGGATATTTATAGATGTCCTCTTATCACAATTTTGTACTATTAGTTAGCACTTTGCACTTTATTGATAATTAATGAATTGATATGAGTCCTTACATGTGTATGTATATATAAGGCTCTGGGATCAACCTCTTGCTTGAAAATGGTGGTGTGAGACCACAGAAACGTAGCTTGTGTATAATACTACCGTATTTTTGCTACTCTGGAGTGCTGCAGTCGCCTTTATCCTTGTATCTAAGTATCGGACCCAGTACTGGGGTCCCTGAGACCGCCTGCACGCTTTTACTTGTTCATCTTGGGTTGTGCTGCTCTACTCTACATCATATATATATTTATATATATATATATATATATATATATATATATATAGATTAGTTAGGAGTAGCCGTATTAGTCCAGTGATGCAAAAAGCAAAATCATCGGTAGTTGCAGTATCTTGTAATACCTTTTTTATTGGACTAACAAGATTTTGTAGAGACAAGCTTTCGGGATTCCTCCCTTTATCAAGTCATAAGCATTTCTGAGCTCACAAGGAGAAAACACAGGTTCTATCTCACAAAATATGCAGGGGTTAAAACAACATTAGTGGAGAATGGACATTAAGTTGGGCCATAAATTGTATAGCAATAGGACGATAGATACAGATAAGGATGAGGAGGGGGGGGGGGGCTGGAGAGCAGAGGTGAGAATAGTGGTTACGCTGGACAGACAATTTTACTACAGAACCATAGACTGAAGATAAGACTAGACAGGGGAGGGGGAGCAGGGGTGTGATGGTGTTAGAGCAGGGAGAGAGTAGAGAGTTTAGCAAAGGTTATAGGAAATTTTGAAAATGGGATAAGAAGCTTAAATCCACATTAAGTCCTCTGTTCTTGGAGTCATAAAGAACTATCATTTTGGCTTCAAATGTCTTTCTTTCCTGGGTGTTCTTGAAGTTTCCTTTCAGGATCTTGATTTTGAGGTCCTGTAGGGAGTGACCTGTTTGAGTGAAGTGGTGTCCAACTGGGGTGCAATAGTCCTTTTCTCTATGGTTGTTGATGGACGATCTGTGGAGGTTCATCCTTTTGTTGAGTGGCTGACTGGTCTCACCAATGTAACATCCCAGGTCACACTTGGTGCATTGTATCATGTAGACTACATTCTCTGTGGTGCAGGAGTATTGCCCCTTGATGTTGTATGCCTTGTTGTTGTGGGAGGCCTCAGAATTTGTGCAGATGTGTTGACAGAGTTTACAGCGTGGTTTGGCGCAGGGTTTGGTCCCATTGTCTGTATCTGATGTGTCTGTGGGTAGTTTCCTATTGACCAGTTTTTGTTTTAAGTTGGGTGGTTGTCTGAAGGCCAAGATGGGTGGTTCAGGAAAGATTTGCTTTAACACCTCATCTTCTGCTAGTATTGGCTGCAGGTCTTTGATGATTTTGCGTATTTCCTCAAGGGTGGGATTGTATGTGGCTACCAGTGGTATGCGTGATGAGGTTTGTTTCTCTCTGTATTGCAGCAGGTGTTCACGTGGTGTTTGAAGAGCAGAGTGGATTTTCTTATGGATGGTCCTTGGTTTGTAACCTTTTTGTTTAAATTTCTCAGCTAGCGTTTGTAGATGTGTGTCTCTGTCATCAGGGTTGGAGCAGATGCGGTGGTACCTGATGGCTTGGCTGTATATTATGCCTTTCTTGGTGTGGGACGGATGGGAACTTGAATTGTGTAGATAGCTGGATCGGTCTGTGGGCTTTCTGTATACAGATGTCTGTATTGTGTCCTTGTTTATAGTTACAGTGGTGTCCAGAAAGTTTACACTTTCTGTAGAGAAGTCCATTTTGAGTTTGATGGATGGATTAAATGTGTTGAAGGCATCATGAAATTGTTTGAGTTTATCCTCTCCTTCAGTCCAAACAATGAAAATATCATCAATGTATCTGTAGTATCTGTAGGGTTTGTGAATTTGGGTATTCAGGAATCGCTCTTCAAGGTCAGCCATGAACAGATTGGCATATTGTGGTGCCATCTTGGTCCCCATAGCAGTTCCCATCGTCTGTAGGTATATTTCATTGTTGAAGCTGAAGTAGTTGTGTGTGAGAATGAATTCTATAAGTTTGGTGATGATCTGAGGGCTGTATTTCTGGTTGTGAGTCTGGGAGGAGAGGAAGAGTGAGCAGGCCTCAATTCCATCTCTGTGTGGGATGTTACTATACAGAGATTCTACGTCCATTGTTACCAATATGGAGTTGGCAGGCAAGTTCGTAATCTGACTCAGTTTGTTAAGAAAGTCAGTGGTGTCCTGTATGAAGCTGCTGGTGCGTGTAACAAAGGGTTTTAGTGTGTTTTCTATCAAACCAGATATCTGTTCAGTTAGTGTGTCCATACCTGTTATTATTGGTCTGCCAGGGTTTCCAGATTTGTGGATTTTTGGGAGCATGTAGAATGTCCCTGTTTTGGGATCGGTGGGTATGAGTGTCTCTAATCCTTTTTGTGAGTCCTTTGGGAAGGATTGAATCAATTTTCTTAGTTCCATGGTGAATTCTTTGGTGGGGTCTTCTGTCAGTTTCTTGTAGTATGTAGTGTCTGACAATTGTCGGTTTCCCTCTTTGATGTAGTCCTGGGTGTTCATGATCACTACTGCTCCTCCCTTGTCTGCTGGTTTGATTGTGATGGCTTGATTGTTTCTTAAGTTTTTGATGGCCTCTCTTTCCAATACTGAGAGGTTGTAGTAGGTTTTATGGTGGTGTTTAGTGACTAAGGATGCTGTTCTTAGTCTGAAGCTTGCAATGTAGCTGTCCAGTTTGCTGTTACGTCCTGGTGCTGGGGTGAAGTGGGAATTCTTTTTCTTGATGTTGTAATCCAAGGTGGTAGTGGTTGTGTTCCCTTTGTCATGAAAGAATTCTTTAAGTCGTAGTCTTCTAAAGAATTCTTCCAAGTCTGAGTATAGTTTAATGTCATCTAGTTTGGTGCTTGGACAGAATGAGAGTCCTTTAGAGAGAACAGATCTCTCAGGCTTGGAAAGTTCATAATCTGAAATGTTTATAATTCCAGAGTTGTCTGTATTGATGTCAGGCGTAGTTGTGGGACCATTGGTTGTTTCAGTCCTTCTATTGTTTGCAGTGATCCTAATATTCCTCTCTGTTTGGTGCTTGTAGAAATTTTGGGAGAGTTTGCCCAGTTTCTTATTTTTCTTCATGAAAAGATCTCTTATTTGGTGGTTGTGGAAGTTTTGCATATCCATTCCCACTTGTTTGGCCATGTGTTGATCCTGTTCTTGTAAAAACTGAAGTAGGGATGTTTTTGTATTTTGAATGTCTTGTATTTTCCTGTATAGAAGGTGGATAAGATGGTTCCTAAGTTTTTCGCTGGTGCGTTGGCAGAGATCTTGAGCATATTGCGAGTTATGCGTTGTAGCAACTGGATTTTTGATCCTTAATCCCTTGGGGATGAGTCTTCTTTTCTTACAGTGAGACAAGAAGTATATATCACTGTGAAGCTGTGTTTCCTTTCTGGTGAGCTTGAAGATTTTCGTTGTTAAGCGGCTGTATGCGGTATCTTCCATAGTAGATTAGTTAGGAGTAGCCGTATTAGTCCAGTGATGCAAAAAGCAAAATCATCGGTAGTTGCAGTATCTTGTAATACCTTTTTTATTGGACTAACAAGATTTTGTAGAGACAAGCTTTCGGGATTCCTCCCTTTATCAAGTCATAAGCATTTCTGAGCTCACAAGGAGAAAACACAGGTTCTATCTCACAAAATATGCAGGGGTTAAAACAACATTAGTGGAGAATGGACATTAAGTTGGGCCATAAATTGTATAGCAATAGGACGATAGATACAGATAAGGATGAGGAGGGGGGGGGGGGGGGCTGGAGAGCAGAGGTGAGAATAGTGGTTACGCTGGACAGACAATTTTACTACAGAACCATAGACTGAAGATAAGACTAGACAGGGGAGGGGGAGCAGGGGTGTGATGGTGTTAGAGCAGGGAGAGAGTAGAGAGTTTAGCAAAGGTTATAGGAAATTTTGATAATGGGATAAGAAGCTTAAATCCACATTAAGTCCTCTGTTCTTGGAGTCATAAAGAACTATCATTTTGGCTTCAAATGTCTTTCTTTCCTGGGTGTTCTTGAAGTTTCCTTTCAGGATCTTGATTTTGAGGTCCTGTAGGGAGTGACCTGTTTGAGTGAAGTGGTGTCCAACTGGGGTGCAATAGTCCTTTTCTCTATGGTTGTTGATGGACGATCTGTGGAGGTTCATCCTTTTGTTGAGTGGCTGACTGGTCTCACCAATGTAACATCCCAGGTCACACTTGGTGCATTGTATCATGTAGACTACATTCTCTGTGGTGCAGGAGTATTGCCCCTTGATGTTGTATGCCTTGTTGTTGTGGGAGGCCTCAGAATTTGTGCAGATGTGTTGACAGAGTTTACAGCGCGGTTTGGCGCAGGGTTTGGTCCCATTGTCTGTATCTGATGTGTCTGTGGGTAGTTTCCTATTGACCAGTTTTTGTTTTAAGTTGGGTGGTTGTCTGAAGGCCAAGATGGGTGGTTCAGGAAAGATTTGCTTTAACACCTCATCTTCTGCTAGTATTGGCTGCAGGTCTTTGATGATTTTGCGTATTTCCTCAAGGGTGGGATTGTATGTGGCTACCAGTGGTATGCGTGATGAGGTTTGTTTCTCTCTGTATTGCAGCAGGTGTTCACGTGGTGTTTGAAGAGCAGAGTGGATTTTCTTATGGATGGTCCTTGGTTTGTAACCTTTTTGTTTAAATTTCTCAGCTAGCGTTTGTAGATGTGTGTCTCTGTCATCAGGGTTGGAGCAGATGCGGTGGTACCTGATGGCTTGGCTGTATATTATGCCTTTCTTGGTGTGGGACGGATGGGAACTTGAATTGTGTAGATAGCTGGATCGGTCTGTGGGCTTTCTGTATACAGATGTCTGTATTGTGTCCTTGTTTATAGTTACAGTGGTGTCCAGAAAGTTTACACTTTCTGTAGAGAAGTCCATTTTGAGTTTGATGGATGGATTAAATGTGTTGAAGGCATCATGAAATTGTTTGAGTTTATCCTCTCCTTCAGTCCAAACAATGAAAATATCATCAATGTATCTGTAGTATCTGTAGGGTTTGTGAATTTGGGTATTCAGGAATCGCTCTTCAAGGTCAGCCATGAACAGATTGGCATATTGTGGTGCCATCTTGGTCCCCATAGCAGTTCCCATCGTCTGTAGGTATATTTCATTGTTGAAGCTGAAGTAGTTCATGAAGAAAAATAAGAAAAATAAGAAAAATAAGAAACTGGGCAAACTCTCCCAAAATTTCTACAAGCACCAAACAGAGAGGAATATTAGGATCACTGCAAACAATAGAAGGACTGAAACAACCAATGGTCCCACAACTACGCCTGACATCAATACAGACAACTCTGGAATTATAAACATTTCAGATTATGAACTTTCCAAGCCTGAGAGATCTGTTCTCTCTAAAGGACTCTCATTCTGTCCAAGCACCAAACTAGATGACATTAAACTATACTCAGACTTGGAAGAATTCTTTAGAAGACTACGACTTAAAGAATTCTTTCATGACAAAGGGAACACAACCACTACCACCTTGGATTACAACATCAAGAAAAAGAATTCCCACTTCACCCCAGCACCAGGACGTAACAGCAAACTGGACAGCTACATTGCAAGCTTCAGACTAAGAACAGCATCCTTAGTCACTAAACACCACCATAAAACCTACTACAACCTCTCAGTATTGGAAAGAGAGGCCATCAAAAACTTAAGAAACAATCAAGCCATCACAATCAAACCAGCAGACAAGGGAGGAGCAGTAGTGATCATGAACACCCAGGACTACATCAAAGAGGGAAACCGACAATTGTCAGACACTACATACTACAAGAAACTGACAGAAGACCCCACCAAAGAATTCACCATGGAACTAAGAAAATTGATTCAATCCTTCCCAAAGGACTCACAAAAAGGATTAGAGACACTCATACCCACCGATCCCAAAACAGGGACATTCTACATGCTCCCAAAAATCCACAAATCTGGAAACCCTGGCAGACCAATAATAACAGGTATGGACACACTAACTGAACAGATATCTGGTTTGATAGAAAACACACTAAAACCCTTTGTTACACGCACCAGCAGCTTCATACAGGACACCACTGACTTTCTTAACAAACTGAGTCAGATTACGAACTTGCCTGCCAACTCCATATTGGTAACAATGGACGTAGAATCTCTGTATAGTAACATCCCACACAGAGATGGAATTGAGGCCTGCTCACTCTTCCTCTCCTCCCAGACTCACAACCAGAAATACAGCCCTCAGATCATCACCAAACTTATAGAATTCATTCTCACACACAACTACTTCAGCTTCAACAATGAAATATACCTACAGACGATGGGAACTGCTATGGGGACCAAGATGGCACCACAATATGCCAATCTGTTCATGGCTGACCTTGAAGAGCGATTCCTGAATACCCAAATTCACAAACCCTACAGATACTACAGATACATTGATGATATTTTCATTGTTTGGACTGAAGGAGAGGATAAACTCAAACAATTTCATGATGCCTTCAACACATTTAATCCATCCATCAAACTCAAAATGGACTTCTCTACAGAAAGTGTAAACTTTCTGGACACCACTGTAACTATAAACAAGGACACAATACAGACATCTGTATACAGAAAGCCCACAGACCGATCCAGCTATCTACACAATTCAAGTTCCCATCCGTCCCACACCAAGAAAGGCATAATATACAGCCAAGCCATCAGGTACCACCGCATCTGCTCCAACCCTGATGACAGAGACACACATCTACAAACGCTAGCTGAGAAATTTAAACAAAAAGGTTACAAACCAAGGACCATCCATAAGAAAATCCACTCTGCTCTTCAAACACCACGTGAACACCTGCTGCAATACAGAGAGAAACAAACCTCATCACGCATACCACTGGTAGCCACATACAATCCCACCCTTGAGGAAATACGCAAAATCATCAAAGACCTGCAGCCAATACTAGCAGAAGATGAGGTGTTAAAGCAAATCTTTCCTGAACCACCCATCTTGGCCTTCAGACAACCACCCAACTTAAAACAAAAACTGGTCAATAGGAAACTACCCACAGACACATCAGATACAGACAATGGGACCAAACCCTGCGCCAAACCGCGCTGTAAACTCTGTCAACACATCTGCACAAATTCTGAGGCCTCCCACAACAACAAGGCATACAACATCAAGGGACAATACTCCTGCACCACAGAGAATGTAGTCTACATGATACAATGCACCAAGTGTGACCTGGGATGTTACATTGGTGAGACCAGTCAGCCACTCAACAAAAGGATGAACCTCCACAGATCGTCCATCAACAACCATAGAGAAAAGGACTATTGCACCCCAGTTGGACACCACTTCACTCAAACAGGTCACTCCCTACAGGACCTCAAAATCAAGATCCTGAAAGGAAACTTCAAGAACACCCAGGAAAGAAAGACATTTGAAGCCAAAATGATAGTTCTTTATGACTCCAAGAACAGAGGACTTAATGTGGATTTAAGCTTCTTATCCCATTATCAAAATTTCCTATAACCTTTGCTAAACTCTCTACTCTCTCCCTGCTCTAACACCATCACACCCCTGCTCCCCCTCCCCTGTCTAGTCTTATCTTCAGTCTATGGTTCTGTAGTAAAATTGTCTGTCCAGCGTAACCACTATTCTCACCTCTGCTCTCCAGCCCCCCCCCCCCCTCCTCATCCTTATCTGTATCTATCGTCCTATTGCTATACAATTTATGGCCCAACTTAATGTCCATTCTACACTAATGTTGTTTTAACCCCTGCATATTTTGTGAGATAGAACCTGTGTTTTCTCCTTGTGAGCTCAGAAATGCTTATGACTTGATAAAGGGAGGAATCCCGAAAGCTTGTCTCTACAAAATCTTGTTAGTCCAATAAAAAAGGTATTACAAGATACTGCAACTACCGATGATTTTGCTTTTTATATATATATATATATATATATATATATAGCATTCTGTGGGACAGGGTTAAAAAAAAAATCCCAAAAGTTGCAAATTTATTACGTTTATTTTTTTTGCTTCAGTATAAATTAAGAATTACATTAAATAGCCCCAATACTCCTCCATCAATGAAACTATTAAAAAGTACCCGTCACAAAATAAAACTTTTAAAATAGTAATCCTTGTGTAATTAGCAGACACTTTCCCTTTCACTTGCTTTTAAAATTAATGAAATCCGGTAACGCGACCTCCGATTCCAGATTAAAGAGTGCAGCCTCCCAGCTGCGTCTCAGGCATTACAATGCCTTACGGATGTGGCAGTCGTGTTACTTTCCCATCACCACAGGATTTGGCACGGACGAAATATCTTGTGAGTACCACATATGTTATTTAATTAGCTAGGACACATGCTGACTATGATTGGCCACCACCCCCCATATATACAGTTCTTACCATTCGGTTGACAAGCCCCCTGATGAAGCTGTGTAGCAAAAATGCATTTGGGGTTAGAGGTGAGAGGTTCTTCCTAATAGGGTGCATTGGTCATGTATCTTGCAGGTATTGTGTAATATTGCCCATGTTCCTTCTTTCTCTCCGTACCATCAGAGCTACTGCCCTTGTCACAGTTTCAAGGCTTCTGTTGTAATTTTTCACTGTGGCATTCCTGTGCCCTAGACATTACCTATTTTTGGATTTCAGCAATTTTTTTCTTATCCATCAAGCAGCATAAGTATAAAAAATGATGATGCATGTCTGTTACCTTATGAGCTCCGGCCGCACACTCTGGCCATGAGCGCATGGTGCCGTTACCTGCTGCTGCAGGCGGGGCTGGGATTCGCATCGCGGGACGCGCTCGCATGTGAATCCCAGCCTTTTACTCACCAGATGCTTCTCCTGCCCCCGCCTTCGCCTCTCTACTCCGGCGCACGTGTCCCCGTCCCCTAGGGTGCACGCCAGAACTGCAGATTTAAGATTTAAAGGGCCAGTGCATCCATTAGTGAAGTTACACCTGTGGCTCATGGATACATTCCTCCACCTCCCACACTTCCCTGCCAGATCTTTGTTTCCCAAGTGCCTGAGAGAAAGCGTTCCTGAGAGTTGCCTTGCCTTGTATCATACCCTTTGCTCCGTGACCTGACCTTGCTCCTTTGCCTTCTGCCTACTGACCACTTGCTATGTTCCTGACTACACTACTGTGCCGCCAGCCCTGACCTTCTGCTATCCTGACCATGAGTTGCCTTATCCCACCTGTGTCTCAAATCTCCTCAGCTGCCTGTGTGGTCTAGCTGTGCCAGGGGTAGCGACCTGGGTGCCGCCTGTTGCAGCAAGTCCATCCCACTTTGCGTCGGGCTCTGGTGAAAACCAGCGGCACCTTAGACTCCGCTCCCTGGTACGGTCCGAGTCATCTACCACAGAGGTCCAGCGGATCCACTATCATCAGTTTTCCAGTATACTGAAACATGATTGTTGCAGTAAGATCCGGCCATGGATCCCGCTGAGGTACCCCTGCCTGAAGTTGTGGATCTTCCCTCCGTTGTGGTACGTCAGTCTCAGCATTTGATGCGACAGGCGCAGCAATTTACCCAACTGTCTGCTATAATGCAACAGTTATTGACCATGCAGCAACAACAGCAGCAGGTAACTTAATTGATGCATCTTTGGTCCACAAGTATCATCTTCCTGTTAATCAGCTTGCCAAGCCCTTGTTCATCTCCACTGTTAATGGACAAAATCTGGACTGTATGGTTCACTTCCGTACAGAATCTGTCGTCACGCAAGTGGGTGTATTGCATAAGGAAAATATTGAATTCTATGTTCTGCCACACTATACTTCAGAGATTCTTCTTGGCCTTCCTTGGCTGCAATGCCATTCTCCGCAACTGGATTGGAGAACTGGACAAAAAATTTGCTGGGGACAATCCTGTCAAAATCTTTGCCTCCAACCAGTTCAGCCTAAAGTTGTTTCTCGTCTTCCTCCTTTACCTGGCCTGCTGCAACCTTACCAAGATTTCTCTGACGTATTCTGCAAGAAACAGGATGAGTCTCTGCCTCTGCATCGTCCTTACGATTGCCCTATAGATCTTCTGCCTGCTACCACTCCTCCTCGTGGAAGGATATACCATCTATTGGTTCCTGAGACCAAAGCTATGGCTGAGTATATCCAGGAAAATCTCCAAAAGAGATTTAAGTCCTCTTCTCCTGCTGGAGCTGGTTTCTTCTTTGTAGGGAAGAAGGATGGCTCACTCCATCCATGCATTGACTACAGGGGACTTAACAAAATCACGGTCAAGAATCGTTATCCACTGCATCTTATCTCAGAACTTTTTAACTGTCTATGTGGTGCCAAATTTTTCTCCAAGTTGGACTTACGTGGAGCGTATAACCTCATTCGTATCCACAGGGGAGATGAATGGAAAACGGCCTTCAAAACTCATGACTGACATTTTGGGTGTCTCGAAATGCCTTTTGGTCTCTGCTATGCTCCAGCCGTTTTTCAAGAGTTTGTCAATGATCTTCTCTACACCTGTGTTGTCGTATACCTAGATGACATCATTCTCTGTTCCAACTTAGAGGAATATCGTACTCATGTTCGTCTGGTTCTTCAGCGAAGAATCATCTCTACGCCAAACTGGAGAAATGCCTGTTCAAGAAGTCTAGTCTTCCGTTTCTTGGCTACATTGTCTCTCATCGGGGCCTGCAGATGAATCCAGATAAATTGTCTGCAGTATTGGATTGGCCTCGTTCTTTGGGCCTACGTGCTATTCAAAACTTTCTGGGATTCGCTAACCATTATCATCAATTCATCCCACATTTTTCATCCTTGGTTGAAAGACTTCTAATCCTAAATCTTGGCCTTAAGAGGCTGAAGAGGCCTTCTCTCGTTTTAAGTCTGCATTTGCCTTTGCACCTGTGCTTACAGGACCAGATCCGGAGAGGACCTTTGCTTTGGAGGTTGATGCCTCATCTATTGGAGCGGTGCCATTCTTACTCAGAAAAACGCCAAGAGCAAGACTGTAACTTGTGGCTTCTTCTCCAAGACTTTCTCTCCTGCTGAGAGGAATTACTCCTTTGGAGAGTGTGAACTCCTCGCTATCAAGCTAGCCTTGGAGGAATGGCGACATTTATTGGAAGGTTCTTCTCATTCAATCAGAATCTACTCCGACCAGGAGAATCTTCTATACCTTCAGTCTGCTCAGCGCTTGAATCCCCGTCAGGCAAGGTGGTCACTGTTCTTTTCTAGGTTCAACTTCTTCATCCACTTCTGTCCGGCAGATAAGAACATCAGGGCAAATGCTCTCTCCAGGTCCTCAGACATCATTGGTTTGGACTCCACGACTAGGCATAACATTCCTCCTGACTGATTCCTGCTGCTCCTGCTGAAATTTAGCAAATTCCTTCGGGAAAATCCTATGTGCCCCTCAGATTGAGACGCAAGGTACTGAAATGGGGTCATTCTTCCTTGACAGCAGGTCATTATGGTATACGTAAGACTCTACTTCTCATCTTCCGGCACTACTGGTGGCCCAATCATGATCGTGTTGTTTCTGATTTTGTTTGTTCCTGTGAAACTTGTGCCCGTGAAAAAACTCCTCGACAGAGACCTGCAGGACTCTTACAACCTTTACACATTCCGGATACTCCCTGGTCCCAGATCGCCATGGATTTCATCACCGATTTTCTCCTGTCTCGTAATAACACTGTCATTTGGGTTGTTGTAGATCAGTTTTACAAGATGGCTCATTTTATTCCTCTACGAGGTCTTCCTTCTGCCCCACAGCTGGCGAAGAACTTCTTGTTGCATGCCTTTCGTTTTCATGGTCTTCCTCAGCATATCATTTTGGATCATGGTGTGCAGTTTGTCTTTAAGTTCTGGCGAGCCATTTGTAACCATCTGGACATCAATATGGGCTTCTCCTCTGCCTAATACCATCAGTCCAACGGACAGGTAGAGAGGGTTAAGCAAATTCTTGAGACTTATCTTCGGCATTTTGTTTCAGCTCTCCAAGACGATTGGGTTAACCTTCTCCCTGGGCTGAATTCTCATGTAATCATAAAGATTCCGAGTCCACGAGGTTTTCTCCCTTTTTTGTTGTCTACGGACTCCATCTCCGTTCTCCTCCTCCTCTCCCAGTTTCCTCTGGTGCGCCTGCTGTTGATGAGCTCGCCCGTGACTTCTCCACCATCTGGCAACAGACCCAACAGTCATCTCAGACTTCTTCAAGCATGAAGGTGCAAGCTGATAAGAGTAGAAGACCTCCTCCGTCCTTCTCTCCTGGTGACATGGTGTGGCTTTCATCCAAGTACTTCTGCTTCAAGATACCCAGTCACAAGCTTGGTCCTCGCTTCCATGGTCCTTTCCAGATTCTACAAAAGATCAATCCTGTCTCCTACAAACTCTGTCTACCTGCTACGTTACGTATTAACAATTCCTTCCACATCTCTCTCCTCAAGCCTCTTGCCATAAACCGTTTTTTTTAAAAGAATCTTGTCCCCACACCTGTCTCCGTCTCTTCTGACATCTTCTGAGATTCTTGCCACTAAAACCATGAGGGTAAAAATTTTTTCTGGTCGACTGGGAGGGTTACGGTCCTGAGGAGAGATCTTGGGAGCCTGAGGAGAATATCCTGGACCGTGACCTTCTCATGAGTTTTTTTTTTTTTTTTTTAAAGTAGAAATTTTTATTTTCCTTAAGAGAAACAAATAAACAGTTATGCGGTAACAAACAACAATCAGTTGAAATGCTTACAAAAGGTAATCGGGTAGGTACCTCCGATCTATAAAACCATTGCATTGGCATAAAGACTGCGAGAAAGCATACAAGATTGTAGCTGTGTTGGTCATATGTCAGTCATGAGAGACATGTATCTAGAGGTGAGTGTGGAGAGCTAGAACAACTATCTAATCAAAGTTATAGCAACTGTTTAGAGAGAGGTCAAGAGAGAGGGAAGAAAGAGAGGTACTAAGGCAACAGGGTAGTGGAAGAGAAAGTGGTAGTTAAGGGAAGGAGGAAAGAGAGGGTAGGAAAAGAGCATATGAGTACAAGAATGGTAGTGGTACAAATTGTTACAGGTAGCGCATCGGTGGGTTCCCAAGTGTGGTGAGCAGGTTCGTTCCCCTCCCCGTGGCTGCAATCTGGAGTTTGAGTTGGGGACTCAACACACCCGGGAGACTCCCTGGACTGGGTGGGTGGAGTGTGATGTGTACAATGTTCTGTAAGAGTCAGTAGATAGGAAGGCAGTCCATGGGCCCCATATTAGGTGATGTTTCGTTGCCTGACGTCTGGAGTCAGCTAGGAGCTCCTCCATCCGGTGAAGGTGGGAGAGTTCCTGAAACCAGGATGAGAGTGTAGGTGGGGAGGCGGATTTTCAGTTCCTCGGTATGACTGTTCTCGCTGCTAGGACCATGAAGCCCGCGAGGCGTGCTTGCCATTTCGGAAAAGGAGACGGGAACATGGATAGCAGGAGGGGGCCAGGGAGTTTAGGGAGTTGGATGGATGTCAGCCTATGAATGAGGTCTAAGACTTGGGACCAGAAGGAGGTCAGGGCATTACATGTCAGCCAAATATGTGTCATATTTCCCCCAGGTTCTCCGCATCTCCAACACGTGTCAGGAACACCCGGGTAAAATTTTGCGAGAAGGGAGGGGACTCTGTACCACCTAGTTAGTATTTTATAATTAGTTTCCTGAGCTTTGCAGGAGGTGGACAGTTTATGGCATTGCAGTAACGCTTTCTTCCAATCCTCGTCAGAGAAGCATGTGTCTAGTTCCTTCTCCCACCCGTTTCTATAAGGTAACGGGGTGGTCCGTAAGGAGTCTAGTAGGAGAGAATATAGAGTGCTAATCGGTCGGAAAGTCCTATCAGAGGCTACACATAGCTTCTCGAACGGGGAGAGGGTGCGATGTAGATGGAGGGGCGATTTGGAAGTCTTGTAAAAGTGATGCAGTTGAGAATACTGTAAGGATTGTGTGAAAGATGTAGGGGGGCCACCACATAGGGCATCAAGTGGTTTAAGGGAGGTCGGCGTGAGGAGGTGGAAGAATGTGGGAGAGTCGGCCCTGGACATTCCTAAGAAGAGAGAGGCAGAGTGTGCTGCTGGGAAGAGGGGGTTGCCAAAAACAGGCGTCAGTGGACCATCGGGCGTGTAGATCGCGAGGGTAGGTAAGAAGTGTCGTTTGATGTGTGCAATCGAGGCTGTGACTGGAGGCATGTCTGTGGTGAGGTGAGGAGGAAGTTTTTTCCCAGGGAGCCACAGTAGCGTTTTGGGGTCTAATGAAGTGGCGTCTCGTTCCAGGGCTATCCAGAGTTTGTTCGTGTCAGGTGTGTGGCAATCCAGTACTCTGGCTAGGACCGCCGCCAGGTGGTAGTGAAGGCAATGAGGGAGACCCAGGCCACCGTCAAGTTTGCGCATGGATAGGATTTCCCTGTTGAGTCTCGGGGGTTTATGGGCTCAGACAAAGCCAGTGAAGAGGACAGAGACCTCCCTGAAGAAAGAGCGTGAGAGGAGGGTCGGTATAGCAGAGAACAGATAGAGTAGGCGGGGTAGGACATTCATTTTCAGGATGTTAATCCGTCCTATCTAGGAAAAGTCTCTGCGCTCCCACCTGGCAAGGTCCCGCCCCAGCATTTTCAATAACGGGGGGAAGTTTAGAGTGTAAGTATCAGACAGGTTGGAGGGAATCTGGACACCTAGATATTTTAGGGATCTGTCACACCATTTGAAGGGGTATGTAGTACGGAGATGATTGACCAATTCTGGAGGAAGGGTAATATTGAGGGCCTCGCTTTTGGATGGATTTAACTTGTAATTGCTATGGTAAGAGAATGTGCGTATGGTGGAGAGAAGAGAGGGGAGAGATGTAAGGGGGGCAGACAGGTATAGCAGGAGGTCGTCTGCAAAGGCGGCGCATTTGCACTGGCACGAGGGGGTCTGGAGTCCCTTGATGTCTTGGTTTTGCCGGATGGCGTTAAGCAGATGTTCCATGCACAAAATTTATAGAATCGGGGATAGGGGACAGCCTTGCCTCTTGCCATTGCCAATGTCAAACGGTGGGGATAGTAGGCCGTTTACTCTGACCTGAGCTTGTGGGATAGAGTAGAGAGCCATTATACGAGCCTTCATCAGGGTACCCAACCCAATCTGAGACAGAGTGGCGTCAAGAAAGCCTCAATCCACACGGTCAAACGCCTTCTCTGCGTCGAGAGACAGTAGAAATATGGGAGAGCGGGTTTTTCGAGCATAGTGGATGGCAGAGAAGGTACGGAGAGTGTTATCTCTCGCCTCCCTTCCTCTTACAAATCCTACTTGGTCCGCGTGGACTAAGGCTTCCATATGGGTAGCCAGTCTGTTTGCGATAAGTTTAGCAAAAAGTTTTGTATCTACGTTAAGGAGGGAAATTGGTCTGTAGTTTTGACATTGGGTGGGGTCCTTACCCTCCTTCGGGATCACCGTGACGAAGGCTCTTAAGAAAGATGTGGGAATAGAGGATGAATCAGAGATATAGTTAAAAGCTGTGAGGAGGGGAGAGGTCAAGTTGTCACGAAGGGCTTTGTAGAATTTGGCTGTGTAACCATCTGGGCCGGGGCTTTTACCCGCTGGGAGGGCCGATATAGCTGTTGTAAGTTCTTCTGATGTGAATGGGGATTCTAGGGAGGATATGGTGTCAGGCGAGAGGCAGGGAAGCGCCGTGGAGGAGATATATTGCGATAAAGATGGTTGGGTGTTTGGGGATGTAGGGGGTGGAGTCGGCAGGTTGTAGAGGGTCAGGTAGTACTGTCTAAAGGCTGATAATATGTCTTGGGTTAGGTGAGACTGCGTGCCTTTGTTATTCTGGATGGATGAGATATAAAGTGAGGAGCGTTTTTCTCTTAAAGCTCTGGCAAGTAGCTTGCCTGACTTGTTCCCCCATTCATAGAAATGGCGTCCAGTAATTTGTTTGTAATATTGATATTTTGAGTTCAATAGAGACAGCAATTCCTGTCTTACTTTAATGATATCCCTGAGGGTCTGTTCGTGAAGGGTTTGTTTGTGTTGTGATTCTAAGGAGGCGAGGTTGGTTAGTAAGGAGGATAGCTTCGCTGCTCCTTCTCGTTTAAGCCGGGACCCATGTCTCACCAAGACTCCTCGTAGGACACATTTCAACGCCTCCCATTTAATGAGAGGAGACGAAATGTCATGTTCATGATCAGAGTTAAAATTTGAGATCGTTTCTGTCAACTCCTGTAGGCATAATGGATCTAGGAGAAGGGATTTGTTCAGGCGCCAGGTGGCATGGGGTTTGGCAAACGAGGGTAGCGTGAAGGAGAGGTGTACCGGGGCGTGGTCAGAAAATGTAACAGATCCTATCGAGGCCGATGTAATTGATGGAAGGAAATGATGGGAACAGAAAATATAGTCGATGCGACTATAAATATTTCTGGGATGGGAGTAGAAGGAGAAGTCTCTACCTTGAGGGTGCATTGTGCGCCACGTATCGCTGAGCTGAAGGGCGTGTAGGTTTTGTTTAATGGATCTGAGTTGGCGATAGGGGATATAAGAGTGTCCAGAGGAAGTGTCAGTAAGGGGGGAAAGTGGAATGTTGAGGTCACCACATAGAATAATGTGGCCAGTGGCGAAGGAGGATAGGGCTTCTAAGGTTGCGCATAAGAAGGCAACTTGCCCGTGGTTGGGGGCATAAATGGAGGCAATGGTTAATTTCTGGCCAGCTAGGTCACAGTTGGCGAATACAAATCTCGCATTTGGGTCCGTTATCGATTCTACTATCTTGATGGGCAAGGATCTATGGAAGGCGAGTGAAACGCCTTTTGATTTTGATTCTGGGTTTGTGCTGTGTATCCATGTGGGAAAGTAGCGACTGAGGAATCTGGGGATCTGGTCACTACGAAAGTGAGTTTCCTGAAGGGCTAATATGTGTGATCTCCTCCTGTGCAGATTATACAATAGTTGGGCTCTCTTTTTGGGGCGTGTTGAGTCCCCTAACATTGAGGGACGTTACATTTATGTCAGCCAACATTGGAGGAGGGGATGATGAAGTCTAACTCACCACCACGGAGGGGTCTCACCCGCAGCACCACGCTTCGGAACCACTTCAGACGGAGGACAGTATACCTGTAAACGGAGAAGAAAGAGAAGTTGAGAGGAAGGAGGAACAGAAAGGGAGGTAGGAAGGTATCGCGAAACAGAAACAGGGACATGGGGTTGAAGAGGGAGAGCAAACGCATAGGCACGTTTGCAAAGGGACTATATGAGGTGGCCATAAGGGCCAAGCAAAGGGTCAGAATCAGCTGGACCCTAAATCTAGTGGGGGTAACGAGGTAGGCGCGCCCTGCTAGAGGCGTAGTAGTAAGTACCATGGATGAGAATGAGCGGAGGGGATTGGGGTCTAGATGCTATCAATTGTGCCACTCAATCATTATTCCATGGTGAGGGCTCAGAGTGGGTGGGCAGTGACATCTTGGTCAGGTACTAAGACCCTACGAATTCTAAATATTGGGAGGCATGGAATCAGAGCAGGAACACGGAACAGTAACAATAATAACAAAACATGGCAAAGGGGGACCCGGTGATAGAGACCAGTTAGGAGTAGCTAACTAGCGCCAGCTGATGGAATGAGATAGTATTAGCATGGCAATTAAACCGGGTGAGGTAGTGATGAACAAAAAAGTCACAACCGTGCGGTACACTATATGGTACCCGGGAACAAGGAACTGAAGATTCTCAGGGTGAATTATCAGGATGGATGCAGTAGAAGGTCGATTAGAGAGTCCAGGAGTCAATCAGGTCTTCCTCTTCTGACGTTGTGGTAGTGGAGCGGGATGAGGACTCTCTTGGTTTCCGCGTGGACGAGTAGGGTGTATATCTCGTGGAAAAGCAGGAGCACCGTTGAATAAATCTTCCCATTCCGGCAGGGACATAGGTGAAAGTTTGAATGTATGTAGGAATTGACCTATGTCATCAGGAGATCTCAGGGTCGCTGAGGTAGAGCCATGTCGTGCTGTCAGCGAGAAGGGAAAGCCCCATCGATATAGGATTTTAGCATTTTGGAGGACTTGAAGTAGGGGTTTCAACGCTGATCTCAGGCATAGAGTGCGGAGGGAGAGGTCAGGGTATAGTTGCACCGTACAACCAGCGTAAGTAAGAGACTTGAGAGTGCGGGCTTTGCGCATAATGTCATTTTTTTGGAAGTAGTGATGGATCCGGCAGATGACATCTCGCGGTTTCTTTGGGTCGGGGTTTTTAGGTTTCAGCGCACGGTGCGCCCTGTCCTTTTCTATAAAGTTATCTGGAGATTTTTGCAAGACTTCGTTGAAGAGTCTTTGTAGTGTGGGTGCTAGGTCTTGAGGCAGGACGGATTCTGGTAAGCCTTTAATGCGTATATTGTTCCTGCGATTCCTGTTGTCCAGGTCATCTAGATGTTCAATTGTTGCAGTCTGTTGTGTGGACAGTTTCTTAGTGGAGTCTTGTAAAGCCTGTATCTGCAGTGTGGTAGACTTGTGGTTTTCTTCCAGTTGCATAACTCGGGTTCTGAGTTGCGATACTTCTGTCTTAACAGGTTGCAAGTCTTTTGTCCATGCTGATTTCAAGTCTGAAGCCAGAGAGAGGAGGTCTGTCTTGGTAGGCAACAAAGCTAGCAAGGCCTGTAGTTCTGGGTGATTCTTGAGCGTGCGGACTGCCATTTCAGGCGAGGGTAGAAGAGGCGGGGGACCATGTTGGGTCTGCCCGGAGTTAGTGTCATGAGCTTTACTCGAGGTCAAAGCATTAGATGTTTTAGGTGTGGGTTTCACATTATCTTGCGAGTCATCAGAAGAGGATCTACCAGACATAGTAGTCCTACGAACTGTGGCTTTATGTGGAGTCTTGAAAAGTTTTTTTTTTTCGCAGGTGGGCTCACACCCCAATAGTCAGGGGTGTCAGTGTCATCTGAGGATTCGTCGGTGCTCCTATCAGACCTGGATTCTGTGACCTCCATTTCAGCAGCCCAATCTAAGACGTTTCTGGGTGGTGGACCCGGGACTTGGAGGGTAGTTGAGGTCAATGGAGTGGGGGTTGTCCCTGGGGTCTCCACTACGCTGGTGGGTTGGTCATGTATAGTTGCCACAGCACAGGCAGTTTGCTGGGCGGATGGGGCCAGGCGTGTAGTGTGCACAATCGGTATGCAGGCTGATTCGGGGGTTGTGGGAGGTTTGTCGGTGTGCACCTTTACAGGTGTGTAAGGGCCCTCTGGGGATTGTGAGTCCTGTAGTGCTCCCGTGGCATAAAGGGGAGAATGGGCTGTGTGGTCCCATTGTAGGCTGATGACCAGCTTGGTTAAGGTGCTATCCCCATTTGCAATTGGGGACAGCGTTTGTGTGAAGAGCTCAGGAGGAGGTATGGGCATTCCCTGTAGCCCCTGAGTATGGGAGACTTTAGTGGCTGGAGAGCGCTGCAGGGGCTGTACTGCAGGGGCCACATTATGGAGAGGGGTAACAGGTACTTGCGTTCCCTGGTGGTCTGTGGTTTCAGCAGAGGGTACGGAGCTCTCCTGGGCTTTTTCCGGACCGCCGCCCATGATCTCCGGCATACTGCGGGTCGCGGTCTCCTGTCGGGAAGCCGCGTTGTGCTGCGTCTGAGCTTCACTTCCGGTTTCCAGCATGGCGGTGCTGGCGTGTGAGGCAGCAGGAGAAGAGGCTGTGCGCAGCTGCTGGGGTAAGAAGAAGGCTGAAATGGAGCGAGGGGGATTCACGGGGTGTTCCGGTGGTCTCTGGGCACCTTTTTTCTTATGGTTGCCTCCCATAATATGCAGTTAGAGCCCTAAGTGCGGAGACCCGTGTAGGAGCGCTCAGAAGTCGCGTCTACCCGCCAGCGCGTCAAGCCACGCCCCCCCTTCTCAGGAGTTTTCTGAATCACATAAGGAGAGGGGGACCAAAGAGGGGGGGGGTTACTGTTACGTTATGCGCTCCGTACGCACACGCTTGCAATGAGCGCATGGTCCCATTACCTGCTGCTGCCAGTGGGGCGAATCCCAGCTCGTCACTCACCTGGTGCTTCTCCTTTCCCCGTCTCTGCCTCTCTGCTCCGGCGCGCGTGTCCCCATCCACTAGGGCGCGCACCAGAGCTTTAAGATTTAAAGGCTCAGTGTGCCCATTTGTGAAATAACACCTGTGGCTCATTGATAAATTCCTCCACCTCCCACACTTCCCTGCTGGATCTTTGTTGCCATAGTGCCTGAGAGAAAGCGTTCCTGAGAGTTGCCTTACCGTGTATCGTATCCTTTGCTCCATGACCTGGCCTTGCTCCTTTGGCGCCTGCCTACTGACCACTTGCTACGTTCCTGACTATGCCTCTTGTGTCCCACCAGCCCTGACCTTCTGCTATCCTGACCACGAGTTGCCTTATCCCACCTGTGCCTCGAATCTCCTCAGCCGCCTGTGTGGTCGAACTGGGCCAGGGGTAGTGACCTAGGTGCCGCCTGCCGAAGCAAGTCCATCCCGCATTGCGGCAGACTCTGGTGAAAACCAGCGGCACCTTCGACTCCGCTTTCTGGTATGGTTCGAGTCATCTACCACACAGGTCCAGCGGAACAACTATCATCAGTGTTCCAGTCTAGTTAAACTTGAGTGTTAAAATGTCCTTATATTTACCTGCACCATTATGTGTATAGCCCTCATCCCCAACTATTCTGCCTGAGTATTCTCTTGTACATACTTATTGTATGTTTTTTACTGTATTTTTACCGATTTTTTTGTATTTCAATAAAATTTACTTTTATTTGAATTAGCATTACTTCATTATGGTCCATAGTGTTGGTGTTGGTGCTTTTAAAATTATCAACATAAATATGTTTAAAATGTAATAGAAAAAATGCCCACTAGGTGGCTCTGTTCTGTTCCCTTCTGCAATTAATACAGCAATTTTGGTCTCCTCCCTGCCTGGCAGGAGACCAAAGTGCTTCTCTGCACTGAGTTAATTGACAGCTGCACAGAGCCTTACTGGAGGATGCACAGAGCCTCACTGAAAGCTACACAAAGCCTCACTGAATGCTGATGCACAGAGCTTGATGTCTTCTATTCATCACAGTGATGCAACGACTTGAGGGCAGAAGTGGTCCCTCAGCAGGCTTTAGTGATGTCATGCCTGCTTGGAAAAGCCCACTTTTTCCTGTGGGGAGATTGCACTATATGAGCAAAAGAACGGTAAGATACAGAGCTTTTTAACCCCTTAAGGACTGTTTTTTTTCAATTTTTGCATTTTCTTTTTTTGCTCCTTGCCTTTAAAAAATCATAACTCTTTCAATTTTGCACCTAAAAATCCATTTGATTGCTTATTTTTTGCACCACCAATTCTTCTTTGTAATGACATCAGTCATTTTGCCCAAAAATCTACGGTGAAATGGAAAAAAAAATCATTGTGCGACACAATTGAAAAAAAAAACGCAGTTTTGTAACTTTTGGGGGCTTCCGTTTCTACGTAGTACATTTTTCGGTAAAAATGACACCTTATCTTTATTCTGTAGGTCCATACAATTAAAATGATACCCTACTTATATAGGTTTGATTTTGTCGGACTTCTGGAAAAAATCATAACTACAAGCAGGAAAATTAATACGTTTAAAATTGTCATTTTCTGACCCCTATAACTTTTAAATTTTTCCGTGTATGGGGCGGTATGAGGGCTAATTTTTTGCACCGTGATCTGAAGTTTTTAACGGTACCATATTTGATTGATAGGACTTATTGATTGCTTTTTATTCATTTTTAAATGATATAAAAAGTGACCAAAAATGCACTATTTTGGACTTTGGATTTCTTTGCGCGTACGCCATTGACCGAGCGGTTTAATTAACAATATATTTTTATAATTCGGACATTTCCGCACGCGGTGATACCATATATGTTTATTTTTATTTTTATTTACGCTGTGTTTTTTTTTATGGGAAAAGGGGGGTGATTCAAACTTTTAATAGGGGAGGGGTTAAATGATCTTTATTCACTTTTTTTTTTCCACTTTTTTTTTTGCAGTGTTATAGCTCCCATAGGGACCTATAACACTGCACACACTGATCTTTATCATTGGTCACTGGTTTCTCATATGAAACCAGTGATCGATGATTCTGCCGCTTGACTGCTCATGCCTGGATCTCAGGCACTGAGCAGTCATTCGGCGATCGGACAGCGAGGAGGCAGGTAGGGACCCTCCCGCTGTCCTGTAAGCTGTTCGGGATGCCGTGATTTCGCCACGGCTATCCCGAACAGCCCACTGAGCTAACCGGCAGTTTTTACTTTCACTTTTACTTTCTAAAGGGTTAATAGCGCGCAGCGCCGCGATCGGCACTGCGCACTATTAGCGGCGGGTCCCGGCTTCACTATGATGCCGGGCCCGCCGTGATATGATGCGGGGTTACCGTGTAACCCCGCGTTATATCACGGGAGCAGTACCAAGGACGTACCTGTACGTCCTTGGTCCTTAAGGGGTTAAAGCTCTGAATTTTTTAAGAGTGGGAGGGGTGTTAGAAGTAGTTAAAGAACATAGCCTGAGTTAGTTTCAAAAAGTTTATTTGGTGACAGGTACTATTTAATTATTTATGAATTTTAAAATTCAAGGCAAAAATAAAAAATGCAATTGAAAGACAATGAGCATGCTTAACTCCTTGAAGTTTTTTTCCTCCTTACCTTTTAAAAATCATAACCCTTTCAATTTTCCACCTAAAAATCCATATGAAGGCTTACTTTCTGCACCACAAATTCTACTTTGTGATAATATCAGTCATTACACCATTTTGTAAATTTTGGGGGCTTCCGTTTCTACGCAGTGCATTTTTCTGTAAAAATTACACCTTATCATTATTCTGTAGATCCATATGATTAAAATGACGCTCTACTTATATAGGTTTGATTTTGTCTTACTTCTGGAAAAAATAATAACTACATGCATGAAAATTAACATGTTTAAAAATGTCCTCTTCTGACCCCTATTACTTTATTATTTTTCTGCCCCCATAATGGGGATTTATGGGGCTAATTTTTTGCACCATGATCTGAAGTTTTTATCGGTACAATTTTTGTTTTGATCTGATTTTTTGATCGCTTTAATAAATTTTTTTTATGGTAGAAAAAGTGACCAAAAAATACACTATATTGGACTTTGGAATTTTTTTTACGGGTACGCCATTGACCATGTGGGTTAATTAAATTAAATATTAATAATATATAAAAATATATGTTTATATTTATATTTATTTTTATTTACATTGTTTTTTTTATATGGGAAATGGGGGTGATTCTGACTTTTATTAGGGAAGGGGTTAAATCACATTCATTAACATTTTATTTTCACATAGGGACTATAACATTGCACACACTGATTTCCTACACTGATCACTGTGATGCCATAGCACGACATTGATCAGTGTTATCACCCCTCTACTGCTCCTGCTTGGATCTCAGGAGGCAGGTACGGATCATCCTCACGTCCTGCAAGCTGTTTGGGATGCAGCAAATTCACAGTGGCGCTCCCGAACAGCACGACTGAGCTGCGTGGAAGGTTTAACTCTCACTTCAGACACGGCGATTAACTTTGATCGCCGGGTCTGAAGGGTTAATACCAGGCATCACCGCGATCGGTGATGTCAGGGATTAGCCGCTGGTCACGGCCATTGATGGCCACTAGGACCGACCTGATATGATTCTATCCCGTTCTATCGCAGGAGACGGCACAGGAGGTAAATATACATCCTGCTTCGTTAAGGGGTTAAAAATTTCCTCTTCTGACCTTTATAAAACTTTTCTTGTACAAAAAAGAGGATCACCAAGAGGCACAGAGGTAAGCTGAAGACTGCATAAAAGAGTTCCCAATCAGCCCCCCTGAGCTAACAGGCAGATGTATTTTACACTTCGATTTTTATCGCAGGATCTAAAGGGTTAATGAGAGACATCATTTTGATAGCTAATAAGTGGTATGTTTTAAGCATGCAAAGTAAGCTCAGTTTGTGAGCTCTCTTCAAAGTCCCCTAGTGTGCCCATGACATACATGAACATCATTGGTTGTTAAGGAGTTAAAGAAATTTAAGAAAATTAGACAGTATTAGTAATTTGGGCCATTTTATTTCAACCACAAAATAATGGTAATTGTATTGTTAAAATGAAATACAGCATATGGTGTACTATTAAATAGATTTTAGTACAAATTATGGGAATATGATTTCTAAACAGTCATTAAAAAATCTTTATTTACACAAAAGTTTATTTCTATGCTAGTAACATAAGATAGAAAGCTTTAACTTTGGTCCCTTATTCTATCCTTAGATTTCAGCTGGTACATGCTGTGGTAGAGAACAACTATCAGTTCATTTTTCTTAATGGTTCCTTAGTTGAGATTATTTAAAATCCAAAACCATGGATTATAAACTCTATTCTGCTGGGCACTACAGATGAGACGTCTTACAGCAGAGATAATGTATCCAAAACACAGCAGTCTATAAATTGACACCAACTTTGCGAACTATTATGTGGCTTGGGAAACATGAATCCATGCTGCATGAACAAGTTATCTTCTTTTTTATGTTCTTTAGTGCCAAGTGAGAAAGAAAGAAATATAGATATAATATAGATTGGTTAAGGATGACTTAATCAAAATGGAATGGCTACATATCCTAAATATTACAAAATGAATAAAGCTGTCATTTAGCCAATGTTATAGGCTAATAACCATTTAACATTTAAGGATTTTTTTTCATAATGGGTATCAAAAGTTATTCAATAAAAGACAATAAAATATTTAACATTAACATTTAACAATATTTTTAATTGGGGATTATCCCATCCTTGGTGACGGAAAATATAGATTTTATTAAAGACAGGAGGCGAACATTATCCTTATGCTATTCTTTCTTTACTGAAATTTAAAGCAGCAAACATATGGTTAATATTTAACAAGATTTTTTATTTATATATCAGCATATAGTGTTCATATATGGTAATAATGGTACAGTCCGAATGGATATAATGTCCAATCTTAATAGGCTCCTCCTCTTTCTTTGATGAGGTTTACAATGAAGAACTCCATAAAGTAGAACTAAGTATATAACTGAATAAACTAGAATAATGAAGCTTGTAGAATGAGGTAAGTATAACTGGACTGGAAACAGGCGATCCATATTGGAATAGGGAACTCAAGATGGTGTGACTTCCGAAGATGATTATACTGAGAGAAAAATATGACATTAATAGATAGGGTTGGGTAATATGGGAGGGATAATGTTCTTCTCTTGTCTTTAATAAAATCTATATTTTCCATCACCAAAGATAGGAAAATCCCCAATTTTATTACAAGGTCGGAGACTCACATTATGCTTGTTTAAAGCTTAAATAATGCATCAAGAATATACACATCATGTTTATCACGTAAACGACCATGACCGTGTATACACATCCAGGGGGATGCACGTTCCCTCACCTGGATGAGTATATACGTCCATGGTTCTCGTGAGTTACTGCCCAGTGTACCCACGAGATCGTGGCAGGGACTTGGCTGTAACACACAGCCGGGACCCTGCCACACTGCCAGGACCAAAGAAAACTTTGGTCCTGGCAGTTTAACTGTTACAACCGCGGTCAGAAGTGACCGCGGGCTGTGTTTTGACAGAGGGAGGGGGCTCCCTCTGTCTCTCTCCTTTAGCACCCTGCAATGATCGCGAGGTGCTGCAAGTTACCTGGGCAGCCGGGGTCCTACAAGAACCCCCAGGTCTGCCCCAGTTATTGCCTGTCAGGATGTGCCAGAGGCACGTCCTGATATGCTGCCTGCCAGTGTTAAACTGGCAGGCAGCATATAACTGCAATGCTTTGGAATACTAAGTATTCCAAAGGATTAAAAAAGGGTAAAAAATATATATAAAATAAATAAAAGTTTGAAAAAAGTGTAACAAACTGTAAAAAAAATAAAATAAAAATAATTGTTTTAACTAAATATAATGAAAAATAAAAATACATAATGTGTAGGATCACACGGCGCGCATTTGCAGCATATTGCATGCTGTGGATGCCCGCCAGCAGTCACAGTACCTCCTGCAGCTGGGTAGCTTTGTGTGTACACTCATACCGGTGGATTTCCAGCCTGCAGTCATGAGCGAACACAATGAGCTACCCAGCCACAACAGTGATCTTGCGCTTGTGACTGGTGGGGACATCCGCGGTGTGAAATATCCTGCGGATGCGCTCTATGTGACCCTACACTGTCTCTCGTTCATACTGTGTTTCCGCAGAATGTTAGAGGTATCTGTCAGCATCACATCAAAAAAAGTGATGCTGACATATACTGTAACAGGTCCATTCATTTTCGAATGAGACTGCTACAGTATACATTGGCATGCCTTTTTTGACATGACAACGGACACCTATACTGCTTAAATGCAGTATGAATTGGGACTATCACCCAACCCCCCCCCCATCAAAATAAACCATTTATTTCAAGATTATTTTTTTTTTAATGCCCAGTGATGGATATATTCGCGGCGAGTGGGTGCTTATTCCCACAACATGACGGATATATCCATTAGGAACTTTAACTGCCACAGACAGCCACGCGTCACTGCTAGCCGACCAAGGACTGATAAGTAGGGTCCCTGGTCCAGCCGATTCCCTTGTAGAGGTGCGGTATTGTTCTGAAAGCTCCAATCCTTTGCAAGCATGGAATGGCGTCTATAATTCATAAAATTATGTCCTGAAAGCCAAAGGGGGCTCCTCTCCTTCTTGGTCCTACCAGGCGGTCAGGCAACCAGATATGGCCTAAGTAAGGGTACTGCCCAGTCCGGGGCGAACAGCATGATAAAATATGATAGGATATTGTAGAGGCTTCTGCTAGACTAGCAACCTATAGACTGGAGCTACCCAAATGGCACATATACCCACGGTGTCAGGAGGTTAAACAATTGAAATAAAGAGATTGGGGCTCAGGGTCATGAATATTGAATCAATATAAATTTATTAAAATATTCAGCGTTTGTGTTTGTGACTCACAGGGCCATTGTGAGCCAACAGATACACATGATAACAATAGTACAGTGTATATGTTGGCAAATATATTATTAATAATAAAAATTTATAAAACAAAGGTAAAATAACATTAAAAGTATGTGGCCACACACTAAAATAGGTCTGACCTGGAAAAAATGTTGCGCAAAAAAGTACTTTGGCTTTAAATTGGATATGATGGTGCGCAATATAGTACTTGTGCTCTGTATGACTTTAACTCTATATGAGAAGCCACTTGGTTACATCAGTATAGTCCAGGTACAAGTCTGAAAGTCCCCAATCTGGGGATAAATATTGCAAAGTCTCTGTGGAATATTGTTAATTAGCTGTACTGCAATAGTAGTCCACTGTTATACAGCGATCAAAGGTACCTTGTGGTGTGCGTGAGTCCAGATCCTCGTACTGGTTCTCCTGGCAGGGAGGGCGCTGCTGGAGACTCGTCCATCTCCTGTATTCACAGCGCAGCTGGTGGTGGGCTCCAGTCAGATGGACTACAGCGCTTCAATGGGTACTGTAGTAGCAGATTGCAGCGGTGTCCTCGTATTTGAGGTAGCGCACGCTGACTCAGATTGATTGGCAGATCAGGTAACAAAGCTGGATAAATAAAATTCAGACTGTAGATGTATCTCAATATTAGAGATAGTGGTGGTCACTGATATATAATAGTATGGCTGGATGTGTTTCGGGACCTCCGTAGGTCCTTTCTTCAGCAGCTCAGTATAACGTTTAAGGGGGTCATTTGCTAAGATATATATAGACCTTAAACCCCTCCTCTATGAGAGCATCACATCCAATTTGCAAGGAATTGAAAAAAGGTGGTGTCAGCTTGGATTTGTAGATGGGAGTAAAAAGGCTACAATTGTTTGCAAGTGATGTAATTGGTTGCTACAATGAAACACAAAGATGTTACATATATATGAAAAGTATCTATATGACACACATATTTGTATGTAGTGCTAAAACTAATAGCTATTAAACATCTATAGTAATCAGTGTGTACTAGTGTTATAAATGGAACACAAAAAATAAAAGAGCGATAGATAATAAATAAAATAAAATAAAAATATTAAAAAAATATACTTTCAAAAGATTTGATGCATCAATATGTGTACTTGTATGATTGCACACAAGTGATCATGTTTAGAAATGTGATGTAAAATGGAATATATAGAATAAAACATATACATATGAGAATACATTATATTAAAACATATACCAAAACCTATACTGAGTATGCAATATGGACAGCGGGGGAGTTCTGGGGACACAGCCTAATGCCGGCGGGTCATCCAAAGGGACCGACCCCTAGTCTAGAAAGCCAAATACTTCCAGTTTACTATTGAGTCCTTTAGGACCCAGAGAGCCAAATTCAAAAATCTTCCTAGATTCGGCTCTGAACATTTTACTTATATAGTTACCCCCTCACTAATCTTGATGAAGCGACTGGATTGCTGTGTATCTGAGATTGTTGTGGTTCCCCTGGTGGAATTGCTTGAAATGTGCAGATAGTGGGTGGTTGTGGTTTTTCTTTTTGATGTTACATCGATGTTCTAAAATGCGAGTTTTAAGGGCACTTGAAGTTTGGCCTACATATTGCTTGTTGCAGGGGCACTGAATCAGATAAATTACCCCTTTGCTTGCACAATTCAAGAATTCATTGATTTTGTGTACAAAGTTATTTACAGTATATTTAACTTCCAGGGTTCTCTTGTCGAATTGTGTGACTTTACAATTGGGACACTGTCCACATCTGAAAAAGCTTTTCAAATCAATTAAGGAAGATGTAGGTTTGATGTCGGTGTTAAGTGTACAGACTGTGGGCGTAATTTTAATTCCCAAATTTTGGGCCCTGGTGTATATTATGGATGGTTTCTCTGGAAGGAATTCACTCAATGTTTTATCCTCACATAGCAATGGTCAGTATTTTTTTTATGATAGCTTCTATTTTGTGGTGTTGTGTGTTAAAGGGAATAATAAGTTTAGGGCATTCTTTCTCTTCTGGTATTGGTGCATTTGACTCTTTTGGGGTAAAAAATGTGCATCTATCAAGGTTCCATACTTTTTCAAGGGACTTGTGCAGACCGGCCAAAGGATATTGTTTTGCAATGAATTGGTCAGTGAGGGATACTGCCTCAATTTCAAGTTGGTCATTGTTGGTACAATTCCGTTTCAGTCTGCGGAATTGACTGGTAGGAACGTTTATCAGCCATCGGGGAAGATGGCAACTTGTGTGGAGAATAAATCCATTTTTTGTGGTACGTGCTACATATAAGTTTATCTGTGTTAGCAGTGATCAGTAAATGAAAAAAATCCACATATGTTGAGTTTATGTTGGGAGTTAATTTTAAATTGAGATTGTTATCATTCATGGATAATATGAAGTTCTCTAAATTTGATTTAGTTCCTTGCCAAATAAAGAAAATGTCATCTATGTAACGGTGCCATGACACCAGATTGCCGCCCAGCTGGGGGTTAATGGTGGTTCTTTCCCAATTGGGCATAAACAAATTGGTATAGCTGGGGGCGAATCTGGTGCCCATGGCCAACCCGTTAATCTGCAAATAATAACCTGATTCAAATTTAAAATAATTGTGCGTTAATATAAAATAAATACTATCAAGTATGATATTGATTTGTTCCAATGGCAGATCTGCATAACTTTCTAGTGTTTGTCAAATCGCGGTTAGGGGGAATCGCGGGGGCTGATTCTAACAGGGTGCGGCGTGGAAGATCACGGGGTCCCCAGCGGCGATTAGGGGATAAGATGTCTTAGCGCCGGAGTACCCCTTTAACAACAGAATCTGAGTCTAGCTAGTCTGCCGAGACATCGGGGCCTGACGACAAACAAAGTATCCCTTTAGGAGACGCACCCGCCTTGGCGGAAGACGGAGGAATAGATATTGCATGGAGATCGTCGAAAAGGAAAACTGGAGACAATAGAGACTCAGGCCCTTAAAGTTAATCATACCTTGAGTTCCCGGGCAAGGCTATACCAAAGAGCAGGAATTATTGAGAAAAGAAGCCCTTTGGATCCTCCAAACTGAGGCTACAGGCCCGCTTGGCCTTAACAATAAATTTGAAGTAAGTGTATTGATTAAATATCATACACGTACTTCGGTATATTTATGAAGTATGGTTGAGGACATAAGGGCTCCTTTTACTCAAGTCATCATGAAGAAACTCGTTAAGCAAGAAGGTTGTTTTTAGTGTTACACATCCACTTTGGTGAACATAAGCTTAATACACACCTGTGATAATGCTCACCTGTTATATAACATACCCCTTCCTTCACGTCATCAAGCATCGGCCTGATGAAGCTCTCTGGCACATAAACAGTCCGTCGCCGTCTTGAATACCCCCGCATCTTTACCATCTTTCTCCCCTGCATGTAACCCATTTGTACGAAGCTACAATAAAGAAGTCCTTGATTGAAAAGACCTAGTGAGTGCTCTGCAGTTCTTATTTGATTCATCAATGTCAGAATTATCGTGATTGGCAAAACATTGCCAGAGTTATTCTGTGATAAAGTCAGACATCCTCAATTTGAAAAAACAGGCCTGGTCTTTAACTCCTTAAGGACACATGACGTACTAGAACGTCATGTGTCCGCACCCAATCTATAACGCGGGGCCAGGGTCGGGCCCTGCCGGGACCTGTGGCTAATAGCGCGCGGCATTGATCGCAGTGCCGCGCGCTATTAACCCTTTTGACGCGGCGTTCAAAGTTGAACGCCGCGTCTAAAGTGAAAGTGAAAATGTGGCGGTTAGCTCAGTGGGCTGTTCAGGATAGCCGTGGCGAAATTGCGGCATCCCGAACAGCTTACAGGACAGCAGGAGGGTCCCTACCTGCCTCCTCGCTGTCCGATCGCCGAATGACTGCTCAGTGCCTGAGATCCAGGCATGAGCAGTCAAGCGGCAGAATCATCGATCACTGGTTTCTTATGAGAAACCAGTGATCAATGTGAAAGATCAGTTTGTGCAGTGTTATAGGTCCCTATAGGACCTATAACACTGCAAAAAAAAGTGAATAAAGATCATTTAACCTCTTCAGGACATAGGACGTATGAATACACCCTGCGTTCCGAGTCCTTAAGGACCGAGGGCGTATCCATATGCCCGTGGGAATTCCGATCCCCACCGCTAGCCGGTTGGGGACTGGAGCCGGATGAATGCTGAAATCGTTCAGCAGGCATCCCGGCATGTCGCCCAGGGGGGTCATTATGCCCCCTCATGTCGGTGATGGACGCAGATCGCTGGACAATTCAGTCCAGTGATGTGCGGCGATTCCCAATCAATCGGGTCTCCAGTGACCCGGTGACCCGGAATTACTGGCTGATCCCGGCCGTCAGAGACGTCAGAACAGCCATAGCCTGCAGGGGTGAGGTGACACTGGTGCCACCTCACAATCGCCCTGATTCATCGGCCGGTAATTACCGGCCGACCAATCAGGGCGCCTGCTGCCGGTGTCACTCCCGCAACCAGCTCCGCCCCTATTCCGGAGGACATGAGCGGGTGCGGGAAGTGCACCCCGGGTGCTGGGGACCCCGATCCCCGGCGTCAATGTTGGGATCGGGGCCCCAGGAGCAGCGGCGGCGGCGACGACGAGGGACTGACCTGTGTGCCGGCAGCAGCAGGAGGTGAGTGACAGCCTCCTGCTGTTGCTTAGCAACAGCTCCCAGCATGCAAAAAGGGCATGCTGGGAGCTGTAGTTATGCAACAGCAGGAGGCAGACCACCACAACTCCCAGCATTCCCTTATGGGCATGCTGGGACTTATTGTTTTGCAACAGCTGGAGGCACAATTTTCTATGGAAAGTGTACCTTCAGCTGTTGTATAACTACAACTCCCAGCTTGCACAAACAGCTAAAGTGCATGCTTGGAGTTGTAGTGGTGCATCTGCTGGTTGCATAACTACAACTTCCAGCATGCCTGTTGGCTGTCGGTGACTGCTGAGAGTTGTAGTTTTGCAACAGCTGAAGTCACACTGGTTGTGAAACTCAGAGTTTTTTTTTTTTTTCCTAACTCAGTGTTTCACGACTGGTGTGCCTCCAGCTGTTGCAAACTCCAACTCTCAGTAGTCAATGTACACCATGCACCGTACATGCTGGGAGTTGTAGCTTTGCAACAGCTGGAGGCACACTGGTTGTGAAACACTGAGTTAGGTCACAAACTCAGTGATACATAACCAGTGTGCCTACAGCTGTTGCAAAACTAAAACTGTTTGCATGTACAGTCTGTCAGCGCATGCTGGGAGTTGTAGTTTTGCAACAGCTGGATGTCCCCCCCCAATGTGAATGTACAAGGTACACTCACATGGGCGGAGGTTTACAGCAAGTATCTGGCTGCAAGTTTGAGCTGCGGCAAATTTTCTGCCGCAGCTCAAACTGCCAGCGAGAAACTACTGTAAACCCCCGCCCGTGCGACTGTACCCTAAAAACACTACACTAACACAAAATAAAATAAAAAGTAAAAAACACTACATATACACATACTTCTACACAGCACCCCTCCCCTTACCAATAAAAATGAAAGCGTCTGGTACGCCACTGTTTCCAAAACGGAGCCTCCAGCTGTTGCAAAACAACAGCTCCCAGTATTGTCGGACAGCCGTTGACTGTCCAGGCATGCTGGGAGTTTTGCAACAGCTGGAGGCACCCTGTTTGGGAATCACTGGCGTAGAATTCCCCTACGTGAAAAATCGGAAAATTGCTGCTGAACTTTGAAGCCCTCTGGTGTCTTCCAAAAGTAAAAACTCATCAATTTTATGATGCAAACATAAAGTAGACATATTGTATATGTGCACCAAAAAAACATTTATTCATAATATCCATTTTCCTTACAAGCAAAAAGCTTCAAAGTTAGAAAAATGCTAAATTTTAAAATTTTTCATCAAATTTACGGATTTTTCACCAAGAAAGGATACAAGTATCGACAAAAATTTACCAGTAGAATATGTCACAAAAAAACAATCTCGGAATCAGAATGATAACTAAAAGCATCCCAGAGTTATTAATGTTTAAAGTGACAGTGGTCAGATGTGCAAAAAACGCTCCAGTCCTTAAGGCCAAAATGGGCTTGGTCCTGAAGGGGTTGACCCCTTCCCTATTAAAAGTTTGAATCACCCCCCTTTTCCCATAAAAAAAAAACACAGTGTAAATAAAAATAAAAATAAACATATGTGGTATCGCCGCGTGCGGAAATGTCCGAATTCTAAAAATATATCATTAATTAAACCGCGCGGTCAATGGCGTGCGCGCAAAAAAATTCCAAAGTCCAAAATAGTGCATTTTTGGTCACTTTTTATATCAGGAAAAAATGAATAAAAAGCGATCAATAAGACCTATCAATGCTAAAATGGTACCGTTAAAAACTTCAGATCACGGCGCAAAAATTAGCCCTCATACCGCCCCATATGCGGAAAAATAAAAAAATTATAGGTGTCAGAAATGACAATTTTAAACGTATTAATTTTCCTGCATGAAATTATGATTTTTTCCAGAAGTACGACAAAATCAAACCTATATAGGGTATCATTTTAATCGTATGGACCTACAGAATAAAGATTAGGTGTCATTTCTACCGAAAAATTTACTATGTAGAAACGGATGCCCCACAAAACAACTTTTTTTTTTTCAATTTTGTCTCACAATGATTTTTTTTCCGTTTCACCGTAGAGTTTTGAGCAAAATGACTGATGTCATTACAAAGTAGAATTGGTGGCGCAAAAAATAAGCCATCATATGGATTTTTAGGTGCAAAATTGAAAGAGTTATGATTTTTTAAAGGCAAGGAGCGAAAAACGAAAATGCAAAAATGGAAAAAACCCCGGTCCTTAAGGGGTTAAGGGGCATACAGACCTAATTGTCTTAGTCCTTAAGGGGTTAAAGTACAGTCATGAAGACATGGGAACGTGGTCTAAAATAAATGGTTTGGGAGGTAGACTCTGTTCACCAATTGGCAGTTTTAAGTATATCTGATAAGGATCCTACTGCCTGTCATGGCACCTTGCGTTGAATGAGCCCCAAATATAGATGTATCAATACCTGCTAAGGACATGACATTTTTAACCCATCTAGCTAAAGTTGGGGAAGATACAGGTAAGTGAGGTTTGCAAAATGAAATGATTAATTGTGAATTTAAGGGATTTCTAACAGATTCTGTTTTGTGTTCATAGGATTTTAGGCAACTACTGACATAAAAGTTTTTGTGACTAAGAAAGAAGGGGTAAAAGACTTTCTGAATATTGTTTTTTGTATGTTTATATATAGAGAAAATAACCCCTTTGGGAGTATATTGTCTGTGGGAAATATCTAAGGCTCTAACAACAGAGACCTGTTTAATAGAAATAATAGCATAGTGAGTTTATATGACAATAGTTTTATTGGTAGAAGATCATTATTTCCACAGGAATTAATAAGATCTAAAACTACAGAAACTTCCCATGTAGTTTGATATTTGGGTAATGGAGGACGTATATATTTGATACCTTTCATGAGTTTATAAACTGGGGGATGTTTATGTATATGACTTGAACAGGAGCATGGTAAAAAGATATGGCTGAACGCTAAATGTTAATAGGTCTATATGCTTTACCTTCGTCATAAGAATTAGAAAGGAAATTCATAATTTGTGTTATAGATGCATGTACGGGATCCAAATCCCGTAGAATGCACCAATTAAAACATATTTTCCATATTTTCCATCTTCTCACCGTCCTCCTGTGACTGTCTCGTCCCGGCTCCCTAGGGCGTGCGCGCGCCGATGTTCTGAGATTTAAAGGGCCCGTGCACCGTTAATTGGTGCCTGGCCCAATTAGTTCTAATCACCTCCCTACTCATAAATACTCACTTCCCCTTCCTTTCCTTGCCGGATCTTGTTGCCTTGTGCCCTGAGAAAGCGTTATACTGTGTTCCCAAGCCTGTGTACCCAGATCTTCTGCTGTTGCCCCTGACTACGAACCTGGCTGCCTGCCCTGACCTTCTGCTACGTCTGACCTCACCTCTGTCTAGTCCTTGTGTACCGCGCCAGTCTCAGCTGCTTGAGAGGTCGAGTCGCTACTGGGGAACACGACCTGGTAGTTACCGCCACAGCAAGTCCATCACGCTTTGCGGCTGGCTCTGGTAAACACCAGTAACTGCTTAGAACCGATTCCCCAGTACGACCCGCATCATCTCCTCTCAGGTAGAGAGGATCCACCTCCAGCTGCTAGTCCGGACCCTGACAGTAGATCCGGTCATGGATCCCGCTGAGGTACCGCTGCCAAGCCTCGCTGACCTCACCTCCGTGGTCGCCCAGCAGTCTCAACAGATTGCCCAACAAGGACAACAGCTGTTGCAGTTGACCGCCTTGATTCAACAGCTTCTGCCTCCACAGCCTCAACCATCTCCTCCGCCAGCTCCTGCGTCCCCTCCTCTCCGAGCTGCCGCTACCACTGCTAGAGTCCGCTTGTCTCTCCCGGATAAGTTTGACGGGGACTCTAAGAAGTGCCGGGGATTCCTGTCCCAATGTTCCCTGCACCTGGAGATGTTGTCAGACCAATTTCTCACGGAACGGACTAAGGTGGCGTTCGTGGTCAGCTTACTATCTGGGAAGGCCTTGGCCTGGGCCACACCGCTCTGGGACCGCAATGATCCTGCCACTGCCTCTGTCCTGTCCTTCTTTTCCGTGCCTCATCCGCGGAAAAAGCCTTGCTGAACCTTGTCCAAGGAGACTCTACAGTGGGCGAATAACAATTCCTTACTTTGGCCTCTGAGTTGGCCTGGAACAATGAGGCTCTCTGCGTGACCTTTAAAAAAGGTTTATCCAGCCACATTAAGGATTATCTGGCCGCACGAGAGATATCCTCCACTCTGTCTGAACTTATCCACTTGGCTACCCGCATAGATATGCGCTACATTGAAAGACGTCAGGAGCTCCCCAGGAGAAAGATCTTGTTCGCACCAGGTGATACCCACGCCTGGCGCCTCTCTTCCAGCATCCTTTGCAGCCTGTTACTGTGCCTCCCGCTGAGGAGGCCATGCAAGTGGACCGGTCTCGCCTGACCCAGCAAGAGAGGACTCGCCGGAGGAACGAGAACTTATGCTTATACTGTGCGAGCTCTGAGCATTTCCTAAAGGATTGTCCTCTTCGTCCTCAGCATCCGGGAAACGCTCGCACCTAGTGAACGTGGGAGAGGCGTCACTGGGTGTGAATTCTTCCTCTCCACGCCTGACTATTCCAGTGCAGATTTCTTCAGCCGCTAAAGCCTCCTTCTCTGCGGAGGCTTTCTTGCACTCTGGTTCAGCAGGAAACTTCATTAAAGCCTCCTTCATCAACCGGTTTAACATCCCTGTTATCCGTCTCGTTAAACCCTTCTTCATTTCTTCGGTTAATGGAGAAAGACTGAATTGCACCGTGCGCTACCGCACTGAACCCGTGCTCATGACCGTGGGGCTTCTCCATCAAGAAATTATTGAATTTTTTGTTCTGCCTAACTGCACCTCTGACATTCTTCTAGGTTTACCCTGGCTCCAGCGACACTCTCCTACCCTCAACTGGACCTCTGGGGACATTAAATCTTGGGGCTCTTCCTGCCACACACACTGCCTTAAGTCGGTACCTACTACCCAAGTCTCCATCGCTTCTCCATTGCTCGGCCTTCCTAAGTCCTATCAGGACTTTTCTGATGTCTTTTGCAAGAAACAGGCAGAGACCTTACCACCACATAGGCCCTACGATTGTCCTATTGACTTGCTCCCTGGTACCACACTGCCCCGTGGCAGGATTTACCCTCTCTCCGCTCCTGAAACTAAGACCATGACGGAGTATATTCAGGAGAATCTCAAGAAAGGTTTCATCAGGAAGTCCTCTTCCCCCGCCGGAGCAGGATTCTTCTTTGTTGCCAAGAAGGACGGGTCACTACGCCCTTGCATAGACTACAATAAAATCACTGTAAAGAACCGCTACCCTCTACCTCTCATCTCGGAACTCTTTGACCGTCTGCGCGGAGCTAAGATTTTTACTAAGCTTGACCTCAGGGGCGCATACAACCTCATCAGAATTTGTGAAGGAGATGAGTGGAAAACCACTTTTAACACCAGGGATGGCCACTTCGAATACCTCATCATGCCGTTTGGTCTCTGCAACGCCCCTGCAGTCTTCCAAGACTTTGTCAATGAAATCTTCCGGGACTTATTGTATACCTGTGTAGTGGTCTATCTTGATGACATACTAATCTTCTCCTCCAACTTAAAGGAACATCGCCTCCATGTTCGTTAAGTGCTCCAGCGCCTCCATGTTAACCATATCTATGCCAAAATTGAAAAATGCCTCTTTGAACGTACCTGTCTTTCTTTCTTGGGATACCTGGTCTCGGGAAAGGTCTTCAAATGGACCCCGACAAGCTCTCCGCGGTCTTGGATTGGCCATGCCCCTCGGGACTTCGCTCTATCCAGCACTTCCTCGAGGAGTGGAGACATCTCCTGGAAGGATCCCTTCACCCTATTACCATCTTCACTGACCACAAAAATCTGTCCTACCTACAGTCCGCCCAGCGCTTAAATCCTCGCCAGGCCAGGTGGTCGTTGTTCTTTGCCCGCTTCAATTTCCAGATCCATTTTCATCCTGTTGACAAGAATGTCAGGGCGGATGCCCTATCATGTTCCACCGATGCCACTGAAACTGAAGTCTCTCCTCAACACATCATCCCTCCTGAGTGTCTGATCTCTGCTGCTCCTGCTTCTCTGGTGCCTGTTCCTCCAAGAAAAACTTTTGTCCCTCCACGTCTTCGCCTTCGGACTCTCAAATGGGGTCATTTCTCCTACTTGGCGGGTCATGCTGGAATCAAAAAATCTATTCAGTTGATTGCTAGGCACTATTGGTGGCCTGCCTTCGAAAAAGATTTGACTGAATTCGTACGATCCTTTACCGTCTGTGCCCGTGACGAAACTCCTCGCCAGAGGCCTGCAGGTCTTCTCCTTCCCCTGCCGGTGCCCGAACAGCCCTGGTCACATATAGCGATGGACTTCGTCACTGACTTTCCTGTATCCCATGGCAACACTGTCATTTGGGTGGTCGTTGATCGATTCTCCAAGATGGCTCATTTTGTCCCGCTTCCTGGTCTCCCTTCCGCACCACAGTGGGCGAAGCAATTCTTTTTGCACATTTTTCGTCTCCACGGACTGCCTACGCATATCGTCTCTGATAGAGGAGTTCAATTCATCTCAAAATTCTGGAGAGCACTCTGCACTCAATTAAAGATTAAATTAAATTTCTCGTCCTCCTACCACCCGCAGTCCAATGGACAAGTAGAGAGAGTGAACCAGACCCTTGGTGACTACCTTGGTGAGAAAGCGTTATACTCTGTTCCCAAGCCTGTGTACCCAGACCTTCTGCTGTTGCCCCTGACTACGAACCTCGCTGCCTGCCCTGACCTTCTGCTATGTCTGACCTCGCCTCTGTCTAGTCCTTGTGTACCGCGCCAGTCTCAGCTGCCTGAGAGGTCGAGTAACTACTGGGGAACACAACCTGGTAGTTACAGCCACAGCAAGTCCATCCCAGTGAACACCAGTAACTGCTTAGAACCGATTCCCCAGTACGACCCGCATCATCGCCTCTCAGGTACAGAGGATCCACCTCCAGCCCCTAGTCCGGACTCTGACACTGATCCATAAGCAGATCTGGTACCTGGGGCCCACGCGTCTCATAGGATGTTTTGAGCTGACTCTGAAATTTTGTTATCGGATTCTGATGTCCTGAAATGAATCAGGCTACTAGGGTTAGGAGACCGGACACTACTAGAAGGTGAGGATTGCCTGTTGGATCTAGCAATGTGGAATGATGAGTTGGCTGAATGTGAAGAAAGTGTAAATTAATGTCTAAATGGTACAGCCTGGAGTTGGCAGCAGCATGAGTAGACACCAGGACTTCACAATCACTAAGAAAAAAAGACAAATTTTGAAATTTTAATTAAAGATTTAGGGTAGCTAGTGCTACTATAAAAAATGTTTTGGCCCAGACCCAGGCCCAGCAGAATCAGTAAACCATATATTGGCTGAATGACACAGCCTGGAGTTGGCTGAAGCATGAGGAGACCATATAGTGTCTGAATGGCACAGCCTAGAGTTGGCAGAAGTATGAGGAGACCATTGAAATTTATGATTTTTAAATTTAAGAGTTTTTTACTTGAAATTGAGGGTTCTGAAATTGAACTTTTAACTCCCAAGTTTTAGTGTCCCGGGCCCTGGCGTGTGGGTACAAAGGACCAAATCTAGCAAGGAGTCCCATGGCAGCACCATGACAGAGCCTGGAGGTGGCATCAGTAGGGGGAGACCATATAGTGGCTGAATGGCACAGCCTGGAGTTGGCTGAAGAATGAGGAGACCATATAGTGGCTGAATGGCACAGCCTGGAGGTGGCTGACGCATGAGGAGACCATATAGTGTCTGAATGGCACAGGAGTTGGCAGAAGTATGAGGAGACCATTGAAATTTATGATTTTTACATTTAAATTTAAGATTTTTAAATTGAAATTGAGGGTTTTGAATTTGAATTTTTAACTCCCAAGTTTTAGCGTCCCGGGCCCTGGCGTGAGGGTACAAAGGACCAAATCTAGCAAGGAGTCACATGTCACATGGCAGCACAATGACAGAGCCTGGAGGTGGCATCAGTAGGAGGAGACCATATAGTGGCCGAATGGCACAGCCTGGAGTTGGCTGACGCATGAGAAGAGACCATATAGTGGCTGAATGAGACAGCCTGGAGGTGGCATCAGTATGAGGAGACCATATAGTGTCTGAATGACTGCCTGGAGTTTGTGGCAGCATGGGGAGACCATAGAGTGTCTGAATGGCACAGTCTGGAGTTGGCGGCAGATGAGGAGACAATAGGGCCTCACAATTTCTAGGAATAAAAGATTAATTTTGAAATTTTCATTGAAGATATATGGAACCTAGTGCTACCATAAACATATATAGGTAATGTCCTAGGCACAGCAGCATCACTTATCCATGTAGTTGCTGAATGGCACAAACTGGAGCTGGCTGAAGCATCAGTAAACCATATATTGGATGAATGGCACAGCCTGGAGGTGGCTGAAGCATGAGGAAACCATATAATGGTTTAATGGGACAGCCTGGAGTTGGCTGAAGCATGAGAAGAGACCATACAGTGACTGAATTAGACAGCCTGGAGGTGGCAGCAGTAGCAGCATCAGGAGTCTTGAAAGTGACCCGGTGACAGAGTGGTGCGGTGGGTGGCAATATCAGTACCCGGTGACGAAGGTGGGTGAAAAAAAGTCTGATGCGGAGGAATGTTTGTAACTGGGGAGCAGTGCCTTAAATCTGTTTGGCACTATCCATATTTGTGAAGTGTTGGAGTGGCACCATGGTCAATCTACTCTCATGCATCAGGCATTGGTGGTTGTAAATTCTGGCTGATCCATGCCTGATTCATCTTCACAAAGGTCAGTCTCTCCACATTTTTCGTGAACAGACAAGTTCTCCTTGGTGTGACTATGGCCCCGGCCACACTAAACACCCGCTCTGATGGCACACTACTGGCCGGGCAGGACAGCTTTTCCAGGGAAAACTCTGCTAGTTGTGGCCACAAATCAAGTTTGGCTGCCCAGAAATCCAGCAGATCTTCAAGGTGTGTGTCATGGGCATGTCAAGGTATGCCACCACCTGCTGGTTCAGGTCCTGCTCCAGGTGTAGCTGCTGCTGACGAGTTGCTTCACTATGCGGGTGAAGAAAGCTGCTCATCAGCGACTGTAGACTCAGGCTTCTGCTGATGGAGCTGGTACTGCTCCTTCCACCCCACCCCTCCCCAGCAGTCATGGCAATGGAAGGTGAGCGCAGGGGGCCCCACGATTCAAACCTGCGAGAGGATGAACGATGGCGCCGATGACTGCATAGGATGCTTCTGTAGTAGGTCATTTTGTCCTCCCTCTCAGTGGGTGTAAAAAATGCCCCTATCTGGTGGCGGTAGTGAGAGTCCAATAAGGTGGAGATCAAGAAGTCATGGTGACAATTCTGCTGTCACTACGCAAGCAGGTGAACATGCATCGTGCCATTTGTGCAAGTGACTCGGAGGGACTCCCTGCCTCCACCTCCACTTCATACTGCCACGGTGTTTCTGGGTCCTCTATCTCGACTTACTCATAACCTTCTAGCTCCTCTGGCTGCTCCTGCTTTCCTGTCAGATTACTAGAAAGAATTCCCATTTGGCGAAACCTAAACTGTGTTCCACTGTGCCCTTCCCCCTCCTCCTCCTCCAGTTCAGTCCCCACAGGGCTCATGTGGCCGTGAGATGTAGGCGCCACGTCTCCAGTGCCCTGACAGCCATCGTTTCCAACACGTGTTGTAAGAAATGAAGCAGTGGAATGACATCGTTCATCCCGTAATCCTGGCGACTTAGTATTAATGTGGCTTCCTCAAAGGGCCTGAGCAAACAACAGGTGTCACGTATGAGCTGCCACTGGTTCTCATTGAAGTTACACAGGGGAGTACCCCTATCTGTTTGGATCATCAAGAAATCGGTGATGTTCATACAGTTGGTCCAACATATGGAGGGGGGAATTCAAATGTGTGGCAATATCACAAATCATACTATGTTGTGGGATACCGTTTTGATGCTGCAGCTCAAGGAGGGTGTGCTTTGCGGTGTACGAGTGGCTCAAGTGCATGCATAGTTTCCTTCCCATTGTTAGGATGTCTTGCAAATGGGGGGAACACTTCAGGAACTGCTTCACAACCAGATTGAACATGTGTGCCATGCAGGGCGCATGGCTCAGCCTTCCCAGTCACAGCGCATGCAAGATGTTCTTCCCGTTGTCAGTCACCATGATTCCCATTTCCAGTTTTCATGGAGTAAGCCATGCTCCGATTTCTTTACAAATTACTTTTAGCAGTTCCTCCCCTGTGTGACTCTTTTTGCCAAGGCAAACCATGTGATGAACAGCGTGACACCGCCGTGCCCTGCACACAAGGTAAGCTGAAGGGCCACTGAGACTTGTCTGGGCAGTGGAGGCTGAGGACACACTGGAGGATGAGGAGGCGGAGTCGTACACTGTCACAGGACCAACGGGCTGAGAGCGTGGAGGAGGAAGCGGCATGACCTGTCCAAGTTGGGGTTGTGGCTGTGCTGGAACCACATTCACCCAGAGAGCCGTAAAGGACATGTATTGTCCCTGACCGTAGTTACAGCTCCATATGACGGTGCTGCCGTGCACTTTGATAGACACCGACAGGCTCAAGGACTGGACCGCCTTCTCTTCCACAAAATTGTGCAGGGCTAGTACTGTTTTTTCCACAAAGAAATGACGGCTTGGCACTCTCCACCTCGGCTCGGCACAAGCCATCAGTTCTCTGAAAGGTGCAGAGTCCAACACTTGAAAAGGGAGGGACTGCAGAACCACCAACTTAGACAGGAGCACATTCAGCTTCTGTGCCGTTTGATGAGTGGGCACATACTGTTGTCTCTTGGACATGGCTTAGCCTATGGATTGTTGGTGGAATGTCTGACTAAAAGTAGGAGGAGCATGAGTATCTGGAGCGAAGGAGGGTATGACACACAACTCCCTTCGGCTGAGATGATGGAGCCTTGGCTGGCTGAAAGAGGGAGCGGCGTGCCACTACATCGGAGCCAAGGTTCTCCCAGGCCACTTTATGGTGGCGAAGGATATGTGTCACGATTCGGCTGGCTGGAGGTGGATCCTCTGTGCCAGAGAGGGGTTGGCGTGGACCGTGTTGATGGACCGGTTCTAAGTTGCTACTGGTATTCACCAGAGCCCGCCGCAAAGCGGGATGGTCTTGCAGCGGTGGTAGCAACCAGGTCGTATCCACCAGCAACGGCTCAACCTCTCTGACTGCTGAAGATAGGCGCGGTACAAGGGAGTAGACAATAGCAAGGTCGGATGTAGCAGAAGGTCAGGGCAGGCAGCAAGGATCGTAGTCAGGGGCAACGGCAGGAGGTCTGGAACACAGGCTAGGAACACACAAGGGAACGCTTTCACTGGCACAATGGCAACAAGATCCGGCGAGGGAGTGCAGGGAAAGTGAGGTATAAGTAGGGAGTGCACAGGTGATAACACTGATTAGGCCTGCTGTCCCAATCAGTGGCGCAGTGGCCCTTTAAATTGCAAAGACACGGCGCGCGCGCGCCCTAAGGAGCGGGGCCGCGCGCGCCGGGACAAGACAGACGGGGAATGGGTCAGGTACGGGAGCTGGGACGCGCATCGCGAGCGGGCGCCTCCCACGTCGCGAATCGCATCCCGGCTGGGAGAGATATTGCAGCGCACCCGGTCAGCAGGTCTGACCGGGGCGCTGCAAATGAGAGGATGCTGCGAGCGCTCCAGGGAGGAGCGGGGACCCGGAGTGCTTGGCGTAACAATATGTTGACGCAGGGCCGTGGTGCCAACATTGGGACCCAGGCCACGCTTCCCCTTCTGCCGACATATCTTACATGTGGCTATCTGAACCTCCTCCGGATGCTTGATAAACAAAACTGCCACATAGCAGAGTAGCTGATTTTCCCACCAACAGTCCGCACTAATTGACTGCTACTGCCGCTTTCTCCATGAACCCCTGATCCACTACCTCCCGGGAAGGCAGGCTGCCGCGAAGCAGGTGGTCTCCCCCGGGCACGCTTGGCTTCAGAATTTCCACTTCTACCCCCATGCTGACTGCCAACCATGCTTGCTGGCTCAGCTGCTGCCTCACGGGCAACCTGCAACTCTCTTCTCCTGATGATGATGAAGACCCATCTACACCCGACTCCCAATTGTGATCGTCTTCATCATCATCAACAAGTGTCTGCACATCACTGATGTCCTCCTCAGGTTCCTGAACAGTGTCTGCTTCAGGACCCTGAACCTTGGCAACACCGTTTTCCACGTCGCTCATCTTATCACTACTTGCCCCGCTAGCGGAGGAAGCTGTGGATGTCTTTTCCACTTATTGGCTGGGCAGCAGAGGCTGACTGTCCTCTATTAGATCGTCCTCAGTGAATAGTGGAGCTTAACCCACAGCATAAGATACTTCTGTAGGGGAGGGAACAGCATAGGACAGAGGCAACGGGAGGACAGGGACTACTCCCGGGCCATGCCAACTGAGGGTCGTATCTGAGGAACCCATCAACTGTTGACTTGGGGTGTCAGATGTCATTTGTGATAAAGTGGATGAGCGTGTTAACCAATCGACGATGGCAGATGGGTTGCTTGTGCAGACAACTGATAACGGGAGCTCAGGACTCTCGCTGCGACTCCTGCTGCCACTCGTTCCTAGTCTGCTGCGACCTCTGCCTGAAGGATTTAGGCCTCTGCCACTCCTCTGTGCAAGTCCTGGCACTTCTCTGCCTGAATTACTTAGTGCATATATGAGGGGAGTACAATACACTTCACTACGCTTAAAACAGTATATGTCTAGAAAAGCAGCAGGTGAGCACTTTTGGCTTGCCTTTCACAGTATCTAGGCCCTTGACAGATTAACAGGTACAAAATAGTACACTACTTAGATGTCGGTATGTGGTATGCACTCATGAGGGCAGAAAAATACTCTCCAGTACACTTAAAAAAGTATTTGAGTACAACACCAGCCAGTGAGTACTTTTGCCTGGACTTTCACAGTATGTAGGCCCTTGACAGATTAACTGGTAAAAAATAGTACACTACTTAGATGTACGTAAGCGGTATGCACTGATGAGGGCAGAAAAATGCGCTACAGTACTCCTAAAAACTCTGTATTTGTGTAAAACACCAGCCGGTGATTACTTTTGTCTGTCGCTTCCCAGTATGTAGACCCTTGACAGATTAACAGGTACAAAATAGTACACTACCTAGATGTGTGTATGCGGTATGTACTGATGAGGGCAGAAAAATGCACTACAGTATGCCTAAAAACTCTGTATTTTTGTAAAACACCAGCCAGTGATTACTTTTGTCTGTCCTATCACAGTATGTAGGCAATTGAAAGATTAACAGGTAAAAAAATAGTACACTACTTTAGATGTACGTATGTGGTATGTACTTATGAGGGCAGAAAAATGTGCTACAGTACCCTTTATAAAAACTTATTTTTGTAAATCACCAGCAGTACACAACAGTGCTGCAGCCAAAAAAAGCTGTGTACTAAACACAAAATTTCACTCTGTCACAGACTATTAGGAATGGACTGCTGATCTACTGCTGGTCTACAGACTAGTATAACCAGTAGATGTTTTTTTGTGAAACAAGGACACTGAATTGCGTTAAAAATTATTCCTGCCTCCTCTGCTAAAGTTTATGAAGTTGAGGCAGCTTGCTGAAATGTATGAAGCAATACACAGCTATCTGCCCCTCTCTGTAATACTATGCTGAAGAAAGTGTCTGGGAGGTTAATGCCTGCAGCTGCAGTAAAAATCCTTTTCAGTAAAAAAAAAAAATGCTCTCCGTCCACAAGAATGCTGATGTGACTAGGAGGATGTTAAACGCTGCTGGACTGTGCTTTTCTCTTCTGTAACATACACACACACAGGCTCTGCATCCTATGATCCTTCTGCAATGTATTGTAATGAAGTGAGAAACCGGAATTATGGCTGCCAATTATATAGGGCTGTGACATCACAGGGGTGACTGGCTGCTGATAGGTTGCATCCTGCATGTGGTTCAGGGTCATCCCGTCTACTTCCCCTCCCAACTTGCCTTCCCACCTTCCCAGCGTTCTTTGCCCCATGTACTGACATGTGGATCCGCCATTTTAGATGCCCTGGAGCCTGCATCGCAGTAAATGAAGTTTAATGAAGCTTCTCTCCCCCTGGCTATCGGCGCCGGCAATGGGGCAGCGGCACCGATAGCCAGGGGGAGAGAACAGGCAGCGGCACCAATAGCCAGGGGAAGAGAAGGGCCGGCAGCAGGGCTCTAGACCCCAGGACAGGCAGGGGCAGAGAAGCCGGCAGCGACGGCAGGTCTCTGCACCTGCAAAGCCGCTGCAGTTCATTGATTTAAAGCGCCCACTTTAAATCATTGAACTACAGCGGCTTATCGGCGTATAACACGCAGGTAGACTTTAGGCTAAAAATTTTAGCCTAAAAAGTGTGTGTTATACGCCGATAAATACGGTATATAATTAATATGGTTTATTAATATTTTAATTAATTAATATATTTATTTGTATATTTAATATTTTTTTTTATAATAGTTTATGAAGGAATAAATAGTCTCATTTAGTTAAGTGCATATAAATTAATCAAATGGGTACTCCACTGGAAAACATTTTCTTTTAAATAAATGGTGCCAGAAAGTTAAACAGAGTTGTAAATTACTTCTTCCAATCCTTCCAGTACTTTTTAGATCATTTATACTACAGAGGAAGTTCTTTTCTTTTTGAATATCCTTTCTGTCTGACAACATGCTCTCTGCTGACACCTCTGTCAGTGTCAGGAACTGTCCAGAGCAAGAGAGGTTTGCTAAGGGGATTTGCTCCTACTCTGGACAATTCCTAAAATGGACAGAGGTGTCAGCAGAGAGCATGTCGTCAGACAGAAAGGAAATTCAAAAAGAAAAGAACTTCCTCTGTAGTATACAGCAGCTGATAAGTACCTGCACGTCCTCCGTTCACTACCTGTCTATAACGCGGGGCCAGGCTGTCATAGCGGGTTGGGCCCAGCACTTAGCAACAGCCAGCCCGTGGCTAATAGCGCACAGCACTGATCGCAGTGCCTAAGTCTATTAACCCTTTAGACGTTGCTTTCAAAGTTGAACGCCGTGTCTTAAGTGAAAGTAAAACGTTGCCGGTTAGCTCAGGGGGCTGTTTGGGATAGCCGCGGTGAAATCGTGGCATCCTAAACAGCTCTAGGACAGCAGGAGGGTTCCTTACCTTGCCTCCTGTTGTCCGATCGCTGAATGACTGCTCAGTGCCTGAGATCCATGCATGAGCAGTCAAGCAGCAGAATCATTGATCAATGATTTCCTATGAGAAACCATTGATCAATGTAAAAGATCAGTGTGTGCAGTGTTATAGCCACCAATGGGAGCTATAACATTGCAAAAAAAAGTGAAAAAAAAGTGAATAGAGATCATTGAACTCCTTCCTTAAAGGGGTACTCCACCCCTAGACATCTTATCCCCTATCCAAAGGATAGGGAATAAGATGTCTGATCAAGGGGGTCCCGCCACTGGGGACGCCCGCAATATAGCATGCAGCACCCACCTGTTTCTTGTCCGGAAGCGCTGGAGGGTCTGCGTCCCGTCCACGGGAACGAAAGTTTGTGACGTCACGACTCCGCCCCGTGTGACGTCACGCCCCATCCCCTCAATGCAAGTGTATGGGAGGGGGCATGATGGCCGTCATGCCACCTCCCATAGACTTGCATTGAGGGGATGGGGCGTGACATCACACGGGAGTCGTGACGTCACGGACTTCCGTTCCCGTGATTGGGACGCAGACCCTCCAGCGCTTCCGGACAAGAAGCAGGTGGGTGCTGCATGCTATATGGCGGGGGGACCCCAGCAGCGGGACCCCTGCGGTCAGGCATCTTATCCCCTTTCCTTTGGATAGGGGATAAGATGTCTAGGGGTGGAGTACCCCTTTAATAAAAGTTTGAATCATCCCCCTTTTCCCATGAAAAAAAAACTGTGTAAATAAAAATAAACATGTGTGATAACGCTGCATGCAGAAATGTCCGAATTATATAAATATATCGTTAATTAAACTGCACGGTTAATAGCGTACGCACAAAAAAATTCAAAAGTCTAAAATTGTGTATTTTAGGTCACTTTTTATATCACGAAAAAATTTAAAGCGATCAAAAAGTTTGATCAATACAAAAATGGTACCGCTAAAAACTTCAGATCACGATGCAAAAATTGAGCCGTCATACTGCCCCGTACACGCAAAAATACAAAAGTTATAGATGACAGAAGACACAATTTTAAACGTATAACTGCATGTAGTTATGATTTTTTCCAGAAGTACAACAAAATCCAACCTATATAAGTAGGGTATCATTTTAATCATATGGACCTACAAAATAATGATAAGGTGTCATTTTTACAGAAAAATGTACTGTGTAGAATCGGAAGCCCCAAAGGTTACAAAATGGCATTTTTTCTTCAATTTTGTCGCACAATTGTTATTTTTTTCCGTTTTGCCGTAGATTTTTGGGTAAAATGACTGAGGTCATTACAAAGTATAGTTGGTGGCACAAAAAATAAGCCATCATATGGATTATTAGATGCAAAATTGAAAGGTTTATGGTTTTTAAAAGGCAAGGAGGAAAAAACTAAAGTGCAAAAACGGAAAAACCCTCTATCCCCAAAGGGTTAATTGATAGATACAACAATTTATCATTAATAATTGTATTAATGAATACATTAGTAGTCCTGAGGGAACACTGTAAAGTCAATGGTGCTGTTCAGAAAATGAAGTGATATATATATATATATATATATATATATATATGCATATATATATATATGCATATATATATATATATATATATATATATATATATATATATATATATATATATATATATTAATTATACACAGATATCAGGTTAAAGGATACAGCTGACTGAGAGCAAGTTAGGGAGAATAAGTATGTCGGGAGTCTGACATCACTGATGTAATGCTCTATGCTACGCTGACAGGAGCTGAGCTGTGAGGACGGGAGCATCTGAGGAGAAGGAGCGCGAACCAGCTGACAGCCAGCTGGAGCGGGAATTACCTCAGGGGTACGGCGGTACCCTAATAAGGAAGGGTGACGTACTTGAAGAAGGATATAATCCAAAATGCAAATATATGTATTTCTATAAGAAGTATAGGGAGAAATAATAATAGGGTATTAAATAAAGCAATTAAGTAATATCAGATAATATGAAATATATGAGAGGGAATATCAGTTAATTACTAATAAACTTTAGGGAAGTTCATTAATAAACTGTGTAAATATATTAAATATGAATAGATATGAATAACTTTATGAGGAGACAATTTTTTTCATGTACTTAGCTACAGCAGCAAAGAAAGAGGAGGAGCCTATTCAGATGTGACATTATATCCATTAGGACTGTACCATTATTACCATATATGAATGTTATATGCTGATATATAAGAAAAAAACTTTTTCTTGTTAAATATTAACCATATGTTTGCTGCTATAAATTTCAGTAGAGAAAGAATAGCACAATGTGAGTCTCTGGTCTTGTAATAAAATTAAAGTTTTTATATATCTGTAAGGTATTTATATATCTTACATTACATTGGTATAATAAGTTAGATATAGCATACTCTGAAAAAATGCAGCCTTTGGTTAACGCTTTGTTTAAATTATAATTTAATTGGTGATTTGAACTTATACTACTTATACTTTTAATTCAATTAAGTCTTAGGTCATCACTTTATATCTTAAACTGTGCAATGCATATAATATTATCCTTATCAAACTGAGAGATACCCATGGTGAAGCTTGGGCTGCGCTGTAGCTTCTGTTATAAATGGAAGCCAAATGAAAGATGTAAATGCTATATTTTATTCATTTTTTCCTAATTATGTTATGTTATTTATTATCTCTTGTATGATTCCTCTGACAGAATGCCAAATTTCAATTTCTGCTTGATTCCTGCAACAACAAAACAATGCTTAGTTCAGATGGCAAACCAGTAATGGATATAATGAAAGGAAAAATATCATTTTTTTAAATACCTTTCCTCACTCTTACATCCATCTTTGTATTTGGCTCAAAACAAATTACTACAAAAACTGCATGTGTGATTTCACTGTAATTCCAGGTATTCACACAAAGCCTTTTTGAAAAACAACACCGCTGTGTTTATGTCATCTTCCTCCTGATGACGGTGCTTAGGCATTAAAAGGGGTACTCCGCCCCTAGACATCTTATCCCTCATCCAAAGGATAGGGGATAAGATGTCTGATCATGGGGGTTCCACAGCCGGTGACCCCTGCGATCACGGTTGTGTTACACCAGACATCTGGTGCATGTTGGATGACTGGCAATGCAGGGCGGAGGCTCGTGATGTCACATTCCCGTCCCACTCGTGATATCACAGCCACTCCCCCTCAATGCAAGTCTATTGGGGGGATGTGACGGCCTTCAGCATGGACGAGTCATTATAATTGTAATGTTAATCTAATAATGTGTTTTAATTATGCAAAAGCAAGCTGCATGTGCACATGCTGTTATAAAAAAAACTTCCATAATTTCAATGTTGCCAGAAATTGGCATAAAATATATCGTACAGCTACACCAGCTCTCAGTTAGCATACATTTCAGTTTGAGGTACAGGCAGCCATAGATGCACCAAAATTGTTTAGAGGTCTTGACTTTCATTGTGCACATTATTAGATTAAGAATACGGACAAATTTCATTTCTATTTTTCAGATGTATTTTGCAGTTCACTTTATGCTGTGTGTTTTAATAGCCATAACTCGTTTTATTTTTATTTACAGATTCATGTGTTGATTTTTTTGAGAGACCTATTGTACTTTGCAATGATATCAATTTTTCCTTATATAATGCTGCAAAACCAGATAAACTGAAATGTTGTCTTGATTCTCCAGTCCAGTAAAATTGCACCAAAACGTAATTAACATATTTTTTTATGATTTATTATTGAAATTGCCCTTTTCTGACCCTTATCATTTTTTTATTTTTCCTATCGAGTTGTTTTTGGGCCTATTTGAGTATAACAGTCTCATTCAGATCATGTTTACATATGTCCAGTTGAAGTTCAGTAATGGGTAGAAGCTATATTATCAATTATACAGAGAATTTAAAGGTATTGGTAGTACTGTTACTTTGATGCATTTGGGTCACAGGGTCAAAATGTTAAAAAAAAGAAATGTTCTAAAGCACTATTATCCCTCATGGATTTAATGTGAACTTTGATATAGTGCCATTCATTTAAATGTTGTACATTTTCTTACTTATGAGATTTATGAGTGCATATAATTCTGGCCGGTACTCCATCATTCTGTTCTTTTAAGTTGCTTATATTTTAACTGTAAACCATATCATTTTTTGTTGTTATATATCTCTATTGTATGCTTGTCTGATTCTGGTTCATAATATCCAGCATATTACTGGTACACTAAACACTCAAATATTGTTTATAATTGAATTTAGCCTATGTATGTCCCAAAGCAGCACAGCTGTTTATTGGCAGGCATCTTTTCTAGAAGAGTTTAGATAGATATATAGATAGATAGATACATGGATACAGACAAGCAAATTACAGCAGCACATTGCTAGCACTAGGATATATATATATATATATATATATATATATATATATATGCCCTACTTAAAAACACCTAGTGGAATGAGTGCATGAATCAAAATGGAGGCAACCACTCCCTCCACATATGTAATCTAAAAAGCAAAAATTGGTCAGCACATCCTACACAACTATTATAGATCTAATAAGTATATAGGGGGATGCTGCTGTGGCTGAACTACAGATGCAAACAAAAGAATTACAGCAGCACACTGCCCAGAAACTATAGGCTTAGTGCTAACCCAAGAGATGCATATCTATAGTGTCAGGGATCAACCAAGGGACAGGAAGAGCCCTAAACTGTCCCTAAAACCGCTCTCCCTGACTACTTGCCCATCCATCCTAAATGGTACATCGACAACTGAGCACCGGTCCCTTCCTGAACTAAAGTGCTGGGGCCTAATAAAAACACATACAAATAAATAGTCGGTCACAAACCAGAAACATAACAGTAATGGCATTAGTGAAAGAATTTGGCTAATTTTCAGGCCAAAAAATAAACTGGGACAAGTCGGCTTTACTTTTTCTGGGGGGAAGATTAGTACAGGAAATTAGGTAAGTAAAGTGCTGGGGGGACAATTAGATTATTTTGGGATAAAAGTAGGCTCTAATGTTGCATGATTTATAGATTTTAACCTGAAGGCTCTGTTTAAGAAACTAGGGGTATGGTTAAAGTTACCATTGTCAATAGGAGATAGAGTGGAATTAATAAAAATTATAATACTGCCTAAGATCCTTTATTTCCTTTATGCTACACCTGTAGATATACCAGATAGGGGGTTCAGTGGGTTAGAGGCAGTTTTTGGAAAGTTGATCTAGGGCAGAAAATGTGTCTGGCTCAAATAAACTAATTTAGTCCAAAAAAAAGGGGAAGGAGACTTGGGGTTACCTAAATGTAAGTATTATTCCATGGAAGCGAAGTTGAAAACAATTACAGAGATGAAGGGGAATGTCCAGTACAGTAGTATTTGTTTATTAAGGGCAATAAAGGTTTTGGGGATTAGTGTTGCTCGCGAATATTCGCAATTCGCGAATATAGCGCTATATATTCGTAATTACGAATATTCATTTTTTTTTCACAGTACACATCACAGTGATCACCCCTCTCTGCTTCCAGCTTGTGTGGTGTAAAGAAGGCTCTAATACTACTGTATGAGACTGGTGTGCACATTTTGGCATATACGAAAATTTGCATATGCTAATTTTCGCATATGCAAATTCCCGTTTATGCTAATGCAAAAATAAAACGAGAATATTACGAATATGCGAATATTCGCGAATATATGACAAATATTCGTCCATATATTCGCGAATATTCGCGAATTCGAATATGGCCTATGCCGCTCAACACTATTGGGGACGTTTGAATTATTAGAGGGTGGGTATAGATTCACTGGTGGCTCTGCTGTAGGTACATTTTCTTATTGAAAGCTTTATAGGAAAATTTGGCAAGAGGTGAAAAGAATATGTGGTATTAAGGGAAGCCTTCGGATAGTATAAAAGAAACGTCACCAGTTAGATTGAGGATAAGTTATTTTTATACATAATTCTCACCCTTGGGCCTAAAAAGTTTCAAGATAAGATTAAGGAAAAGTGGGATACACAAATTGGAGAATTGAAAGATTGCATATGTTATCGGGTATTTGAAAATGTGACACATTGCTCAGAGAATAAAGCACATCAAATTATGCAGCTGAGAATTATATTTCAGTTGTATCATTCCCCAATGGAGTTTAAATATTGGGATAATGCTAACGGCTCCCAAATGCAATGAGGAGAACGCTGACATCCTTCATTTGTGTCATGATTCGGCTGGCAGGAGGTGGATCCTCTGTGCCAGAGAGGGATTGGCGTGGACCATGCTGGTGGACCGGTTCTAAGTTGCTACTGGTATTCACCAGAGCCCGCCGCAAAGCGGGATGGTCTTGCAGCGGCGGTAGCAACCAGGTCGTATCCACTAGCAACGGCTCAACCTCTCTGACTGCTGAAGATAGGCGCGGTACAAGGGAGTAGACAAGAGCAAGGTCGGACGTAGCAGAAGGTCGGGGCAGGCAGCAAGGATCGTAGTCAGGGGCAACGGCAGGAGGTCTGGAACACAGGCTAGGAACACACAAGGAAACGCTTTCACTGGCACAATGGCAACAAGATCCGGCGAGGGAGTGCAGGGGAAGTGAGGTATAAATAGGGAGTGCACAGGTGAACACACTAATTAAGCCAACTGCGCCAATCAGTGGCGCAGTGGCCCTTTAAATCGCAGAGACCCGGCGCGCGCGCGCCCTAAGGAGCGGGGCCGCGTGCGCCGGGACAGGACCGACGGAGAGCGAGTCAGGTACGGGAGCCGGGGTGCGCATCGCGAGCGGGCGCCACCCGCATCGCGAATCGCATCCCGGCTGGGAGAGGTATCGCAGCGCACCCGGTCAGCAGGTCTGACCGGGGCGCTGCAATTGCGAGGATGTTGCGAGCGCTCCGGGGAGGAGCGGGGACCCGGAGCGCTCGGCGTAACAATTTGTTGTGGCAGTGACCCAAAGTCGGAAATTTTTTGTTTGAAATAACTGAATTCTTTGGGGGGGGGGGGGAGGAATTGAGGAACATTTTTTTCCAAAAAAGCTGGTAAAAAGTTTCAGTTGACTTGGAGACGTTGGTGATGTTTTTTTTTTTTTTGCCTTTTCCTTGTGAGGCCTGGGAGGATTGGATGGGGGGTTGGGGTAAAATTAATGTTTCTGTTTTGCCTATATTGAGGTGCTGTGTTGGTTGGGATGAAAAAAAAAAAAGAAATTCTCAGCATAAAATCCGCAACATTAGGCTTCATATTTTATTCAGAGAAACCCCCTAATAACACGCCACAGATTTTAACTGTGGAACTACAGTGTATATACTATGTATGAAGATGTGTTCACATAAGAATCATATTTTTATTGGGCAAATAATTGATGTTTTATACTTTAGTAAACAATACTGTGCTTTTTATATTCCATTAACATACTTTGACATTGCCTTCATAATACCGTACAACTACTGTGCTATGAACATATTCAATTAAAGATTAATCTATTTGCAATTTTACATTTGTAACCCATCAAAAATATACTAGATAGTTTTCTAACCGCATATATACATAAATATGTAATTCTTCCTAATTCTCCTAATATTTGCAGTCTCAGTTCTATTATATCTCTACTCACATGGTGTAGTAGTATCTTATGTAGAGGATGTTTAGGTCAGTTTGATTTCTCATATATAGGGAGAGACGAGGTCAGTGAGTGTTAAGAGTCTATCAGACAGGGAGTGTATCAATCTCCGCCACTTTCTTTTAATGTCATTCATTAGTTACCTGGAGTAAAGGCTCTAATTACCCGTGAGGATCACTTCAGTAATGATGTACAATTTCATTATGTGCACTTAGATTCCTGTATTCATCTAATAAATTAAATAAATAAGGTGTTATGGTGTAAAAGATTCAGACTTCAGTTGCTCCACTAATGAGATTGTGTTCATCTTGTAATATTATACAAACAGTCTGGTATGATTTCTTATATTATATCTATTGGTCAGATTGTATTAGAGGAGTAAAAGGATATATATATATATATATATATATATATATATATATATATATATATATGCTGAATGATAAATTGATTTGGACAAAAGTACCAAGCCTTGCACCACCTTAATGTGTTATCACCCATATCCTTTACTGTATATTTGTTTCCCTTTGCAGGAAGTGTAATAGTGACTTTTTGTTTGTAAAGAATACCACATGAACCTGCTGTTCAACTGCTATGTTATTGTTTCTTCTGCCATATTATTATTTACTTTTGGTGTATTTACATTACCTTGCGATAGCCTGTTTTTGTAATTTCCTTTGCCTATGCATTTATGGCTTTTGTGAAATATTTGCTCTTAATTTTTGTAGCAATATGCCGATTTGTTAAACTGAATTAAAATAAAATACAGGGGTCCCTTAGCATACAATATTGATTAATTCCAAAAGAAATAGGATCTGATAGGGTTCATTTTCCCATTTTTCGGTAAAGCATCATGCACTGATATGATGTAGAGCCAATTGGACATAGAGTCCATGTGTGTCACAGCTGTACATAAATATCCAGTCAGTTTGTTCACTTCCTCTGTACTAGCTCTTGTATACTCCTTGCTTTTTTAAAGGGGTACTCCGGTGCTAAGACATCTTATCCCCTATCCAAAGGATAGGGGATAAGATGCCTGATCAGGGGGGTCCCGCCGCTAGGGACCCCCATGATCTTCCACGCCGCACCCTGTTAGAATCAGCCCCCGGAGCGTGCTCGCTCCGGGTCTGATTACTGGCGATCACAAGGACGGAGCATAGTGAGGTCACGGCTCTGCCCCTGTGTGATATCACGCTCCGCCCCCTCAATGCAAGCCTATGGGAGGGGGCGTGACAGCTGTCACAGATAGGCAATAGGTAGGGACAGTGGCTGTGGGTGAGTTAGGGCTTCACTGTTCCCTGCCCATGCGTGAAAACTGGTTTCAATGCCTCTGAAATGTCAATTCAACATAAGAAGAATAAATATAAATAAAAACTAAAACAGAATATAAACTGACATAAACTGACTGAGATTTGTGCAGCTGGCTGACAACTTTCAGCCAATTACACAAATGCTGGGACTACAAGTGCACAGCAAATAAATAGATATTCCAACCAATCATTATGTACTGATTAATCCCTTCAGCTGATACCTGGAAGGATTGCATACTACAGCAGAAACCCTGATTTAATCAATGATGTTGGAATCAGAAATATCAGATAGACCGATGGCTGCTCCAGTGAATTCTGCACAGCACCCAATCCAACAGAGAACCTGATAACAGAGGGCAGTAGCTGTTTATAGCAGCCCTTTGGCAGTTGTGCCAAGTGGCATCCCGAACAGCTGAGAGGACAGAGGGAGGCTTCTTACCTTGCTCCTCGCTGTCCAATCGGTGTTCTATTGCTCTAAGCTTGCCATGCAGGCTGGAGCAGCAGAGCACCGATAAAACTGATCAATGCTCTCCTATGGAGAAGCCTTGATCAGTGTATGCAATCTAAAGATCGCATGGTATAGCCCCCTATGGGGACTAAGCAAAGTAAAAAAAAAAAAAGTAAATAAATATGCATTAAAAGGGTACTCCGGCCCTAATACATCTTATCCCCATCCAAAGGATAGGGGATAAGATGTCAGAAAGCTGCTGCAATCTGTCTTTGTTTACACACCTTTGTGAGCTCTCTGCAGCACTGGAGGCTCCGAGTGTGTAGCGTGATGACCACAGGGCCGGAGTATCATGACTTCAGTGTGTAGTGTGACGACCAAGGGGCCGGAGTATCGTGATGGCAGATTGCGGGGATCCCCAGAGGTGGGACCCCCGAGATCAGACATCTTATCCCCTAAAAGTTTAAATCCCCCCCTTTCCCATTTAAAAATAAAATAAAATTTTACTTAAACATGTGTGGTATTGTCACGTGCGTAAATGTCCGAACTATTAAAATATAATGTTAATGAAACTGCGTGGTAAAAGGCGCAAGCGTAAAAAAATTCCAAAGTCCAGAAATGCCTATTTTTGGTAACTTCACATACTAGAAAAAAAATGAATAAAACACAATCAAAAGGTGCCATAAAAAACGATCCTGATAAAAATGTCAGATCATGGCACATAAAATGAGCCCTCATACATCCCTATATACAGAAAAATAAAAAAGGTATAAGGGTCAGAATTGGCCAATTTTAAACATACACATTTTGGTGCATGTAGTTATATATTTTTTTAAGTAGTAAAATTTAATTAAACCTGTATAAATTTGGTATCCTTGTAACCATTTGTACCTACAGAATAAAGATAAGTTGTAATTTTTACTAAAAAGTGCATTGCGTAAAATCGGAAGCTCCCAAAATATACAAAATTGTTCTTTTTTCTTTTCAATTTTGCCCCACAAATATTTTTTTTTACTGGTTTCACCATATATTTTGTGGTGAAATGTTTAATGGTAATACAAAGTAAAATTGGTGGCCAAAAAAAAGGCCTGGGAGGGAAGGGGTTAAAATCATGTACTCCTAACCACATGCATGTTCAATAGTCTGCAGTGTTTAACATGGATTTTAGATCTATAGCATCAACCAAAAAATGTAAACAGTGTTTTACTCCAAGTCCACGACACCAGGCTTATGCTGACGTCAGAAAGGGGGGGGGGGGGGGGAACAAGCATATGTTTGATCTTGAAAAAAAAAAACTCTGTGTGAATGTAGCCTAAAATGGAAATATTGAAAACGATGGTTTGAACTGTAGGCTGATGAATTATGTTTGCAGCACAGAAAAAAACTAGGTACTTTACCTTGTGATGTCTTACAAGACAGAACAATACTATAGGATTTGTTGTCCTTTAATAGACTGTATGAAACAATATAAAAATAAGCTAATAAAATAGAAAACAAAACACAATCATTTAAAGGGAACCTGACATCAGGTTTTACCATATACAGTACAAGATATGGCAAGTGTTCTACAATATTTGCTAAAATCTTCCTTACCATGTCTGGGAAATGTCGGAAGCAATGGTGAAGGTATTAACTTTGAAAGGTGTTCCCCACTGACCCATAAATAGTCCCCTGGGCGGGGGCCAATCTCTTCTAGTCCTAGCTGCTCTGGCTGTAATCACACTCACTCAGCATGATTGACAGTCCTCAATGATGAAAGGGGAACTGATGTGGTCACTTGATTGTCCCTGATACTGGTCTGTCTCATCTTACAGACTGGCTCAGGCTTTTGACTCCGATAGCAAGGAACACATCAAAAAGTACACACAGGTGCAAGGATTTGTTTTTATAAAGAGCTGATTTTGCTAATTTTGGGATATTCCCTCAACTCTTACCAGACTGTGCTTTATTCCATGCAGTGGGTGCCATAGAATTTTGAGACTGTGCAGTATATGTATGTTAAAATATATGGTCATAGCCAGAGGGCTATGATCATCCTTCTCCATCTCAGCTGTAGAACCTTGCCTTTCTGATATTTGTGCTATCACATGGTTTATTTGTAACAGGGCTAAATTTCTCATTTCCCATAAATACACTTCTGGCATTATACCCCCACCCCCCCCACCCCCCCAAAAAAAGTTGCAAGTTTAAATCCGGATTAGTGTTGAGCGTGAATATTTGCAGTTTGAATATTTATTGCGAATTTTGCATATTCGCGAATATAGCACTATATATTTGCAATTACGAATATTCGTAATTTTTTTCCCTCACAGAGCACATTACAGTGATCTCATCCCTCCCTGCTTCCAGCTTGTGGTCTAAAGAAGGCTCCTATACTATTTACTGTAGACTGGAGAGCAAATTTTCGCAAATATGAGAATATGCGAATATTCACATATATTCTCATATTCGCTAATATTGTCACTAAAGAATATTAGGAGATAAATAGATAGGTAGATGGATAGATAGATAGATAATATAGATAGATAGGTAGATAGTTATACACATGCGCATACCCATATTTGTCCATATATTCAAATGTGGCATATGCTGCTCATTACTAATTAGGATCAGCGAAATGTTGTCTTTGGTTTTCACCAAACATGTCTTGTGGCCAAACAACACTATCCTTCACCCTTAAAGGGGTATTCCAGGCCAAAACTTTTTTTTATATATCAACTGGCTCCGGAAAGTTAAACAGATTTGTAAATTACTTCTATTAAAAAATCTTAATCCTTCCAATAGTTATGAGCAGTTTGACAGAAAACTTCAGAAGCTAATAACTATTGGTTTTCTGTCTAACTGCTCAATGATGATATCACGTCCCGGGAGCTGTGCATGATGGGAGAATATCCCCATAGGAGCTGGACAGCTCCCGGGATGTGAGTCATCAGTTAGACAGAAAACAGCAACTCAAGAAGCTAAAAACTATTGGAAGGATTAAGATTTTTTAATAGAAGTAATTTACAAATCTGTTTAACTTTCTGGAGCCAGTTGATATATAAAAAAATGTTTTTGCCTGGAATACCCCTTTAAGGGCTAGCCTTAGTCCTACTATGACGTTCACTACAGATAGTAAAGGTTACAGGTAATTATGTTGACAAATCTAACAATTCAGATTTTAGAGTTGTGCAGTCTCCTTTTCTAAAGAAAAAAAAAGAAAAGAAAAAAAAAGAAATATATATAAATAGATATGTACATATATATATATATATATATATATATATATATATATATATATAAAATCACATCTTATATTTTTATAGTCAGTCAATTTGAGAAAATAAGGTTCAGCAGTAAATGTACTGCTTTACTGAAATACATGCACGCCTCCACACTCAACTAGATTAAATGATAATATATTTACATTTTAATGAAAAATGTAATTGTGTAAACTTCTTAAGTTCTAATATTGATTAGCAGAGCAGTTTCTTTTCTTCCTTTAATCTAAAAAAGTTACTTAAAATGTATGAAGTTTTTAAAATCACAATGTATTATTCTTCCTGGAGAAAATGGTTGGCATTTTTTCATCTTTCAAAACTCCCAGATCACAATAAATACCTAAATAAGATTGCAAAGAATGGTATTGGCAAAAAAAAGGACATTTACACAGCAGCCATAGAGAATTGAGAAAATGAACTATTTAACAGTAGCAAAGTAGGATCATTTGACTAAATGACATGATCCAGGAACTCTACAGACATTAGGATAGTCATGTTTCATGTTTGAATTGTAAGTAATTTGTTGATAATTAAATATTAGCATTATTCCATCTAGTCACTAGATGGCAGAAGAGTATGATAAATTCTACTCAAAATCTCCAGAGACGCTAGCAAAATAGCAAAACAAATAAAAGGTAAACTAAAGTAACTAATAGTTACGCAATAAATAATTACATTATAAAATAAGAAATGTCTGCAAAAGTAATAAGACTGAGTGAAAACTCAGAAGTGAACACAACATTTCTTGGAGATTACAAAGCTCAGCACCAAATGTAATTAAATGTTCTGCTCTTGCTTAAGTCGTGAAAAAAAATTGGTATATTAACTGTTAAATAATTTCAAAGCTAAAAAGTTGACATGAATAGCAAGATTATATTGCACAAATAGCTAGAATATATTACAATGCAAAGTTTAGACAAAGTGCCGTGGAAAAAAAGTAATTGCCTTGTTCCAGACATCCCTGGGCATTGAAGGTATTGTCCTACTGATTAGTTTTATGTGACATATAACAAACAACCTTGCTTTTTGATTGTTATAGTTTAGAATTTGGAATTAAAGGAGCACTAGACTCTCAGACAGAGTAAAATATAACAAGAGTTGTATTATCAGCCCTGCTGTCGGGGGGGGGGGGGGGGGGGGGGTATAGGCAGTATCCCTGTAAGGAACCCACGTCGCAGTGATTGGAGCAATGAAGTGGGACAGTACACAAACATGTTGCCTCTATTAAAAAACGGTATATGGCAGTAGGCCGGTGTCTATAGGGGCACAGGGTGTCTACAACAATATATGGGCACAGGGGGCCTACAACAATATATGGGGCACAGGGGACCCGCAATAATATATGAGTGACAGAAGACCTTAAAAATATATGGGGCACAGGGGGCCTATAACTATATAGGGGCACATGGTGCCTACAAATATATATAGGGGCACAGGGGGGCTACAAGTATATGTGGGGGCACAGGGGGGCTATAACTATATATGGGGATACGGGGGCACAGGTGGCCTACAACTATATATATATATATATATATATATATATATATATATGGGGCACAGGAGGCCTATAACTACATTTGGTGGCACAGTTAGTCTATAGCAATACATAGGGGCACAGATGGGGTCTACAGCTATATATGGGGGCGCACACAGAAGTCTACAACAATATATAGGGGCACAGAGAGTTCTACAGCTATATATGGGGGCCTAAAATGATATATGGGGATATATGGGGATACAAACACTATGTATTCTGGGAATTCACATGGGGAGTTTGTAAAACGGTAGACATTGTGCTTGAGAAAGGAGCCTAAAATGTTTGTCTTGCTGCTCTGATGGGTTTTGTGGAAAGAAGTCTTGGCAAGGAGAAGTCTTTATGATGCCCTGTGCTGAAGTCACGAAATATAACTGTAATCACTTATACTGTCTACAGAGGCAGCATACAGCTGGTATCTACCTCTCTTTGGTCAGTATGTGGGACTTAGGGGCCACTGCAGTTTCCTGCGAGGCCTTCTTGGGGCTCTTCAGAGTTGCTAGAGGATGTAGAGAATGACAGGAGGAAGGTCATCATCCTCAAACTAGGTTTTTACACAGGTTTTTTTGGCGCTTTTTTTATTTTTTAAACTGCCTTTGTACTTTTTAAACCAAATTCAGAAGTAGATCCAGTAAAAAGGAGAAGTACAAGTCCTTCCTTTATATTCGCCATTCCTTTTTAAAACACTTCTGGCTTTGGCTCAAAAACTGCAGAGGTAGTTTAAAAAAAAAAATGCCCCCCCCCCCCCCAAAAAAAAGACTGATTCGAAACCTAGCCTTACTAGTGGACTCTGATGTGTCTGAGGCCTGATATTAATATATATATATACATTGGGCCATATTTTATCATATGATTTGCTTTGACAAGTGTATACTTTTTATTTATTTGGCATGCTTGACGTACCCATGGGGTTGGTGATCACAGGGATGGTGACAGAAGGGTGGGTGACCACAGGCTAAGAAATTCAACACAGACTATCGCTGATCTACAGTAAAACCAGACAGTAAGCCCACCTGACTCTCTCTGGTACTGTAAACTTGATAAACCTGAGGGGTAGGTGATCCCTGGGATGGGTGATGGATGACCACAGGTGTGATTAATGGTGGGAGGATGGGCCTACATGGAGGGTCATTTAAAAAAAAATAATGCATGACCCTCATCCTGCCCACATGTCATAAGGAAGGAAGAGGATGAGAGCCAACTTTCTTGTTTTTGGGATGCACAAATATGGTGATACCAAATCTATATAGCTTTTTTATGTCTTCTTAATTTAATTTTTTTTTTTTTTTTTTTTTTTTATACAACAAAATAACTCTTAACAAAATGTTCTTCCTTTTTTGTGCTGCCATATTCTGACAGCCATAACTTTTTTTTGGGCCAACCAAGTTGTATGAGGGCTTTTTGCAAGATTAGCTGTACTTTTTTAGGTACTATTTTTGCAATGCAGGCTACCTTTTGGCAATTATTGTACTTTTGTTTTTTTATCTACTGAGCAAGATAAACTATAGTCTTATAGTACAAGTTGTTGAATGGGAAGATATCTAATATGTATGGATTATTTTTTTTTAAAATAAAAATATAGGACTTTATTGAATAGGGGTCATTTATTTGATTTTTTTCATACACTTTATTAATTTATTGAAAAACATATACTTTGACACTTTAACAGGTTTTTTTTGTCCACCATCCCACACTTCAGTATATCTGTACTGAAGCATAGTACAACTGTCAGTATTACAATTACACGTTTTCTTCTGAGAGACCCAGCCTGTGGCATGGCTTCACAGGCTTCCAGACTTGGTTGATTCAGATGCCATGATCTGACCTCTAACTACCATGGCAACCCCCATGTGCATATTTTGAAGCAATTGCCTACCAATCCAGCTTAAAGAGCACAATGGAAAGAAAACTATAAACTCTACATCATGCTCAGAGCTGCAAGCATGAGCAGATAACTGATAGAAATATATAAAAAAATATTTTATAGCATTGATAAGTGAGATTGGTGCTTAGCAGACTTTGGCAAAACCAGGAAGAGCCAATTAGTTCTGACATGGAATCTTTTAGAAATCATCCACCCACCATATCAACCCAAAATCTGTGCTGGGCATCATTTGTCCTTTAAAATGTCACAATCACTCTTAATCACAGCATTAAAAGGGGTTAAATGACCGCCATCTGATGTCAGTTATTAACGGTTAACTTATTTTGATTTTTTTTTTGTTCTGACCACAGGGTTAATTTAGTAGCTACATAGTGAAACTTTTTACATAGGTACAGAAGAGGTACCGTATGACCAAGTCAATTTTTTTCCTTCAAAAAATAAAACAATCATTTAAAATCAACATCTTCGGTGAATTTATCCAGGGATTTAGACAAATAATTTGTGGTAAAAAAAAAAAGGCATTGCTAGTAACTTTTTTGCAACTTTTCCTCACACAGCAAGTTAATAAGAAATCACTGTGGAAAGTCAAATCTGTGTTAGTGGATGAAGTGGTTAGGAATTTATCATTGGGACTGTTTTGGTGTAAGTCACCGTCAGGCAGAAACCATACTCAGAAAAATGACTAGGCACTGGCAAATGGTTTAACCCACAGAGGACACACTGCCCTAATACCCTAACATGTGTCTATCTAAATGGAACAAAACTACAGTGAGGACATGCTGGAAGTTGCAGTTTTGCAACCGCTAAAAAGTTGGGGCTTGCTGTCCTAACGTGTCTCTCTATAAGGTACACAACTACAACTTCCAGCACACCTTGAATTTTAATAAATGTGAAAAAGCCTCTCCCCCAAAGAAAAACTTACCCTCTTTTCCGATTTTACAAATACAAAAGTAAAATAATTAAATAAATAAACATAATTGATATTGTCGCGTGCGAAAATGTTCAAACTATTAAAATAAAATGCTAATGGTCCCGTGAAACTGGCATAAACCTAAAAAAATACTAATGTCACATATATGCAAAAATGGCACTGTTAAAAATTACAGATCATGGAACAAAAATTTAGCCCTCATACAGCCCATATATGGAAAAATAAGAAAGTTATAGAGAATCAGCAATGCAATACAGCAACACGCAGCACTTTACACAGCCACTCTTTCCTTTATTGTAAAATTGACTGTGCTGAGGTAATTTGCCCTAGCTGGCTATTGTTCATACAAATGTATCATATGCTGTGCGCCACTTTATAAATTTGACGCATGTCAGCACTTTCACAGCAGAAAATTATTGACTGTAAAACAAGTCTACCACAGACAATAATGATAAATCCCCCCCGCTTGTGTTTACTTGGGTTATCGTTGTCTAATAATAAAAGTTGATGGTCAAGTGTGACAAATATATTACAAATGAAAGCAATTGGGAAGAGGGCACTTACTTTTTAGATACATATGTATATGTTCCTTGCTGTCCCCATATGTTGATTACTGATAACAGTAATCCATTCCTCCTTTGCAAAGAGAATCCCTATAAATACTTTTTATTTGCCAAAACTGGAATATCATTTTGAGATGTATTCTATAAACAATACACAATGTAGAACAATACAGCAGAGAAATGGGCTATGTAATCTTAAATGTCAAACAATAAATATAAGTATATATGTAATAATATCCATTATTAGTTTGTGCATTATGCCAGTGCAATATAGTTAGTTGCTGTTTAATATTTTTTACACAGTGCAGGTGTTCTGATGGAATTCATACTGTTTTGTGTTTTGTAAAACTGTATGTCTGCTGAAGCATAACTTTCATTTTTCTGCTTAATTGCACATGAAAATTAGCCTTGAAATACACAGCAATAATAGGGCACAATGACTATTATATATGCATTATACAGATATAGATACAAGTGAAATAGCCTCCGATTTTGTTCAAATTCTATCAAAAGGTACAATTTCTTATTTGTCATTACCATTTCTTTCATAAATGCTGAACTTTTGTGCAAAGCAAAAGATAAAAGTAACAGTTAAATTCAGTCTTTAACTGAGTGACATTAAATATATTTTCCAAGAATGCATAATGTGTGATTTCAAAAAGGTTTTCTGTTTACTTTATTATATCAGCTTTACATACTCAGACACCCACTGGAATTCGGGTTTTGGAAACAATCACTGAAACTCAATATAATTGGCTTTACATTATGCTGCTTCATTCTGAAAACGCATATGGAAAGAGTAAAAGTATTGGTTTGGATAATTGATATTGAGGCAACTTACGTTTTAGATTGAAATATAAAGTGTACAATGTCATGGTGCTTACGTAAGGCTTAGTTCCCTCTGTTGGCTACTCAGAATTTATCTACAGTAGTGACATACTGTCCTTTGACAGTTTTTTTTTTATTCAAATTGTTTTCTATAACCTCCAGCAAAAATGTCACTGTAATGTTTGGTTCACATATGTCAGGCATCCGACATAGTTTCCCTCCAACGTGAACCAGAGGCAAACTGATGCTAGAACTGATCCAATTCTTTGAATGGAACAGTTCTCAATCATCCAGTGTCTCAATTTTGATGCCGGATGGTTGGACACGCCGGGGGCACCGGACAGGAGAACACAGAAAATATAGATGCCGGATGCCATACAACTGATGACAACTTGTCATTAGTTTTGGCATCAGTTGTGTCCAGATCTAGGCTGAGTTCACCTATGCCAGATGCCAGACATATGTGAACCCAACCTAATACAGATCCAAAATACAGACATATTACAGATAAAATGGCATCAGTTTGCCACCGCATTTGCTTCAGAGATGCATCCATATCTTGTACGGATGGACTGTATTTTAGACAGAAAATGTAATTAAATGTTAAATGCTGAGAATTTAAAGAATTGCTGAGACAATAAGCAACTTGGAAAACAGGTAAAGAACAAAAAGAACTGCTCAATGTGTAGTATTATTTTGTTAGCCATAAGGAACTTTTACTAGCATAAGAAGTACAGAATGGATTTAGAAAAAGATCTCCTAGGCCCAGATTTGAGATAATGGGATGTTAATAAACACTGCGGGAGGCAAGTTCTAATGAAGTTCCTCAACTATAAGGACAAAGGGCCCAAATGGCAAGCATTCAGAAAGAAAGCTAGTCTACTTAAACTATATAGAATTAAAACACTGCAGTTTGAAGACCTCTCAGTTGATGTTGTGCAGAAAAAAGAGATTTCCGTTATTGAACCCAAATACCTTAAAAGAAATTCCAAGAGAATGGAAATGTTTACCCTTCCACATCAGCATTGGGGCAGAGAAGGCCATGGATTAGCTAACAAGTCAGAGGGAAACCAACTGAGAATTTCATGAAGGGTGCCATGGAAATAATGCAAGTTAGCATTTGACATGCCAGTCTTAATTAAATCCCCTCCGGTGTACAAACACAATGGATTTATAAAGAAACGCACCCCTCTTTATAACTTCAGTGTCATTGTGTCCATTTTCATCTATGTCAGCTGGGAGCCGGGTAAATCTGACCTCCAATTTTCTCCTGCTAGGTCGCAGGTAGATGTTACGTTGGGTAGAGATCTAAAAAAATGAGGAAATCAGAATGAGGACCCTAGGAAGATAGAGGAGTCCATTAGTGAAAAGTTATGATGACCTGGAAGATTTAGGGGTATAGCAATCAGTGGGACACATGAATGAATAAGGCTGTCAGGGAAAAATTCATTAGGGGCAATGCACTGGACAAGAGCTGTATATATGAAAGCCAAGTAGGGGGCTGCAAGTGATATTATCAAAGCTGGTGATAGCACGCTGAGCATAGCGGCTACCAATTAGATGGAGAAAGTGCATGTGTGAAGGCACTGACCTGTACTGCCCACTCTCTGGTTGCTCCAGGGTAAGATACTGGTGCACTTGTCTAACGCCTTCTTCCCCCAATCCCCCAGACAGAGCACATATATGATCTTCAGCACCTTCTGACAGAGGTTCACATTATCCTTCTAATGGGGAGATAGCTGGAAACAGCATCTTGCACCTGGGAAGATACTCTAGAGGCAGTAGTGTGCACAATGCACCAGGCAGGATAGAGATGGCTGCGCTGACAGTGGTAATATGTCCTGACCTATAATGAGCATGAAAGCAAAAGACACACCTGGTGACAGTAAATATACATTTACTCTAATGATGAAAAAAACAATGTACGCACCGCCACTTACATTCACTGGGATAGATTAGGGGGCAAAGATTATTTGTCTCCCTAAGAAATTTTTACCTGGACCAATAGTTCCTGTGTATCTGATGCTTCATGCTATTCCACTAACTGTAATTTTGTTTTATCTCCTAAAATTGTTTTGTGGTATATACCATGATACTCTCTCATTATTATAGACAGGTCATGTTGTCAGATGAACACATCAAATCAACTCTTTTATTATATAAACAATAAATCATTTGCAAATACGGATATGTTTACACTAATCGGAAAGGATGATAAAAGTAGCTCATTGACTCTCTTGATCAACCACTGTTGAAATGTGGATGGCCTCTAAAAACAAAACTATGGCCCTGATTGATTTGTCAAAAATGGCGTGAATTTTCCATAGCAACCACAGCTCAGCTTTCACATCTAACCAAGTTCTGGTAAAATGAAAGTTGACATGTAATTGGTTGCTATGGGAAAATCTCTTCAGTTTTGTCTCAGACAGATTGATAAATCTAGGCCTTTGTCTAAAATCCTCTCAAACAATATTGTATATGTACCGAACTCTTTACATTATTTTTTTACCCATGTTTAAGAATACTTGTTAAGAATATTTGAGAATACTTGTGTTGCATGCATTTGTGGAAAGATTTATTTTGAGGTTGGCTGGTATTGCGGCCACAAATCCTGGCCCAATTAATGGGTACAATTACCTAATCTAACATCATTACACATATGCCTAATATGCTTTTATCTCAAAGCCATAAAGCCATGACTTAAACCACACTGGGGGCTCGATATTGTGCCCATATTACTCTTTAATAAAATCAGTCTAGCTGTAGTGTCTAAGTTTGGCTAAGTAGATCTGTAATATAGGATTTCTTTTAAGGAACTACGGTAACTTTTTTACATTATTCTCATACGTAAAAGCTGAATCATTACATTATTTATTTGGTCATCTTTGCTCCTTTATCATAATTATTTATTATAATGCTTGATTATACAATACATCCAATGTTTTTCCATGAGATGAAGCTAAAATGTATATGAGTTTAATTTACCTTGGCAATAATGATAAAACTTCTAGAATGGTTTACCACCTGTTTTTGATCATTTGGGAATCAAGTTATTGAAGATAAATATTTGGTATAAATGGGAACCTGTCATGCAGACCTTTGAATTAGGACATCCGTTAGATATTTTAATTAAAAAATACCAGCGGGTGCTATTGCTCACAGTGAATAGCTCCACTACCTTCCCCTCAGGGGTTTACAAGAGTTCTGTAGTAATTAGAAAATCCCTCTTGGCTGATTGGTCACATCATCAAATCCACAACTTCTTTCTTGCGAATGTTTTGTTCAGGAGGCTATTGATCAGGTGCGCTAGTAGCGAGCGGCTTGTTCTTATTAGAACATTTAATGAATGCTTTAATTTAAGCAGGTCAGTGTCAAGAACTATCTTTCTTTAAATCTCTGCCTGCTGGTAATATTTACATTTTCTAAGAATTAAAATACTTGTTGTACATAAATGTCCTTGTTGGCGTCTGTAATAACTTAAATATGCATCACTTTACTGCTGTCATCTGTGATTTTTCTAACAGTGGTGTCCAATACTACCAACGGTGTATTGTGAAAACAAGAGTTACAAAATTGCTTTTCTGTTGGTTTCCATCCAACCTTATGGAAATGTAATGATATATTTATATTGATTGGTAGCACTAAGCAACAATCCCATCCTATTATTCTATGATAATGTTATGTTTCTTTCATTTGCTGGATAATTATCATGGCCAGTACAGACTCTGCACAGATGTTCTTTTAATTGTATTGTTATGTGTATGTCCAGCACATTGAACTTGCTTATGGCATTTCAGTTTTCTTTATTGGGATTATTGGCAAAACATATTTATTTAAAAAAAAAATTGTCAGGATATTCATTGGTTTATGAAATATCAAGGGGATAAGAGAAAAAAAATCATTTTAATTTCAATTAACTTCTTTTCTGACAGATTCTAGACAATGCCATTTTAACTTTTTTTATTCCAATTTTTTAAGTGTTTTTTCTATAGACCTATCTACATAAAGGACAAACTAAAAGAAAATAACAGTCATCTTGGCTTTACTATCTTTAAAGAGGCCATGGAAGCTGTGCTTGCTTCATAAACTGTGACAGCTGCCATCAGAAGTTGTCAATTTACAGCTAATGATGGACATCGGCGATCCTGCCGATGTCTATCATTAACCCCTTAAGCACCATAATCACTAACGATCAGATAACATGTTTGCTGGAGGTCTCCTCATCTACTTCATGCAGGTCCCAGGGACGATCTCCTGATAGAGTTTGCCTTAGGCAGACTATATCAGTAGATCGCTGATCACCCTCAGTAATGTATTGCAATAGCATTATATTATTCAGTATAAGCAATACATACATTGCTTATAGAAGTCCCCTATGAGGACTTCAAAGGGTAGATACATTTGTTTTATATAAAAGAAGACCCTCCCCTATTAAAAAAAATGAGGCAAATGAACATAAATGTTCACAATGCCTGGGTGCTGGCCCGAAGTTCGCATGGGTCCCAGTGGCCGGACCCTCGTTATCAGACATCTTATTCCCTATCCTTTGGATGTACTCTACCCCTTTAAGTTCTTCATCTTTAGTAGACAGCATAGGAAATACTGTTCCTGGCTAGTCTGACACTGATGACTATGCCTTGTCTTAGGTCACTATGATCACAAATTTTTCCCATTCTAATGCAGATTACTGATCCACAGAAAACTTTATCCTTTATTTTTAACTACATCCTTCTGTCAGAGGAAAATCTTAGGTTGAATTCACCCATTGCAGACTTACTGTTGATTTTACCTGTGGCCTTGCATTGCTTCACAGGTAGAGTTAAAATAGGGCCTACTATTGTCCATTAGATTGCATGGAAATAACAATGTTGTGTCTTTTATCCATGGATCATCATTATTAGTGAATAAGCACAGCTGCTTATGTCTGTCTCAGATCGGCTGTTCTTGACATTTCTCTATGTGATTCCTGTTCTTGTTCTCCACCCTCACAGCTAAATTTTGACAATTGTCCTAGATTTTCACTCTCTGTGTTTGGAGACTCACGACCATGGGTCCGCCCCCTTGTGATGTCACTCCTGCCCCCTCAATGCAAGTCCATGGGAGGGTGTGTGGCTGCTGTCACGCCCTCTCCCATAGGCTTGCATTGAGGGGGCAGGTCTTGATGTCACAAGGGGGCAGAGTCATGATGTCACGATACTCCAGCCCCGTGGTCGTGAGTCTTCAGACACGGAGCGATCATCGCTCCATACAGCTGAGATATGTGTGTGCTACATGAGAGTAGTGTTGCTCGCGAATATTCGCAATGCGAATTTTATTCGCGAATATCGCATATTCGTGAATTCGCAAATATTTGCGAATATAGCACTATATATTCGTAATTACGAATATTCGTTTTTTTTTTTTTGTTTTTTTTTCCACAGTACATCACAGTGATCATCCCGCTCTGCTTCCAGCTTGTGGTGTAAAGAAGGCTCTAATACTACTGTGTGTGACTGGTGTGCGAATGTTCGCATATGCGAAAATTTGCATAGGCTAATTTTCGCATATGCGAATATTCGCTTATGCTAATTATTGTATGTTAATTTTCGCATATGCAAATTTTCGCATACGCGACTTTTTCCGCATATGTGAAAATAAAACGAGAATATTGCGAATATTCGCGAATATTCGCGAATATATGACGAATATTCGTCCATATATTCGCGAATATTCGCGAATTCGAATATGGCCTATGCCGCTCAACACTACATGAGAGATAGCGGTGGTCCCCAGCAGCGGGACCTGCAATCAGACATCTTATTCCTATCCTTTGGACCGGAGTACCCTTTTAAATTTATAAACACCTTTTGTGATCAGAATTTCTTTAGCTGTATCCTTTATGTCTGATAACAGAAGTATGGGAAGATGTCATGAACTTTTGAGCTTTTAAACGTTTTTTAGCCTTTTGTTTATGTAGCCTTGTAACATAGTTTTTAAGGATAAAAAGAAAGGCATCAGGTCATCCAGTTCAAGCTATTATCATACATTGTATTATAACAATACAAATAATCAACTTAAAGAAAAATAATTGTATTGTCCATAAATGTGTTTGATTTAAGTACTTTTCCAAAAGTAATGCAGCTTAATAGCTGACTTTTTTACATGAACATTGAAAAGATTAATGAGAGAACTGATATTTGCTTTCCATAGAACTACTGAAAGCCATGTTCTATACATTTGAAATTAAATTCAAGCACTTTTATTCAGACTTTCTAAATGCATATTTAATAGAGCTTAAACCCTCTTTCAATAGTATTTCAATGGTGCTTTGAAAATAGATTCTTTATTGTGCAGAATTTATACTTTGGCCAAATAGATACAATATGAAGCGTATAAGAATCATTTAAGAATTGACAACTGTAAGGGAAGCCAGGATTAAAGTTTTACAAGGAATAAAACATACCGTATATGCTGGCGTATAAGACGACTTGGCGTATAAGACGACCCCCAACTTTTACAGTTAAAATATTGAGTTTGGGATATACTCGCCATATAAGACTACCCCTTCTACCGCGATATACGGTACCTTGTAGTTCCCCCCACATTAGGTAGGCATCATATTCCCCCACATTAGGTAGGCAGTATAGTTCCCCCCACATTAGGTAGGCAGTATAGTTCCCCCCCCCCCCACATTAGGTAGGCAGTATAGTTCCCCCCACATTAAGTTGCCAGTTCCCCCACATTAGGTTGCCAGTTCCCCCACATTAGGTTGCCAGTTCCCCCACATTAGGTTGCCAGCTCCCCCACATTAGGTCGGCAGTTCCCCCACATTAGGTCGGCAGTTCCCCCACATTAGGTCGGCAGTTCCCCAACATTAGGTCAGCAGTTACCCCACATTAGTAAGCAGCTCCCCCACATTAGTAGCAGTTCCCCCACAATAGTAGGCAGCTCCCCCACATTTGTAGGCAGCTCCCCCCACATTTGTAGGCAGCTCCCCCCACATTAGGTCAGAAGTTCCCCCACAATAGTAGGCAGCTCCCCCCACATTAGGTCAGCATTTCCCCCACAATAGTAGGCAGTTCCCCCACAATAGTAGGCAGCTCCCCCCACATTTGTAGGCAGCTCCCCCCACATTTGTAGGCAGCTCCCCCCACATTAGGTCAGCAGTTCCCCCACAATAGTAGGCAGCTGCCCCCACATTAGATTGGCAGCTCCCCCCAACAGACATACAGCTTCCAGCCATATACAGTGTATGGCTGCAGGCTGTATGTCTGTAATGATCTTCCCCCACAGTGTTCCGATCACCGCTCCTCCGGTCCGGGTCACCATCTACTGCTATGGCCTATGGACCATAGCAGTAGGTGCCGGGACCAGGGAGCGGTGACCGGATCACTTTAGATAGCACGGCCGGTTACTCACCAGGCCCCAGTCGGCACGCGTCCTCCTGCCGTCCTCCTGGTCCTGCGCTCCTCTGCCTCTATGGTTGTAGGCACGTGACGTCACTGACCGGACCGCAGGAGGACCGAAGGAGGATGGCAGGAGGACAAGCGCTGCCGGGGAATGGTAAGTGACCGGCGGACATCCTTATGTCCCAAAAAGATTTTTCAGGACACAGGGATGTCCGGCATAGGAATACCTATGATTATCTGCCCGGGCCGTCATTGTATACTAAAAACCAGGGGGCCTCCAGCTGTTGTAAAACTACAACTCCCAGCATGCCCGGACAGCATTTGCCATGCTGGGAGTTGTAGTTTCACAACAGCTGGAGGCACCCTGGTTTTTAGTATGCAGTATTAGTTTTTACTTGCTCTGGCCAGCCCCCGCCTGCAGCCACACACAGGAGCCGGCCCGGGCAGATAATCATAAGTTTTTCTATCCTGGACCTCAATACCCGGTGTATAAGACGACCCCCGACTTTTCAGAAGAAAATTTGGGGTTAAAAAGTTGTCTTATACGCCGGGATATACGGTATTTCCAGATTTTTCAACAAAAACGTTTCAGAGAAGATTTAGCAATATGTACAAAAAACTATTCTATTTGTTAAAATATTAATGCCTACCTTTTATTGTCATAACATTCCCACAGTTCTCTGGATTTCTTATGTTTTACTAGTTAAAAAGGTCACAGTTAGCAGATCACAAGCAAAACCTTAGAGACAAAGGTCAACACAAAGTCCTGTTACTGTTGTTATAGCCCCTACTATAAATATTTAAATTGTGGCCAGTACCTGCCTACAACAAGTATGGTTTTGTCAACTAAATAGATAGGTGATAATTGTCTGATCGCAGGGGGGAAGAGGGATCATGGGGAACGATCTGCCGTACGGGCCCTGGCTCGCCCCTGCTCTGCTCACAAGTGTGAGTTTTGTACATAGCATGTGGGGGCTATAACATTGCAAAAAAAAAAAGTGTAAAAAAAAGTTAATAAATGTGATTTAACCAATTCCCTAATAAAAGTTTGAATCACCCCCCTTTTCCCATAAAAAAAGAAAAAAATATGTAAATAAAAATAAATATAAACATGTGGGGTATTGCCGTGTTGTAAATGTCCAATCTATAAAAATATATCATTACTTAAACCGCACGGTCAATGGCGTACACTAGAGATGAGCGAATTATAGAAAAATTTGATTCGGCTGATTCGCCAAATTTTTAGAAGAAATTTGATTTGATCTGAAAAAATTCATGGGGAATCAATATAATAAAGTGTGCGTGTGTGTTTTTAACTTTTTTCACTCTTTTTTTTCTTTATTTTTTTTACATTTTTTAGGTAGTACTACTACTCCCAGCATGAAACAGACTGTTCCATGATGGAAGTAGTAGTACCTGTACTAATAGACAGATTGTCCCAGGGTCTGACACCCTGTCAGCACTATGTTCTGTGATGTGAAGTTCTTCACATCACAGAATTATATCTCCTGCAGAGAGCTGTGATTGGCCAAAGGGTTTCAACCAATCACAACTCTCTGCGGGAAATCTGACACACAGGTCCCAGCGCATAGGCCCCTTATTCTTATATGTGGGTGGCGAGTTTTTTACTGTTAAAGAATAACCAGTGTCCATTCTCCTGTGCACAGCAGTGATGTGATGTGGGTGGCCACGTACATCGCATCACCGCTGTGCACTCTAAGAAGACAGGAGAATGGGCGGCCGGCTCATTCGGCTACTGCAATATGCCGTGCATAGGACCTTAGGGACTGAGTGCTTGCTGTGGCCGCCCGTATCGCATCATTGCTGGGCACAGGAGAACGGGCACTTTTTATGCACCACCTGATATAAGAAGAATAAGGGGCCTATGTGCTGGGACCTGTGTGTCAATCACACAGCGGTCCCAGTGCTGACATACAGGGGACATCCGACTGTTGCTGACTTTAAAAAAAAGCATTTTTTTATAACCTGATTAAAGCTGCTAGAAAGCAGCAAAAGGTATGCTTGAACTGTAATTTCAACAACTTTGTCATCCTAGGGCTAGTTTATGGGGGTTAAAATCTGTGAAAGTTGCCCTTTAAGGAAAGATCACTTCTGACACCTGTTGCGATCCTTTAAACCCCCATAAACTAGCCCTTGGATGACAAAGTTGTTAAAATTACAGATCAAGCATACCTTTTGCTGCTTTCTTTTGTAATTACATCACTGATTTTACCATAAAATGTACGGCGCAACCAAACAAATATTATTTATGTGGGGAAATTGGAAACAAAACTGCAATTTAGCAAATTTTGGAAGGTATTGTTTTCATACTGTACACTTTCTGGTAAAAATGACATGTTTTCTTTATTCTGTGAGTCAATACGATTAAAATGATACCCATGTTATATGCTTTTCTATAATTGTACCGCTTAAAAAAAATCTCAAACCATTTTAACAAAATTAGTATGTTTGAAATTGCCCTATTTTGACCACCTATAACTTTCAAATTTCTCTGTATATGGTGTTGTATGAGGGCTCATTTTTTGTGCCATGATCTGTAGTTCTTATCAGTACCACCCTTGCTTAGGTTTTTCTTTTTATAATGTTTTATAATTTTTTTTCGAATAAAATGTGACAAAAAAGCAGCAATTTTTGACTTTTTTTTTTTTTTTTTACGTTTACGCCGTTCATCACAAGGGATAATTAACAATATATTTTAATAGGTCAGACTTTTACGCACGCGGCGATACCAAATCGATATGCCAAATGTATTATTTTTGTTATGCTTTTTGGGGGGTAAAATGGGAAAAAAATTACATTTTACTTTTTTATTGGGGGAGGGGATTTTTCACATTATTTTACTTTTTTTTTTACACTTTAATAGTCCCCATAGGGGACTATATATAGCAATTATTTGATTGCTAATACTGTTCAGTGCTATGTATAGGACATAGCACTGATCAGTATTATCGGTGGTCTTCTGCTCTGGTCTGCTCGATCTCAGACCAGAGCAGAAGACCCCGGGAGACAGCCGGAGCCAGGTAAGGGGGCCTACAGCTGCCATGCTGGATGATCGGATCCCTGCAGATGCTGTGATCTGTATTGATCATGGCATCTGGGGGGTTAATGGTGGACATCCGTGCGATCACGTATGTCCACCATTACCGGCGGGTCCCTAGCTGCTGATAGCAGCCGGGACCTGCCACACATCACGTGAGCACCGGTCCGATGCTCGCGGTCATGGCGGCGCGTAAATGTACGTAATGGTGCGTTAAGTACCACGGCACCATGACGTACATTTATGTCCATTGTCGTTAAGGGGTTAACTGTCATATCTGGAGAAAACCAGTGCAGGGAAAAAGCTTACCAGTTGCTCATAGCAGCCGATCAGATCGCTTCTTAAATTTTTGAAAAGGCCTCTGAAAAATAAAAGAAGGAATCTGATGGTTGCTGGTTAACTTTTACTTTGTACAGGTTTTGATATATCTCTAAAAATGGCCCTAAGCACACAGCCAAGCCAAAACAGGAGCAGCTTGGGGATAATTTTGTGAATGTCCTTGAGTGGCCCGCCCAGAGCCCTGGCTTAAACCCAGTTGAACATCTCTGGAGAGACCTAAAAATGACTTCCAGTGACAGTCCCCATCCAACCTTACCGGGCTTGAAAAGGATCTGTAGAGATGAATGACAGAAAATCCCTAAATTCTTGAGGCAATAAAGATGGAAAGGAGTGCAAATGGTGGCAGATTATTTTTTTATTTCAAGATAAAGCTGTAACATAACAAAATGTTGAAAAAAGTGAAATGATCTGAAGACTTGCATCTACCTTGCTGGCAGAATTGCATCTACCTTGCTGTGTATCCTACCTGTGTATGTATTTATTTATTTATTTATCTATTTATTAGGATTTATCTTAGGAAAATCTAATTTGTTTCCCTGTCTAATCCCACTTTTTACTGAGAAGTATGTTACTAAACTCTTCTTATGTAAAGGTTCATTGATTTTTTTTCATGTTACTTCAGTACTGATGTCAATTGAACATATTAAAATACTGCCCATGTTTCAATCAGATTCATTTGTCTGATTGTCAATTACACTGATTTGACAGCAATAATTTTCTTTAAACTGACTAATCATCTGGTTAGGAAAGCTAATAAAGTGAACACAGTGCTGGTGTGTGGGCAACTGGTAATTGTCCACACTGTTTATTTTTATATTTGGGATCTGATAAGAGATTATTTGCAGAGTTAAGCATAATAAGATTATTCTTATAAAAAATATAGTAATGCCTTGTTTACTATACTTAGGCTGAGAAAGATAGGGCTGGCCCTATTGCGTTATCTGGAGTAATTAAAGGTTTAAGTTAGCCAGGCAAAAGCTGCAGGTAAGTGTACATTTAAATGACCACTGGGGTTGCAGACCAAGTATAGACAGATAAGGCACAATCCACGGTGAATGGAAAAATAAATGAGGTTACACTCACCCGGTAAGGTGAGTGCGACCTCATCTCTTTTTCTATTCACGGTGGATTGTGCCTTGTTTACTATGACTTTTGCTTAGAAATGTTTCCTTCTAGAGATAATTCACTTTCATTGTCCTAGTGTATAGTATTAGTCACAACGAGTGAAGCTCTGTTACAGAATGCTCCTCATAGAAACATATGTGACATGGATGCTACTATAATGGATAGAATCAACTGCACTCTAACAGTAAACTGAGAACATAGACTTCTCCCAACTCAACGTAGTCATATGTCTATTGCTGGGTACCTAGCACATTTTACTTATATCCACGTCAGGGGCGTAGCTAGAAACCTGAGGGCCCGGTGCGAAAAATAGCCCTGTCCTAACCCCCCCCCCCCCGCCCCCCCCCCCCCCCCCCCAGGGCAGCACTGATGGGACACAGTCAGGAGAATACACAACAATATAAGTGACTAACATGCAGGGCTGGACAGACACAACATAGGCCCAGGCATTTAAGAATAAGCAGCCCATTTTTCTGGAGTGGGTCCAACTGCTGGGACCCCCACCTATCACCTTGGTTCCAGTTGCTCTCCAGTTGTTATAAAGCTATAACTCCCATCATGTCTGGAGAGCCTCAGGAATTATGGGAGTTGTAGTTTTGCAACAGCTGGAGAGCCACAGATTAGGGTACAGCATCACCTATGATTACTGCAGAACTAACAAGTGATTGCAGCTGATGGGACAGTCAGGAGAATATACAATGATATCAGTGACCTGAGTGGTCTTCTCTGTTGTCTTTTCTTTTCTTCTTCATCTGGTGCAGACGTCAGGACGTCTTCCAGCTCCATCTTCTCTGCAGAGTCTGACGCCTGGACATCATAGGTTCTCACTTTGTCAGTAGATCCTCATCCTCTGTATGAAGAAAACAATCAATATTATTCTGCTAAATACTGTACCCCCTGAAAATTATACTGCCACACACTGTATCCCCTGAATATAAAACTATATCCCCTGTACCTCCTGCATATAATACTGCCACCCAGTGTACCCCCTGAATATAATACTGCCAAAAACTGTATCCAATGAATATAAAACTATCATCCACTGTACCTCCTGCATTTAATACTGCCACCTACTGTACCCCCTGAATATAATACTGCCACACACTGTATCCCCTGAATATAATACTGTCACTGACTGTACCCCTAAATATAATACTGCCACCTACTGTACCCCCTGAATATAATACTTCCACACACTGTATCCCCTGAATATAATACTGCTTCCTACTGTCCCCCTGATTATAATATTGCCACCTACCGTATCCCCTGAATATAAAACTACCATCCACTGTACCCCCTGCATATAATACTGCCACCCACTGTACCCCTGAATATAATACTGTCATCTACTGTACCCCCTGAATATATTTCCACCTACTGTACCCCCTGAATGTGATACTGCCTCCTACTGTACCCCCTAAATATAATACTTCCACCTACTGTTATTTCTTATAGACCATCATAAGATGGCCCAATAAAGTACCCATTCTTCCCATACACCATCTATTAGGATAAAAGTGCAATCTTTATTACTAGTTGTGCACGAAGGGTTAATTTAAAATCACAGGTGCCACATCTTCCTTTTCTGTATGAATGTATATGCTGACCAACTGGTTCAGCCTATTATTTGGGGTTCCCAGCCCTGGAAAGCCTGCAGTGCAATCCAGATGCGGATCTGGAGTATTAGTGGCTACACAATTTTAAAACCTTTTACACTGCCCCCCTCAAATATAATACTGTACCCCCTGAATATAATACTGCCGCCTACTGTACCCCCTGAATATAAGACTGCCACACACTGTACCCCCTGAATATAATACTTCTACACACTGTATCCCGTGAATATACTACTGCCTCCTACTTTACCCCCTGAATATAATACTGCCTCCTACTGTACCCCCTGAATATAATACTGCCTCCTACTGTACCCCCTGAATATAATACTGCCTCCTACTGTACCCCCTGAATATAATACTGCCACCCACTGTACCCCCTGAATATAATACTGCCTGCTACTGTACCCTCTGAATATAATACTGCCTCCTACTGTAACCCCTGAATATAAAACTGCTTCCTACTGCACCCCATGAATATAAAACTGCCTCCTACTGCACCCCCTGAATACTGCAACGACTGTACCCCCTCAATATAAAACTGCCTTCTACTGCACCCCCTGAATACTGCCACGACTGTACCCCTATATATAATAATGCCTCCTACTGTACCCCCTGAATATACTACTGCCACATACAGTACATACACACACATCATACACACACATATCATACACACACATATCATACACACACATATCATATACACACATATCATACACACACATATCATACATACACCCGTTGCCTCCAGATCCCCCCACAGAATACATCTCCACACATCATGCATACATCTTGTTTACACACATCATATATATATCTTGTTTACACACATTCATACATCATACATACAGTACATACACACATCATACATGCACACACATCTAGGGTTGCCACTTTTTCCGGTCATGGGTGTGGCTATGTGGGGGTGGAGCTACAAAAGGGGAGGGGCCAGATTGCACAGGGGCTGAGGGATCAGGGGTTTAAAAAATGGCATGGGGGATGGGAGGGGGGTTTAAGAAATGGCATAGGGGATTGGAGGGATACAATATATATGTGGGGGGAATTTTCCTATATCGCACAAAAAAATTTACATTTAGAGAATACCTACCAAAACCCTATTTATGCCAGCAGCGGCGGTAGTGGTGATGACGAGTGACGTCCCCCTGCGCAACGTCAGATAAACAGGCTAATCAGACAGTATCACACATGACAGATTTGGATATACAGGCTCAGCAGACAGTATCGCACATGACAGGATTAGATACACAGGCTAATCAGACAGTATCACACTTGACAGATTTAGATGCACAGGCTCAGCAGATAGTATCCCACATGACAGATTTGGATATACAGGCTCAGCAGACAGTATCGCACATGACAGGATTAGATACACAGGCTCAGCAGACAGTATCGCACATGACAGGATTAGATACACAGGCTCAGCAGACAGTATCGCGCATGACAGGATTAGATACACAGGCTCAGCTCACAGTATCACATATGACAGATTTAGATGCACAGGCTCAGCAGACAGTATCCCACATGACAGGATTAGATACACAGGCTCATATCCCACATGACAGATTTGGATATACAGGCTCAGCTCACAGTATCACACATGACAGAATTAGATACACAGGCTCAGCAGACAGTATCACACATGACAGGATTAGATACAGAGCGCAGCAGATAGTTTCACACATTAAAACATTAAATCAGTGTTTTCCAACCAGGGTGCCTCCAGCTATTGCAAAACTACAACTCCCAGCATGCCCGGACAGCCAAAGGCTGTCTGGGCATGCTGGGAGTAATAGTTTTGCAACAGCTGGAGGCACCCTGGTTGGGAAACACTGCATTAAATACACAATTTTGCAGAGAGGTCTCACCAGTCTCTTGTCTTCACTTTCTCCTTTCCCCGGGCGGCTCCAGGTTAAGGAATGTCCAGGGGTTGAGGAGGAATGGGGTGGGCAATTATTTATCCCATGGGGCCACATGAGAAACTAAAAATATTGTGGAGGGCCGGGTAGTTTTTCCCCAGATTAGGCAGCATGGTTGTCCCCCAGATTAGGCAGCATAGTTGTCCCCCAGATTAGGCAGCATAGTTGTCCCCCAGATTAGGAGGATAGTTGTCCCCCAGATTAGGAGCATAGTTGTCCCCCAGATTAGGCAGCATAGTTGTCCCCCAGATTAGGAGGATAGTTGTCCCCCAGATTAGGCAGCATAGTTGTCCCCCAGATTAGGAGCATAGTTGTCCCCCAGGTTAGGAGCATAGTTGTCCCCCAGATTAGGAGCATAGTTGTCCCCCAGATTAGGAGCATAGTTGTCCCCCAGATTAGGATCATAGTTGTCCCCCAGATTAGGAGCATAGTTGTCCCCCAGATTAGGCAGCATAGCTGTCCCCCAGATTAGGCATCATAGTTGTCCCCCAGATTAGGCAGCATAGTTGTCCCCCAGATTAGGCAGCATAGTTGTCCCCCAGATTAGGCATCATAGTTGTCCCCCAGATTAGGCAGCATAGTTGTCCCCCAGATTAGGCAGCATAGTTGTCCCCCAGATTAGGCATCATAGTTGTCCCCCAGATTAGGCAGCATAGTTGTCCCCCAGATTAGGCAGCATAGTTGTCCCCCAGATTAGGAGCATAGTTGTCCCCCCGATTAGGCAGCATAGTTGTCCCCCAGATTAGGCAGCATAGTTGTCCCCCAGATCAGGCAGCATAGTTGTCCCCCAGATCAGGCAGCATAGTTGTCCCCCAGATCAGGCAGCATAGTTGTCCCCCAGATCAGGCAGCATAGTTGTCCCCCAGATCAGGCAGCATAGTTGTCCCCCAGATTAGGCATCATAGTTGTCCCCCAGATTAGGCAGCATAGTTGTCCCCCAGATCAGGCAGCATAGTTGTCCCCCAGATCAGGCAGCATAGTTGTCCCCCAGATCAGGCAGCATAGTTGTCCCCCAGATCAGGCAGCATAGTTGTCCCCCAGATCAGGTCAGGCAGCATAGTTGTCCCCCAGATCAGGCAGCATAGTTGTCCCCCAGATTAGGCAGTTTACACCCCCCCCCCCTACACACACACACACACACACATATATACACAGACACATAGAGACACATACACAGACACATGTATACAGACACATATAATCACATACAGACACATATATACACAGACACTCACCCGCCCTGCGCTGCAGATGGAGACAGAATACACGGCCTCTCCCCTCCCTGCTCTGCCTATGGAGGGTTGTAAGACTGCACGGGGCAGAGGGAAGGAGGGGGCGGGGGAGAGAGGAGACAGGAGGTGCACGCCCCCTCCCCAGCACTGTGCAATCTCTTCCTGTCATCGCACGGAGCTCTCCCTGTCACAGGCTGGTGGTGTTAGACCTGGGCATTGTACGGCCGGTCATGAAAGAAGTGCTGATCTGGGGATGCTGCTCCGTCCGCCCCTGTCAGTGAATGAAAAATACCGGCCATTGCATGGTCGGTATTTTTCATCCAAACTTACCGGCACAGCCCGGAATGTAGATGAAAATACCGGCTGTGCCGGTAAAATACCGGCAGGGTGGCAACCCTACACACATCAGCAAAATCTGCTGAAGCAAATATGCAGCAAAAATACGCACACGTGAACGCACCCTTAGGGTAGGGTCACATGTAACAGATCAATAGTGTATTTTACTTTGCTGATCCGTCAATGACCTGACCCTATAGTGTGCCTCCAGCTGTTTTCCCCTGTGTCCTGCTTGCAGCAGTAATCTGCCACTCCACGATGTCTCAGAATACACTGCATGTGTCCACGGTGACTCGCAGGTCCCTGTGTGGCTGCTTGTTAGTGGCAGATTGCTGTTGTGAGCAGCACACAGGGGGGAAAACCGCAGGAGGCACTCTATAGAGTCGTCGGTGGATTCGCAGACATGTAACCCTACCCTAATGTTAATCTGTACAGGATGATTTATGATAAGAGAGGTTTCCACAATATATCAGTTTTTTCTCTAACTTAAAGGAATACTCCAGGATGTAAAAATTTTCATTCAGACGCTGGCAGTAAAATAATAAATATATATATACGCAACAGGGGAGCGGCCTCCGCCGTGATCCTTTTCCTGGTTGCTGGTGGTCGGTGAGTAACACTGCCGCTCAGCCCATCTCTGGCCGAGGCAGGACTTTGCTGCGGCCGGTTATTGTCAGTATGCCTCACCAACCACCGGCAACTAGGAAAAGGATCGCGGCGAAGGCCGCTCCCCTGGAGGCACCAGGGGAGCGACAGCAGGTATGTATATTTATTATTTTACTGCCAGCAGTTTGAATGAAAATGTTTGCATCCCGGAGTACTCCTTTAAAATATTTACTGTAAGCCAGTGTTTTCCAACCATGACACCTCCAGCTGTTGCAAAACTACAACTCCCAGCATTCCCAGACAGCCTTTGGCTGTCCAGGCATGCTGAGACTTGTAGTTTTACAACAGCTGGAGGCACCATGGTTGGAAAACACTGGCTTCTAAGATCAGAGTATGTCACTATGCGCAACTTCTATGAAGTGAGCGCAGGAGTTCCTGCGCTAACTTCATATCCATGCCATTAATGAACGGCGCATCATGCCCCTTTTCTAACCCCGACCTCCTCCATGCTCCTTTTTTCCACCTCCCTGTCCTCCTACATGCTCCTTTTTCCCAAAACCCTCCTCTCCTCCATGCTCCTTTTTCAGGGGGGTATTGGAAAAGGAGGTCAGAGTCCTCCACAATGTTCCTTTTCCAACCCCCCTCCATCTGTCCTACATGTTCTTTTCCCCCCTCCCCTCTGTCATACTCCATGCCAGTGTTTCCCAACCAGGGTGCCTGTAGCTGTGGCCAAACTACAACTCCCAGCATGCCCAGACAGCCTTTGATTTTAAGTCTGTACCTAGCAGACAGTAATGGACATGCTTAGGAAGGATCTGTGCTTGTCTTGGGGATAAATGGCTATGTTGTGAGATTACCATAATACTGTGGCTAGTTTTTTGTGAACTGGTATTTCCTGTTTCAGTTTTCTTTTTTTGACTACAAATGCCATAATTCAATTTTCTTCCCTCCCACACATCAGCCACCTCACCATTGAAACATAAATGAGCTGCATCAATTCAAAAGACCTGTGGTTTTCAATCAGGGTGTCTACAGCTGTTGCATTAGTTGCAGATTGATCTTTCTCTCACAAAGCGATCCCTCCACCCTTTGAAGCAGACAGTCTCCCTGTCATCAGCTGACTAGTAAGTCAGGTCTCGGCCGCATTGCAACCTGGGAAAATCTGAGAGAACAGTCATTTGTATGCTGTTAAAATCAATATTGGGGTGAAAATCACAGAAGAATTGTGAGAAAACCGTCACACACAGGTACAGACACTATATTATGAACTACACTAACTTTGCAGCCCCTGTAGCATAGTCAAATAAAATAAAAATCCTGGAATACCCCTTTAACGACGCAGGACGTATATTTACGTCCTGCGCCGGCTCCCGCGATATTAAGCGTCGGTCCCGCATCACATCGCGTCGGTCCCGGTGCTCATCAACGGCCGGGACCCGCGGCTAATACCACACATCGCCGATCGCGGCGATGTGCGGTATTAACCCTTTAGAAGTGGCGGTCAAAGCTGTCTGCCGCTTCTAAAGCGAAAGTGAAAGTATCCCGGCTAGTCAGTCGGGCTGTTCGGGACCGCCGCGGTGAGATCGCGGCGTCTTGAACAGCTTGCAGGACACCGGGAGGGCTCTTACCTGCCTCCTCGGTGTCCGATCGACGAATGACTGCTCCGTGCCTGAGATCCAGGCAGGAGCAGTCAAGCGCCGATAATGCTGATCACAGGCGTGTTAATACACGCCAGTGATCAGCATAGGAGATCAGTGTGTGCAGTGTTATAGGTCCCTATGGGACCTATAACACTGCAAAACAAAAGTAAAAAAAAGTGTTAATAATGGTCATTTAACCCCTTCCCTAATAAAAGTTTGAATCCCCCCCCTTTTCCCATAAAAAAGAAAACAGTGTAAATAAAAATAAAAAAATAAACATATGTAGTATCGTCGCGTGCGTAAATGTCCGAACTATAAAAATATATTGTTAATTAAACCACACAGTCAATGGCGTACGCGCAAAAAAAATTCCAAAGTCCAAAAAAGCATATTTTGGTAACTTTTTATACCATTAAAAAATGAATAAAAAGTGATCAAAAAGTCTGATCAAAACAAAAATCATACTGATAAAAAAATGAGCCCTCATACCGCCCTGTTTGTGGAAAAATAAAAAAGTTATAGGGGTCAGAAGAGGACATTTTTAAATGTATACATTTTCCTGCATGTAGTTATGATTTTTTCCAGAAGTACGACAAAATCAAACCTATATAAGTAGGGTATCATTTTAATTGCATGGACCTACAGAATACAGATAAGGTGTCATTTTTATCGAAATATGCACTGCGTAGAAACGGAAGCCCCCAAAAGTTACAAAATGGCGTTTTTTCTTCGATTTTGTCGCACAATGATTTTTTTTTCCATTTCGTCGTGAATTTTTTGGTAAAATGACTGATGTCACTGCAAAGTAGAATTGGTGATGCAAAAAATAAGCCATAATATGGATTTTTAGGTGCAAAATTGAAAGGGTTATGATTTTTAAAAGGTAAGGAGGAAAAAACAAAAGTGCAAAAACGGAAAAACCCTGAGTCCTTAAGGGGTTAAGAAGGTAGGAACCTTGAAACATGACTGCAGAGTATGCGTCAAGCCATATGTAGGCAGCTGTTACACACTGCCTCTTCAGTTCCGTGTTGAAGGCCTTTCAGCTAACCAGCCAGCATCCTGCTCTGTACTGATGATAGGCAAGAACTCCTCAGAAGTTGTCCACATATATTCGTGTGTGAGTATAATGTATTTTATCCAATCTTAGGGCCCCATTACGTGAGGCACTTGTGCACTAAATTGGTCGATACCACCCTTAGTAATCAGTCCAGTGATCAGCTGATGAATTAGAGATTGTGCTGACCGTGTTTGTACAGTGTCTAATAGCTGCCTACATATGGATATCTCCCCCTTCTGGAGCAGATTCCTGCTCAGTACATAGTCATGTTTTAAGGTTCTTTAAGGCCTACTAAAAATTTAAAATGAATACATGCCACCTAGCCGGGCTATTTTGACCTGCTTTGTCAGCCACACATCTCCCTATTTAAAAAGCGATATGCAGGTGTCAGCTAATTGCAGGAAAGGGCTGGCGGAATACTCTAGCAATCGTCCACGTGGCCGTCCTTGCACAACTTTGCACCATGTAAATTCTGTGTAAACGAGCCGCGATCTAGAAGATTCATTTACAACACATTTACAACACAACTTGCGCTGTCTAATAGAGCCCTTGGTGAAAAAATTGTTATGGCAGCAAAAAGTTATTTTGTATTAATGTATTTTAAAAATCCTCAGTCATCTTTTGGAAATCACAAAAAAAAACAAAAAGCATTGTGCTGTATGACAGTATGCCGTGACACATTGGACGTTGCTAAATTATTTCTGTTGCATTATATTTGTCCCTTAAAATGTTTGCATTAATATATGAAAATCAGGCAAAATAAATTACTTCTGACCTTTGGGTTAATCTAAAAAACAACTTTGACTGTAATATTTAAGGAATATTTAATTAGTATAATGCTCATCAGTGTATTTCATTCCAAGTTACTTTCCAATAGAAGCCTTTTCAGAAATGTCACATTGTAAAGGTTCATCTGCGTGGCATTAACAGTAGAAAGTTGAAATAACAAAATTATGTTTTGGGACAGTGATAATAAATGTTATCAGTACAATTTTCATCCATTCAGTCATTCTGAATAAAAATAACTAAATTATACTCTGTTCCTCTCTGACTACCATATTCTTATAGTAATGCAAGAACATGAATATGGAGCCTCAATATGTAATCTAGCATAACCAGCCAGATATAAGACTTTAATTATAAGAACCCTCTGTTAACTCTAACAACACAATTATATTTGCATTGAAAAACTATCGGCTCAGTACATTTTCAATAATATACATTTTTATTTTTTTCATTGTTTGCCATCTTCACAAGTATAAATATTCATGCATTTTACTTCCCAGTGGTTTTTGTTATAATGGATGTCAAGGGACACTACACTACAATCCTGAAACGTTGCATTTTGAAAAGAGTGTCATACCTGTAAAAGATTGGGAGGAGGTAAAAGTAGAATTGTGAATAACTGCTTCATGAACCCTAATTTGTAATATGCTTTAGATAACCACAGACATTTTGCTGAAATAATTTTAAAAAGTGCAATCCGCAATTAAAGTGAAACTAAAATAAAAGATTCTAGGATTTTTAAAATTGGAGGCAAATGGGTAATGGGAAGGTTGAGCCACTTTAATACTAATGAATCTATAGTCCAGTGCAGTTTTCCTCTGTTTTTACTGAATTTTTCCTCTGATTTTGCCAAAATTGCTGCAAAAATGGTGCCATGTTTCAGTTATTTTTTACAGTTGTGGAAAAAAATTCAATATTTGCTGTGATTTCGCTAAAATGTCAAGAAAATTGCAGGAAGTATTAAAAGTGTGGAAAAAAGTACACCGTATGAACACAAATATCTGCCATTTTGTCCTATTTCGAATCTGAATTTACTGTATCTTTATATTTCTCCTACCATATAAATCTAATATAAATGATTGATAATAGAATTGAAACCCATGTTAAATAAATTAAAACACAATCTGTCCGCATAATAATGCTGCCTTAACCCCTTAAGGACCAAGCCCATTTTGACCTTAAAGTGGTACTCCGTCCCTGGAGATCTTATCTCCTATCCAAGGATAGGGGATACGATGTCTAATCGCAGGGGTCCCTCTGCTGGGGACCCCCGCGATCTCTGCTGCAGCACCCCGAGTCATCCACTCTCCAGAGCTACGTTTGCTCCACGGCTGATGACTCATGATACAGGGACCAGCGGTTCGTGACATCATGGCTCCTCCCCCTCATGACTTCACACCCCACCCCCTTAGTGCAAGTCTATGGGAGGGGGCGTGCATGTTACCACACCCCCTCCCATATACTTACATTAAGGGGGTGGGGCATTACATCATGAGGGGTGGAGCCATGCCATCATGAACTGCCTGCCCCTATCATCAGTCACAGAGCAAACTTAGCTCCAGAAAGCTGATGACTCAGGGGGCTGCAGGAGAGATCACAGGGGTCCCCAGCAGCCGGAACCCTGCGATCAGACATCTTATCCCCTATCTTGGATAGGGGATAATATGTCTAGGGGTGGAATATCCCTTTTAGGACCAGGCCAATTCTATTTTTGCATTTTTGTTTTTTCCTCCTCGCCTACTAAAATCCATAACTATTTTATATTTCCATCTAAAGACTCATATAAGGGCTTGTTTTTTTTGTGACCAATTTTACTTTGTAATGAAACTTCTCATTTTACCAAAAATTGTACGGTCAACCTAAAAATAAATAGTTTACAGAGGAAATTTAAATAAAAACCACAATTTAGCAAATTCTGGAGGGTTTCGTTTTCACACTGTACACTTTACGGTAAAAATTACATGTTTTATTTATTCTGTGGGTCAATACTATTAAAATGGTACCCATGGCTATGTACTTTCCTATTATTGTATCGCTTAAAAAAACCCTCAAACTTTTCATACAAAATCAGCATGTTTAAAATCGCCCTATTTTGACCACCTATAACTTTGACATTTTTCCTTATATAGGGCGGAATGAAGGCTCATTTTTTTTGCCGTGATCTGTAATTTTACCAATACCACATTTGCGTATATGAAACTTTTAAATCACTTTTTATAAATTTTTTGGGTAATAAAATGTGACAAAAAAGCAGAAATTTTAGATTTTTTGATTTTTTACATTTACGCCGTTCACCGTACGGGATCATTAACATTATATTTTGATAGTTCAGATATTTATGCACACGGCAATACCAAATATGTTTTTTATTTTAATTTTTTTACGCTTTTTGGGGGTAAAATGGGAAAAAGGGACAATTTCCATTTTTATGGGGGAGGGGATTTTAAACATTTTTTTTACTTTGTTTTTATATTTTTTAACTTTTTTTTTTTACACTTTTTATGTCCCCATAGGGGACTGTCTATAGCAATCACTTGATTGCTAATACTGTTCAGTGCATGCCGTGATCTGTATTAATCACAGGGGTTAATGGCAGACATCAGTGTGAACACTGATGTCTGCCATTACCAGCGCCATTACACCTGCCATGTATGACGCAAGCACCACTCCAATGCTCAAGGTCATTCACAGGATGTAAATGAATGTCCTGGTGCGCAAAGTACCTCCGCACCAGGACGTACATTTATGTCTGTGGTCATTAAGGGGTTAAAAAGGCATACCAGTTCTGTTTTTATTTTTGCCCATGTCATGTTAACTTACCATCACCAGACTTATAGCTGCATTTGTTTTATTCCAGCACCACTACCAGATCCCCTCTTGATATCTCCAAGACTTCCCCCCCACCCGGTTCTGTAAGCTGCTGCAATTTCTATAGGATGCAGAGAAATAGTTGTGAACATTGCATTTTTTGCTGCATTTTTCCTGTTCTTACAGTGATCTTGCCAACGTCATGGCAAAAATAATGATTTTTGTTTACCACAATTGTGCAAATCACAGTAAAAAATGTTTAACACAACTTTGAAAAAACACTAATAAAACATTTGAAATCAATTTAATTATATGAAAAATGCTGTAAGGATTTAATGTGTGAGCACAGCCTAAAAACTTCAAATCTTCATAAAACTCCTAATTTATTATTAAAGATCAAATCAATTTTCCCATATCGCAATATTTATCAGAAAATGCACATCAAAACTGCATATAATGTGAACTGTTCTTAACCCACTTTTGAGTCTAATGAGTAAAACTCTGTTGCTGATTTATTTTTGATTTATCAAAAGCAGAAAAATGCCACGTTGTGCAATAGATTTGGCTATACATCAACATAGAGCTACATTACCAATATGTCATGGAGCATTATCGGGTTAAGCAAATGATAAAACTTTCCTTAATTTTCATAAAATGGCTACCCAAAATGTTATATGAACCCTTATAATACATACTTATACTTATAATACTGCAAGTGTTCTGATCATATTTTCAGTGTCAAATGTTAATATAACGATACGAAGGTGTCACATATGGGCAGGGAACAGTGAAGCCCTAACTCTACACAGTAGAAACACAGCTCGTTAATGTACGCAGCTGAGACTCAGCATACGCAGCTCGGTCAGGTTCTGCATACAAGAGACCCAATCCTGCAAACAATAAATCCACAGAGGACAACTCAGCTAAATCCTGGACCAGGTGAGCGAGACCCTGCATTTGCTCCTCCAGAGCAGACATGATTTCCATAATGCTGGAGCAAGGCGAATGCAGGTATGTAAGTCAATGAAAATGTCACATATGGGCAGGGAACTGTGAAGCCCTAACCCACAGCCACTTTCTCTACCTATTGCCTATCCGCCCTAATTGACAGATCGACAACCACAGTCCTCCCGGACTGTTTCTACTGTGCAGAGTACCAGAACACTAAGCAGGAGAGTAGTCAAAAAGCCGAGCCAAAGATCAAAACCTGATGTCAGAAACACTATGAGGGACATTTATCAATGTTTGCTTATGTATTCTTTTTTTTGGTAATTTTTTCCTTACTTTTTTTTTTGCTTATGTGTGACTTATTTTTGCTTATGTGTGACTAATTTATCAACTGGTTTCAGCCTGTTGATGATTTTCTTTCACGTAAGCAATTTTTCCTTTTTTACTTAGTAGTAGCTTTTTCTGCTCCATGTTTGAGCTGGAGTAAATTTAATAAATTTTTAACCCTGTTGCGACTTTTTTTTACGCAATTGCGACTGTCGCAGTTAATAAATACCTGACTACCCGTAGTCCATTTTAAAATTATTACTACGTAGTTAATTTTTGGAAAACTTGCTTTTCTCGCTTTCCAGTCAAAATGTCGCACGAAAAATCGCGTAGTCGCAGTTGCGACAATTTTGCAACAATTATAGTAAAGAAAACCTGACTAAACCCGTTGATAAATGTCCATATATAAGATTGCTGACTACTAAATAGAGTCTTTCACTGGCAAGGACTAGAAGCACACTGCAGGTTTCAATTGCCAGCTACATAGGTGCTATCTCAGCATGGTCACCTGACCAGCCCAGATAGCTAGGGCGAAGCCAGCAACCAAAACAAAGCTCAAGAAAGTTTAACCCTTCGGGTCAGACATGGACAAGTCATGACAGAAGGTTTTTATGAAGGTTTTGTCAGACTTTTTTTGTGATAGTTTAAAGGATATATCACTACTTGTAAAGGGGTTAATACAAAAAGCTACAATTTCAGCATTATGTTTTGTTGTTTACTGTGCAGTAAAAGTAAGATGTTAACTTTATTTTACAAACAGTTATGATTTCCTTAATACCAAATATTTAATTCTTTGTCATCAGTTGTATGGCATCCGGTGTCCCTTGTTTCTGGATGGCAGACAGGGGAACACAGCAAGCTGCATTCCCCCCATCTGATGCTCTCCCGCGTGTCCAACCATCCGGGGTCAAAATTGAGACGCTGGATGATTGTGAATGGTCGCATTCAAATTAATGGGATCAGTTCTAGCCTCAGTTTCCTTCCAGTGCACGCAGGAGGGAAACTATACCCAACGATTGATATATATGAACCCAGCCTAAGAGATTTGTACATCCTTGTGGATACAGCCCCATACAGACAATTACACAGTGATTAATATAATTGAATACAGACTATTCATGTCTTGCAAAGTGTTATGCACTGAACTTTATTTTATGCATTATTGAAATATTTTGATATATACTGGTGCCATTTTATCTGATATTATTAGATCTTAATTTTACAATTGGTTATATATAGAGGTGGTTTCACAAGGGCTCTGTGACCCACCTGTTATTTTAATGTTATTCTATGTGTAATTAATACATTTATTGATCTAATTTACTGTAGGTGAGACCCAATTATTTGTAGACCTTGAGCACCATCATTTTTGTGTTTTGTTGCCTCTTTTCTTTGCACCTTAGATTTAGGTGTTTGGTTGCTTTGCTCAGTCTTAACTTATTCAGTGCCTGTCCATTTTTCTTTTCATACTTTTAAAACCATTACATAAAGTAATTATTACCATGCTTATATTAAATATCTATATATAGGCAGGGCATAACTATTGGGGGTGCAGAAGTACTCAAGAACTCAACTTAAGAAACCATCAAGGTACTGTAGGCACTTCAGTGTATACATCCTAATTTCTATTAGTTTAGAATTTAAAACTGAGTGATCTACACTGTTTATTACCTCAATACAATTTCTGCTTGTACACTCTATTCATTTTGATATGAGTTAAAAGAAGGCTTGAACTACTATTTACTTTCTCCCTGTGGGTATGTTCACATGAAATTCCACTGGAATATTCCACACGGACATTCTGCTACAGCATAGTACCATTGAATTCAATGGGATTAAGCTGCACTGTTCACAAAATGGAATCCTGATTCTGGTGTCTGCAAAAATTTTCAAGTGGTCGTAGCGCCTGATGGATTCTTTGAATTCTGCAAAAATTACACCATGGGAACATAGCCTGTTGAGGTCAACTGCAGAAGGATCTGGCAATACAGCAGAGAGCTAAGCAGATGGATAGATAGATGAAAAAATTCCAAAAGAGAATTGCACTCCCAATAGTTGATGTGGGTGCAAGCTGGCCAAGCCTGGGTCAAGGGCTCCCACAGATAACCAGTCCGACAAAAGCAGCAGCACACCGGTCTAGATGACTATGTTACAGGCTTTATTATTTAGATGCAGCGACGTTTCGACCGTCTCACACGGTCTTTGTCAAGCTATTAAAGTGTACAAGAGTTCACATTATATAGAGAAGTCACGTGTGCAAAAATTTGCATAAATTGGTTGTCACAATATTATAACAATATGAATTACAGTGATCATAAAACACTTTTTCAAAATTGTGCATTAAAATCCACACTAAGATGCCATAAGGGTGATATCTAATAAAACATCACACTCAGGTGCCCATTGGGGACTGGCTATCAGCACATTATGGGAGAAGTGCCACACATACATACCACATGCAAGGACCAAACAAAAAATAATGGCAGGACAATATATGATATTAGACCATCGGTAACAATATTAGTGTCCAATACAGAGAAAAGATGTTCACAAATCACTGTGAAAATTGTTATATACATTAAGTGGCGTGGTCAGATATGGTGAGGGAGTCACCACCCTTTGTTTCTCCACCAGAAAAAATATAAAAGCGACAAATTAGTTTCCAGTATACACAGGTCTAACGTAGGCAGAATAAACCTATGACATATAGTCTATGCATTATTTTAGAGTCCACATTGAGTCCCCTGGGTTTCAATGATTGAAGTTCGAAGATCCAGTTCAATTCTAGGTGCTTGAGTATGCTGATTCTGTCAATCCCCCCCCCCCCCCCCCCGTCTACGAGGTGGAGCATGATCTAATAGCATGAACCTCAGTTCGCTCTCTAAATGATTAGCTTCCTTAAAATGTTTTGAGACAGGAAAGTCAAGTTTTTTCTTTCTTATACTGTATCTGTGTTGATTGTATCACGTTTTAAATTCACAGGTGGTTTCCCCCACGTACAACAATTGGCAGGGGCACCACAACACATAAACAACGTACTCCAATATACAAGTCGCGTAAAATCTCAATTTATATTCTTTACCCGTCATGGGGTGCACAAAAACTCCCCCTTTCTGAATATAGGGACAATTTATGCATCCACAGCATGGGAAAGACCCTTTATTAGCTGTAGTAATAAATTGTTGTTTCTCACCCTTTGAGGAGATGTGAATTTTAAACAACTTGTCTCAAAGGTTTTTTATCTCTTCTGTAAGACATTAATGGTGGATCAGAAAATTCCGGTATATTTTCATACCCCTTGCTCAAAATAGACCAATGTTTTCTCAGAACTTGGCCTATTTGACCAGACATCTCACTAAAGGTGGAAACAAAGGGTATTCTACATTCTTTTTTCCAGTTTTTTTCACCGCTCTACAACTGAGCTCTATCTTTTTGTTTGACCTCATTCATTTTCATGGTTATTAATTTCTTTAAGTAACCTCATGAACCCTTGTGCCATCTTCATCAGTGCAGGTTCTAAGTTCTTATCATCACTAAAAATGCATTTTGCCTTGGTCATCTGGCACAAAGGTAAAGACCTTATCATCTGCCTCAGATGAACACTATCAAAACGCAACATTGAATTACATTCAGTCTTTTTCACATGTAGATTAGAATGCACTTGACCATTAATGAAACTCACTGTAGTATACAAGAACTGTACCGACTCATGAGAATATGTTAATTTAAAAAGCAATCATTCCTGTTTGCTCCCCGACCAGATCAGGAAAATGTTGTCTATGTATCTCCACCACCCCAGCACATGGCTGAAGTGGTGGGACACATAGACCCCAGACTCCTCAAGGTGGGCAACGAATATATTAGCGAAGGTGGGTGCTACATTTGTCCCCATGGCGGTACCATTGATTTTGCAAATAAAAGTTGTCATTGAAGAAGTAATTTTTTGTTTGTTAATACATTTCCTTTGTCCCTAGGTAGGTCATGCTGAATCGCTGAGTTGACAACCTGCACACCCTCACTGTGCTCAATGGACATATACAGACTGACAACATCCATCGATGCAGCTATGGCCCCTTCTAGTATCACAATCTTAGAAATTTAGCATAAAAAAATCAGTTATATCATGAATAGATGATCTTGCATTCACAGCATATGACCTGAGTACCTGATCGAAGAATACTGAAATATGGCTGGTGACTGGCTCCCTTCCGGAGACTATGGGTCTCTTGAGGGGTCAGTCACTGACTTGTGGATCTTGGGTAATAAATACAGAAGTGGAGATAATCAAATAGAGGTTTATCAATAATTTTTCTATCAGGTTATTTATAGCAGTAATGAGATTGGGATGTACCAATCTCACACTGTTCTCCCTGATACATTCAATGTCTTTTTTGACTAATGTGACAAAAGTATCTATAATAGGCGCGTGCATATTTGGAATAAAATTACTTACAATCTTGATATCATAATCAGTGAGTCTGAACCCTGTTGGTTCACTACCTATATATGTATCCTCAGTCCCAGTTTTATTAGCAAACCATGCTTTCAGCCTCAACTTCCTAAAAAATTGAAGCAGATCTAATTCTAATTGAAACCAATCTCCTCTACTACTTGGACAAAAATGGAGTCCTTTTGACAACAATTCTAATTGGGATGTAGATAATGAAATACAGTAGATATTTCCTACAGCGTGGGGGTCTCGTATTTTTTGAATTACAATTTTGGCTGGGTTTGGTTTTCTGTGAGAGCCCTTGACCCAGGCTTGGCCAGCTTGCACCCACATCAACCATTTGGAGTGCAGTTCTCTTTTGGAATTTTGCTACTGGTTTATGGACTTGCACCCATCTTTTTAATTACCATGGGATTCACTGGAAGAATACCTGGAACAACGGCTGGATCATCAGGTGTGTTTTCATACACAGATAGTGATGCAGACAGAATATTAAGTAACCTTAATAAAAATGTGTAGCTCACTTGGGATATGGAGAGGGGTAAAGTGCTCGAGGTTAAAGGTGATGCCCCCACCCAATGGGCCTGAAACAAGTACAAGTTCGCTAAGGAGGGTGAGTGGTGCTATGCACCGCAATTCATCGCTGACACTAACTTGCTACATTGTATCCAATACCGCAACATAGTTGTAGGTCTTATAATTGATGTGATTCCCACGATCTACCACTGACGATCAGCGCTATTACCATTGAGACTTTCTGATGCTTCTGGTACTTGTGTTATTCCTGACATTTGTGATATCTGTGGTACATCATTCATGATTGATGGACTTGGTCCTTGTACATTAATTGAAAGAAACTTATGATAACTGAAAGAAACTCTTTGCAAATCCATCTTCTTCATTTTTTACAGTGGATATTCATTATATTTTTACTAATAATTGTTTTTGTGCTATTTTACTGTTTTACCTGTATTAGTATTATTCAATTAGGAATATACATTTCGCCTGATGCAAGGGCCCTGCTAGGTGATCGGTTATATACCTTCCATTATTATATTATATTCCACATATTTAATCATCTGGATCCACATATTCTTTCTTTTCTCTTTTATCTTTATTACATCCCCTGTGCTCTTGAGGACTGGTATATACATACATTAAGTAACCTTGATTGTGACTCAACATTTCTACATGTCCCTTCAATTATCCATTTACAAAGAAGATATGAGCATGAATCGAAAAGGGCGCTATCACTTAAATTGCATTTAACAACACTCAGTGAATATTTTAAGGCACATAGAATTCCAAGGGGAATGCGTGCACAACCCCGAGACAACGCATACTCAAGTGAAATTGACTATGGAACCAGGTTTGAACAAATTTCAAACAAATACTCTTTTGACCTGATATTGCTGAATATTGAATTTTTGCAAAAAGACTTTGATTCCACCCAGGAGAAAGTGACCAATTTGGTGATTGCTTTGAAAACTAACATGCCAACTGGGGACTTTGAGAAATTTATGGATAAACAGTCTGCATTTTTGACTAAATCTAAAGGAGAACAAGAGGATATGAAAAGATCAAAATGGAGCAGAGACACTATGGACTACACATCTATATGCGGGGAGCACAATTTTCTTCAAAGAAGACACGGAGGATGAAAGACACCAAATCACACGAGAGTGCTGCAGGATCATCAAGGAACCAGGATTCTTTTTCAGACAAGCAAGACTTTGCCAACGCAAGCCCACAAGAAGGGGAGGCCGTCAACAGCACCGCCACTACAAGAACACGTACATGGAAGAACCCCAATGGATCCCAGCCGAAACTGTGATTCAAGAAACACGAGACCCCCAAGCTGTGGTAAATATCTCCTCTATTTCATTATCTACATCTCAATTAGAATTGTTGTCAAAAGGACAACATTTTTCTCCTAGAAGTAGAGGAGATCGGTTTCAATTTGAATTAGATCTGCTTCAATTTTTTAGAAAGTTGAGGCTGAAAGCATGGTTTGCTAATAAAACTGGGACTGAGGATACATATATAGGTAGTGAACCGGTAGGGTTCAGACTCACTGATTATGATATCATGACTGTAAGTAATTTTGTTCCAAATATTCATGCGCCTATTATAGATACTTTTGTCACATTAGTTAAAAAAGACATTGAATGTATCAGGAAGAACAGTGTGAGATTGGTAGATCCCAATCTCACCACTGCTCAGATATCTGCTATGAATAACCTGATCCATGACCACAATCTAGTCAAAAAAAGAGGGCGCGATTGTGGTCATGGATCGGTCTAAATATATAGCAGAAGCGAAGATACAATTGGGAGACAGTCAGACACACAAGAAACTTTCTTATGATCCAAAATGGGGTATTATGAAAACAATCAAAATTTTTCTACAGGATGCTTTCGATAGAAAAATTATTGATAAACCTCGATTTGATTATCTGTTAGTGAAACATCCCACCACTGTACTTCCTGTCACGATGCCGGCTGGCAGGTAGTGGATCCTCTGTGCCAGAGAGGGATTGGCGTGGACCGTGCTAGTGGATCGGTTCTAAGTCACTACTGGTTTTCACCAGAGCCCGCCGCAAAGCGGGATGGTCTTGCTGCGGCGGTAGTGACCAGGTCGTATCCACTAGCAACGGCTCAACCTCTCTGACTGCTGAAGATAGGCGCGGTACAAGGGAGTAGACAGAAGCAAGGTCGGACGTAGCAGAAGGTCGGGGCAGGCAGCAAGGATCGTAGTCGGGGGCAACGGCAGGAGGTCTGGAACACAGGCTAGGAACACACAAGGAAACGCTTTCACTGGCACAATGGCAACAAGATCCGGCGAGGGAGTGAAGGGGAAGTGAAGTATAAATAGGGAGTGCACAGGTGAACACACTAATTGGAACCACTGCGCCAATCAGCGGCGCAGTGGCCCTTTAAATCGCAGAGACCCGGCGCGCGCGCGCCCTAGGGAGCGGGGCCGCGCGCGCCGGGACAGGACAGACGGAGAGCGAGTCAGGTACGGGAGCCGGGATGCGCATCGCGAGCGGGCGCCACCCGCATCGCGAATCGCATCCCGGCTGGAGACGGTATCGCAGCGCACCGGGTCAGTGGAGCTGCCCGGAGCGCTGCGGTAGCGAGAGAGAAGCGAGCGCTCCGGGGAGGAGCGGGGACCCGGAGCGCTCGGCGTAACAGTACCCCCCCCCTTGGGTCTCCCCCTCTTCTTAGAGCCTGAGAACCTGAGGAGCAGACTTTTGTCTAGGATGTTGTCCTCAGGTTCCCAGGATCTCTCTTCAGGTCCACAGCCCTCCCAATCCACCAAAAAGAACCTTTTTCCTCTGACCGTCTTGGAGGCCAGTATCTCTTTCACTGAGAAGACGTCAGAAGAACCGGAGACAGGAGTGGGAGAAACTAACTTGGGAGAGAAACGGTTGATGATGAGTGGTTTAAGAAGAGAGACATGAAAGGCATTAGTAATACGGAGAGAAGGAGGAAGAAGAAGTTTGTAAGAGACAGGATTAATTTGGCACAAGACTTTGAAAGGACCAAGATAGCGTGGACCCAGTTTGTAACTGGGGACACGAAAGCGGACATATTTAGCGGAGAGCCATACATTGTCTCCGGGAGCAAAAATGGGGGGAGCTCTTCTTTTCTTATCGGCAAACTTTTTCATGCGAGATGAAGCCTGTAAAAGAGAATTTTGGGTCTCTTTCCATATGGTGGAAAGATCACGAGTCACTTCATCTACAGCGGGCAAACCAGAGGGCAAGGGAGTAGGGAGGGGGGGGAAGAGGGTGACGGCCGTACACCACGAAAAATGGGGATTTGGAGGAAGATTCAGAGACTCTAAAGTTATACGAGAATTCGGCCCATGGTAGAAGATCTGCCCAATCATCCTGGCGGGAGGAAACAAAATGTCGTAAATAATCACCCAAGACCTGGTTAATTCTTTCTACTTGTCCATTGGATTGAGGATGATATGCAGAAGAAAAGTTTAATTTAATCTTGAGTTGTTTACAGAGAGCCCTCCAGAATTTTGACACGAATTGGACGCCTCTATCCGAGACTATCTGTGTGGGCAACCCGTGAAGACGAAAAATGTGTACAAAAAATTGTTTAGCCAACTGAGGCGCTGAAGGAAGACCAGGAAGAGGGATGAAATGTGCCATCTTGGAGAATCGATCAACGACCACCCAAACAACAGTGTTGCCACGGGATGGGGGTAGGTCTGTAATAAAATCCATACCAATCAGAGACCAAGGCTGTTCGGGGACAGGCAGAGGATGAAGAAAACCAGCGGGCTTCTGGCGAGGAGTCTTATCCCGGGCACAGACAGTGCAGGCTCGCACAAAGTCCACGACATCCGTCTCCAGAGTCGGCCACCAATAGAAGCGAGAGATGAGTTGCACAGATTTCTTGATGCCTGCATGACCTGCGAGATGGGAGGAGTGACCCCATTTGAGGATTCCGAGGCGTTGGCGTGGAGAGACGAAGGTCTTTCCTGGAGGAGTTTGCCTGATGGAGGCTGGAGAAGTGGAAATCAGGCAGTCAGGAGGAATGATGTGTTGCGGAGAGAGTTCAACTTCCGAGGCATCCGAGGAACGAGAGAGAGCATCGGCCCTAATGTTCTTATCGGCAGGCCGAAAGTGAATTTCAAAATTAAATCGGGCAAAGAACAGAGACCACCTGGCCTGGCGAGGATTCAGCCGTTGGGCAGACTGGAGATAGGAGAGGTTCTTGTGATCGGTGTAAATAATAACTGGAAATCTTGATCCTTCCAGCAGATGCCTCCATTCCTCAAGTGCTAATTTAATGGCTAGAAGCTCTCGATCCCCGATGGAGTAGTTCCTCTCCGCCGGAGAGAAGGTCCTAGAAAAAAAACCACAAGTAACAGCATGCCCGGAAGAATTTTTTTGTAGAAGGACCGCTCCAGCTCCTACAGAGGAGGCATCAACCTCCAATAGGAAGGGTTTAGATGGGTCAGGTCTGGAGAGCACGGGAGCCGAAGAAAAGGCAGACTTGAGCCGTTTAAAGGCGTCCTCCGCTTGAGGAGGCCAAGACTTGGGATTGGCATTTTTTTTGGTTAAAGCCACGATAGGGGCCACAACGGTAGAAAAATGTGGAATAAATTGCCTGTAATAATTGGCGAACCCCAAAAAACGTTGGATAGCACGGAGTCCGGAGGGGCGTGGCCAATCTAAGACGGCAGAGAGTTTGTCTGGATCCATTTGTAGTCCCTGGCCAGAGACCAAGTATCCTAGGAAAGGAAGAGATTGGCATTCAAACAGACATTTCTCTATCTTGGCATAAAGTTGATTGTCACGAAGTCTCTGAAGAACCATACGGACATGCTGGCGGTGTTCTTCTAGATTGGCAGAAAAAATCAGGATATCGTCCAGATATACAACAACACAGGAGTATAAGAGATCACGAAAAATTTCATTAACAAAGTCTTGGAAGACGGCAGGGGCGTTGCACAGGCCAAAGGGCATGACCAGATACTCAAAGTGTCCATCTCTAGTGTTAAATGCCGTTTTCCATTCATCCCCCTCTCTGATGCGGATGAGATTATAAGCACCTCTTAAGTCCAGTTTGGTAAAGATGTGGGCACCTTGGAGGCGATCAAAGAGTTCAGAGATGAGGGGTAGGGGGTAGCGGTTCTTTACCGTGATTTTATTAAGACCGCGGTAGTCAATGCAAGGACGTAGAGAGCCATCTTTTTTGGACACAAAGAAAAATCCGGCTCCGGCAGGAGAGGAGGATTTACGGATAAAGCCCTTTTTTAAATTTCCTGGATGTACTCAGACATAGCAAGAGTCTCTGGGGCGGACAGAGGATAAATTCTGCCCCGGGGTGGAGTAGTGCCCGGGAGGAGGTCAATAGGACAATCATAAGGCCTGTGAGGAGGTAGAATCTCAGCTTGTTTTTTGCAAAAGACATCCGCAAAGTCCATATAGGCCTTAGGGAGACCGGTTACAGGGGGAACCACAGAGTCACGGCAAGGGTTACTGGGAACCGGTTTTAGGCAGTCCTTGAAGCAAGAGGGCCCCCAACTCTTGATCTCCCCAGTGGACCAATCCAGGGTTGGGGAATGGAGTTGAAGCCAGGGTAGTCCAAGGAGAATTTCGGAAGTGCAATTGGGGAGGACCAAGAATTCAATCTTCTCGTGATGAGGTCCGATGCACATTAGAAGGGGCTCCGTGCGGAAACGTATAGTACAGTCCAATCTTTCATTGTTTACACAATTGATGTAGAGGGGTCTGGCGAGACTGGTCACTGGGATGTTGAACCTGTTGACGAGAGAGGCCAAAATAAAATTTCCTGCAGATCCGGAATCCAAGAAGGCCATAGTAGAGATGGAGAAGGCAGAGGCAGATATCCGCACAGGCACAGTAAGACGTGGAGAAGCAGAGTAGACATCAAGGACTGTCTCACCTTTGTGCGGAGTCAGCGTGCGTCTTTCCAGGCGGGGAGGACGGATAGGACAATCCTTCAGGAAGTGTTCGGTACTGGCACAGTACAGGCAGAGATTCTCCATGCGGCGTCGTGTCCTCTCTTGAGGTGTCAGGCGAGACCGGTCGACCTGCATAGCCTCCACGGCGGGAGGCACAGGAACGGATTGCAGGGGAACAGAGGAGAGAGGAGCCGGGGAGAAAAAACGCCTTGTGCGAACAAAGTCCATATCCTGGCGGAGCTCCTGACGCCTTTCGGAAAAACGCATGTCAATGCGAGTGGCTAGATGAATAAGTTTATGTAGGTTAGCAGGGATTTCTCGTGCGGCCAGAACATCTTTAATGTTGCTGGATAGGCCTTTTTTAAAGGTCGCGCAGAGGGCCTCATTATTCCAGGATAATTCTGAAGCAAGAGTACGGAATTGTACGGCGTACTCGCCAACGGAAGAATTACCCTGGACCAGGTTCAACAGGGCAGTCTCAGCAGAAGAGGCTCGGGCAGGTTCCTCAAAGACACTTCGAATTTCCGAGAAGAAGGAGTGTATAGAGGCAGTGACGGGATCATTGCGGTCCCAGAGCGGTGTGGCCCATGACAGAGCTTTTCCAGACAGAAGGCTGACTACGAAAGCCACCTTAGACCTTTCAGTAGGAAACTGGTCCGACATCATCTCCAAATGCAGGGAACATTGGGAAAGAAAGCCACGGCAGAATTTAGAGTCCCCATCAAACTTATCCGGCAAGGATAGTCGTAGACCAGAAGCGGCCACTCGCTGCGGAGAAGGTGCAGGAGCTGGAGGAGGAGATGATTGTTGAAGCTGTGGTAGTAGCTGCTGTAGCATCACGGTCAGTTGAGACAGCTGTTGGCCTTGTTGCGCTATCTGTTGTGACTGCTGGGCGACCACCGTGGTGAGGTCGGCGACAACTGGCAGAGGAACTTCAGCGGGATCCAGGGCCGGATCTACTGTCACGATGCCGGCTGGCAGGTAGTGGATCCTCTGTGCCAGAGAGGGATTGGCGTGGACCGTGCTAGTGGATCGGTTCTAAGTCACTACTGGTTTTCACCAGAGCCCGCCGCAAAGCGGGATGGTCTTGCTGCGGCGGTAGTGACCAGGTCGTATCCACTAGCAACGGCTCAACCTCTCTGACTGCTGAAGATAGGCGCGGTACAAGGGAGTAGACAGAAGCAAGGTCGGACGTAGCAGAAGGTCGGGGCAGGCAGCAAGGATCGTAGTCGGGGGCAACGGCAGGAGGTCTGGAACACAGGCTAGGAACACACAAGGAAACGCTTTCACTGGCACAATGGCAACAAGATCCGGCGAGGGAGTGAAGGGGAAGTGAAGTATAAATAGGGAGTGCACAGGTGAACACACTAATTGGAACCACTGCGCCAATCAGCGGCGCAGTGGCCCTTTAAATCGCAGAGACCCGGCGCGCGCGCGCCCTAGGGAGCGGGGCCGCGCGCGCCGGGACAGGACAGACGGAGAGCGAGTCAGGTACGGGAGCCGGGATGCGCATCGCGAGCGGGCGCCACCCGCATCGCGAATCGCATCCCGGCTGGAGACGGTATCGCAGCGCACCGGGTCAGTGGAGCTGCCCGGAGCGCTGCGGTAGCGAGAGAGAAGCGAGCGCTCCGGGGAGGAGCGGGGACCCGGAGCGCTCGGCGTAACACTTCCGTATTTATTACCCAAGATCCACAAACCGGTAACTGAGCCCCCCCCCCCCAGCATAGGGATTAATGCATTTATCATATCATCTGAATTTCATCATGTATTTGTGCATGCATGTATGCTGTGTATTCTCCAGCATTTGTGCGCGCATCTATGCTGTGCATTCTCCAGCGTTTGTGCGCGCATCTAAGCTATGCATTCTCCAGCATTGTGCATGCATCTATGCTATGCATTCTCCAACATTTGTGAGTGCTCTGGGCGGTGCATTTATGCATAGCATTTTCTGTCAGTTCCTTTACAGCATTACACCATTTCATTCACTATTGGCGTTCGCCGTGCATTCACTCATAGCGTGTGTTTGATGTTATTCCGTTATAGTGTAGGCGGCAACTGACGTACGTATCACCTATACTCCAGTACATAGTTGCTCCTTCATAAATCTTATAAAAGAACCTATATAGATGCACCAAACTGACACAATATTATGAGTAAATATAAATCTTTATTATAATCAGATAAGATAAAACATAATAAAAAATCAGCAGCAGTTAGAAAGAAAACGACTCCGAACACAGATATTAAATAATGTCCAATAGGCACATGGAATGGCACATAAATATAGGTATACAATACTCAATGAAAAGTGGACTAAAAACAAGCCACAGTACATGTATATATATAAAGAATACACCTAGAGGTGCCTAAGTAAACCCAGTACACTAATGTAAACAAGAAGGACATATAAAGAAGTATAGCTAGTATAGTGTCATTTGCCCAGTGCTATCGGCAGTATGAATACAGGGAGACAAGGATGTTGCCCATACATATCTGAGGGGAAACAAACCACCTCGGTAAAAGTTGGAGCATCGGTTGTCCCTGAAAAAAGTTTTATTGAACATATAAGACTGTCCATGCACTTAGCCAACTGACACCCAGCTATACTTACAAAGGTCGGGAGCCTACCCCTATGTCGTTTCGCTCACTCGCTTCCTCAGGAAGCGAGTGAGCAAAACGACGTAGGGGTAGGCTCCCGACCTTTGTAAGTATAGCTGGGTGTCAGTTGGCTAAGTGCATGGACAGTCTTATATGTTCAATAAAACTTTTTTCAGGGACAACCGATGCTCCAACTTTTACCGAGGTGGTTTGTTTCCCCTCAGATATGTATGGGCAACATCCTTGTCTCCCTGTATTCATACTGCCGATAGCACTGGGCAAATGACACTATACTAGCTATACTTCTTTATATGTCCTTCTTGTTTACATTAGTGTACTGGGTTTACTTAGGCACCTCTAGGTGTATTCTTTATATATATACATGTACTGTGGCTTGTTTTTAGTCCACTTTTCATTGAGTATTGTATACCTATATTTATGTGCCATTCCATGTGCCTATTGGACATTATTTAATATCTGTGTTCGGAGTCGTTTTCTTTCTAACTGCTGCTGATTTTTTATTATGTTTTATCTTATCTGATTATAATAAAGATTTATATTTACTCATAATATTGTGTCAGTTTGGTGCATCTATATAGGTTTTCTAGTATTTTTTGGGCACCGAACAGTGGTTTATACCTTGTTTGTTTTTGGCCTCAATTTATTGGTTTACATTTTCATAAATCTTATGTAGCAGTGACAAGTATGACAAGATATGGAAGTCCCACGCATGTGCTGCAACATAGTTTTTGTGCACACACTGTATAATCATCGCACGCATACACCATGATATGGTTATACCACATACATACACCATGATATAGTTATACCACACACATACACCATTATATAGTTATAACACACACATATATATATATATATATATATATAATTTAAAAAAAAAACTCAATCTATTACGCTCAAGCCGTTTAAGATAGCCACATCAGGGTACACACTTCCGGACGCATACCACGAACAGAGGTATAAAACAATCTAATTAATTGAATTACCATTTACATGCATGTAGCATGGTGTCATATTGATTAACACGCTCATGGCATTCTTACTGTTCATACATTGATGGCATTCATACTGTTCACACGCTCATGGCTTCCATACTGTTCATACACTCACAGCATTCACACTGTCTCACAGCATATATACCGTCCTCATGCTTATGGCATTTATACTGTGTATATGCTCTTGGCATCTATACCGTACGCATCCATACTGTTTATACCGGACATCCATACTGTTTGTATGTTCAGGACATCTACAGTGTTCAATGCTGTTCATACATGGCATTTACACCGTTCTTACATTCGTGACATTCCATGCTTATGTTTGTGGAACATACACTGGGCGGGCGCACATAGTGTTCATACTATTCTATGCTTATGCCACTGGTTTTGCTTGCTTCATTTATGGCATTTATGCTGTGCGTACGCTCAGGGCGTTTTGCTCATTGCATTTACAGTCGGTATGTCATGACTATACAATGTTAGGTGCTCATGGTATTCGTTCGCTCATGGAACATACTGTTGATATATTTGTGGCATTCATACTGATCGTAAGCCATAGTAGTTATACTGTCCTTAGGCTCGTGCCAGTTATACTCTGCATACGCTCATGGCATTCATACTGATCGCATGCTCATAATGTTCATATTGTTCGGGTTTGCTGTTATATGCACATGGCATTTAGCACTATTCATATGATCACAACATACATACTGGCCAAACACTCACGGCATTGATACTGTGGCATACACCCACAGCTATTACACTGTTCATGCACTCATGGTAGTTTCTCACGTTCATGGCATCATCACTATGTTTTTTTTAACCATACTGTTTCACATGCTATTTGCATCTTCACGGTCATTCGCTCATGGCTTGCATTCGGTTCATACATGCATAGTTATACTGTCGATATGTAATGGTATTTATACTGATCATCCGCTCACAGCATTTACACGGGCCATATGCTCAAGGCATTGACTTTAGGCCTATGACATTCATACTGTTCTGTTCATTCGTCCTTAGCTCTTACTGTTTCATAAGCTCATGATTCTAATGTTCACAAGCCAATCATAGTATTCCATGGTACGCATGACTTTGCTGATCATGAATTCTCGTTGTTCATACATGCTTTGCTTTATGCCACACATGCACTCTTGAGGCGGGACTGGTTGTGGGCTTTGTTTCTTTGTGTTCCATGCTCCCCGGGCATTTGGACGCTCATGGTGTTGGTGCCATATGAAGGAGCATGGCATGGGCAAGCTGGTGGTGTTGGCATATATATATATATATATATATATATATATATATATATATATGCTCATAGTATTCACTGTACATAGTGAGTGCGTCTATGCAGGGCATGCAGTTATAGTATACACACTCGCATACCATCATACGGTTCATACACTTATAACTACACTGTGCTCACGCTTGGGGCTTAAGTTATAGTTTTCCACACGTTTGGCTGGTGCTTGTTACGTTCTCATGCTTGCAGGAGGTCACCTGTGTAAAGCCTGGATTTGATGCTTTGTTCATATTAATAACATCTTTAGTTTTTATCTAGGGCGTAGCGTCTAGTTTACTTCATGTGCATTACAGCATCAGATTCAGGGCAGGTTTTCACAGTATCTTCCGACAATGTTCTCACCATGCTTTAGGCACCTTAAAGCACACACTGTATGCCTACAATGCCTGCAGGAGAGGTACTATTTAGTTATGTTGCTAATCATGTCCGCACAAGCAATGTTGTGCCTGCTATGCCTGCCACGTCTGCAAGGGGAGGCACCAAGCAGGTTATTGTTACTGACACGTCATCAGAACAATAACACTACGACATATAGGTGGTTGTTTTACCCGGTATGCCTGCCACCTCTGCGGGGGGAGGCACCACGCTGGTTAAGGTTAATAACAGGTCTTCAGAGCAATAACATTACGACACATTGGTGCCTTGTTTACCCGTTATGCCTGCCACGTCTGCAGGGGGAGGCACCACACAGGTTATTGTTACTGAGACGTCTTCAGAGCAATAACATCTCGATTTATAGGCTGTTGTACACCCGTTATACCTGCCACATCTGCAGGGGGATGCACCACGCAATTGTTGCAACTGACACATCTTCAGAGCAACAATATCACGCTCCACAGGTTGCCATATACCTGTTCTACCTGCCACATCTGCAGGGGGAGGCACTGCGCTATTGTTATTACTGACACGTCTTCCGAGCAACTACATCACGACACGTAGGCGGTTGTATACGATTCATACCTGTCACGTTTGCAGGGGCATACAATGCGCAGTTAATGACATGTATTCAGAGCAACAACATCACGTCACATAGTTGGTGGTACAATCTTCATACCTGCCATGCCTGCAGGAGGATACACTCTTCACAGGTTATCATCGCCAGGTCTGTCAGAAAGTGACACACAACACGCTACCTAACAGTTTAATTTTGCCACCTAACAGCAGGGACCGGACATTTTCATACGATGCCTGACAGGTATCTATGGGTTTCCCTCTTACCACAATGTCATAGGCAAGTATATTTAAGAGGCATTTATCTGCTTGTATGTCAGTTTGAACTGGTTTCAATGCCGAGAATAAGAAAGTCTACCACAGCGCTTCGGTTTCAGGCATCAATCACTAGGCTAGCTAGTTTGCAGATTCTTTATTTTGGTCTCAATTCAGAGGCTAAAATTGGGGTTCGTGTTAAGGTTTTGTGGTATTGGTTCATCACTATAAACCCTTTTATTCCTACCAGGTTAATTTTTGCCCACTAAAGGCATGCCCTCCATCACCCCTGTGATGTCACAGCCCTATATATTCAGCAGTCATTTTACGGCTCTTCATATCATTGATTACACTGCATACAGATAGGACGGACATCGCTGTGTGTGAGAAAAGCTCATTCCAGCAGCGTTTCACATCCTAGTCACATTAGTGTTCTGGTGGACAGAGAGCAGTGTTTTTTTCACTGAAAAGGATTTTTACTGCAGCTGCAGGCATTATCCTCCGAGTCACTTTCTCCGGCATAGTATTATAGAGAGGGGCACATAGCTGTGTGTTGCCTCATACATTTCAACAAGCTGCCTCAACTTCATAAACCTTAGCAGAGAAGGCAGGATTAATTTTTCTGCGCAATTCTGTGTCTTTGTTCCACAACAAATCAACTACTGGATATACTAGTCTGTAGATGGTATAATACCCAGCAATCCATTCCTAATAGTCTCTTGAAAGAGTGCAATTTTGTGTTTAGTATACAGGTTTTTCGTGCTGCAGCACTGTTGTGTACTGCTGGTGTTGGGCAAAAATAAGTTTTTTTAAGCATACTGTACCGCATTTTTCTGACCTCCTAAGTGCATACCATATGTACATCTAAGTAGTGTACTATTTTGTACCTGTTAATCTGTCAAGGGCCTAGATACTGTGAAAGTTCAGGCAAAAATAATCAACGGCTGGTGCTTTACAAAAATACGTTTTTTTTTTAAGTGTACTGTACAGCATTTTTCTGCCCTCATAAGTGCATAACTGCATACCACATACATACATCTAAGTAGTATACTATTTTGTACCTGTTAATCTGTCAAGGGCCTAGGTACTGTGAAAATAATCACCGGCTGGTGTTTTACAAAAATACAGGAGTTTTTATGCATACTGTAGCGCATTTTTCTGACCTCATAAGTGCATACCACATACCTACATCAAAGTAGAGTACTATTTTGTACCTGTTAATCTTTCAAGGGTATATATACTGCTAAAGGACAGCCAATAGTACACACCTGCTGCTGTTCTAGACAATTACTGTTTTAAGCACAGTGAAGTGTATTTTACTCCACTCATATACCCAATAAGTATGCCAGGCAGAGAAGTGCCAGGACGTGCACAGTGGCAGAGGCCTAAATTCATCAGGCGAGGTGGCAGCAGAGTAGGGGCGTGTGGCAGCCGAAATTGCAGCGAGAGGTCTGAGCTCCCAGTGTTAGCTAGTGGTCATGTCTCGACCAGCAACCCAGCAGTCGTGAGTGATCGGTTCACTCGTCATCCACTTCATCTCAAGTGACATCCGACATCCCCAGTCACCAGTCGGTGGGTTCCTCAGACTCAACCCTCCTGTGTACCTACACGCTGGGCACGGGACGCTAAAACTTGGGAGTTAAAATTTCAATAAAAAAATCCTCAATTTCAATTTCTAAATCTTTAATTAAAATTAAAAAATCTTACATTTCAATGGTCTCCTCATGCTTCAGCCACCTCCAGGCTGTTAAATTCAGCCACTATATGTTCTCATGATTCAGCCACCTCCAGGCTGTGTCATTCAGCCACTATATGGTCTCCTCATGCTGCCACAAACTCCAGGCAGTCATTCAGCCACTATATGGTCTTCTCACACTGATGCCATCTCGAGGCTCTGTTATTGTGCCTCCATGTGACATGTGACTCCTTGTTAAATTTAGTCTTTTGTACCCACACGCCAAGGCCAGGGGCACTAAAACTTGGTAGTTAAAATTTCAAATTCAAAATCCTCAATTTCAATTTAAAAATCTTAAATTTATATTTAAAAAAACTCTTAAATTTCAATGGTCTCCTCATGCTTCTGCCAACTCCAGGCTGTGCCATTCATCCAATATATGTTTTACTGATGCTTCAGCCAGCTCCAGTCTGTGTAATTCTGCAACTACATGGTTTAGTGATGCTGCTGGGCCTAGGACATTACCTATATATGTTTACGGTAGCACTAGGTACCATACATCTTCAATGGAAATTTCAAAATGAATCATTTAATCTTAGGGATTGTGAAGCCCTAGTGTCTACTCATTCTGCGGCCAGCTCCAGGCTATGTCATTCAGCAACTACATGGTCTCCTCATACTGATGCCACCTCCAGGCTCTGTCATTGTGTTGCCATGAGACATATGACTCCTTGTTAGATTTGGTCCTTTGTACCCACACTCCGGGCCCAGGACACTAAAACTTGGGAGTTAGAATTTCTATTTCAAAATCCTCAATTTTAATTTCAAAATCTTAAGTTTCTATTTAAAAATCTTACATTTCTATTTAAAAATCTTAAATTTCAATGGTCTCCTCATGCTTCAGCCACCTCCATGCTGTGTCATTCAGCCAATATATGGTTTAGTGATGCTGCTGGGCCTGATCCTGGGTCTAACATTTTTTATTGGTAGCACTAGCTACCATAAAAGTCAATTTAAATTTCAAAATTAATCTTTTAATCTTAGGGATTGTGAAGATATAGTGTCTATTCATGCTGCTGCCAGCTCCAGGCTGTGTCATTCAGAAACTTTATGGTATCCTTATTCTGCCAACACCTCCACGCTGTGTCATTCGGCCACTGTATAGTCTCCTCATGCTGCCAAAACCTCCACGCTGTGTCATTTAATTTTAAGCCACTATATGGTCTCCTTATGCTGCCAACACCTCGACGCTGTGTCATTCAGCCACTATATGTTCTCCTCATGCTTCAGCCACATCTAAGCTTTGTCATTCAGCCACTATATGGACTCCTCATGCTGTCAATACCTCCATGTTGTGCCATTTAGCCACTATATGGTCTCCTTATGCTGCCAACACCTCCACGCTGTGTCATTCAGCCATTATATGGTCTCCTCATACTGATGCCATCTCCAGGCTCTGTCATTGTGCCGCTCTGCGACAGTGATTCTAAAAGCAATGCCTGTAATCTGCATGTCATACTGAATAACAGTATTATTTCACTACCCCAGCACACTCCATATGAGTGTTAGAACAAAGCAAAGTGTTCTACACCCCCTATTGAGGCTCTCTGTAGTCCAGAAATTGCTGTTTTTAATATAGATTTGCCGCAAATAAATTCGGATCGAACCACATTTTTTCAAAAGTTTGCTCATCTCTAGTTAATAGGTCTGAGGAAGGTCCTCATTGGACCGAAACGTTACCTTGTTTGGGTTGCTTAATAAATTTCACACTGATGTGTTTACTGAAAACAGTGTACCAAGTCTTTATTATACTGAATTAAGGATTGGGAATCAGAGAGAGACGTAATTCCACTTATTATGATCACTGTAATTCATATTGTTATTATATTGTAACAACCAATTTGTGCTAATGTTTGAACATGTGACTACTCTATATAATGTGAACACTTGTACACTTTATTTGCTTGACAAAGACGGTGTGAGACGTTCAAAACGCCTGTACCCGCCTCCTCAGAATTTTACTTTGTCTTTACAAGAGTGCTGCTGTATCTGTTTTCTACTAGATAGATAAATAGATAGATAGATGGATAGATAGATAGATAGATAGATAGATAGATTTAAAAAAAACATAGAAAACCACCAAATCCACGTGAAAGAAAGTGCCTGGTGCAAAGCAGCTTCTGGAGTATTGGCCAGAGATAACTCCACACTAACATAGAGCAAAAGGATCTCACTGCAGCACACAGTCCATAGTAAAGTACAAAAGAATGTATTTATTCCATGGTAAAAAAAAAAAAAAAAAAAAGTGTTTCCAAAAAAAAGCAGCAGATAGATAGATTGATAGATAGAAATAGAAACAATGGAGCAGCTCAACCAAATTATGCAGAGCAGTGGGTGGCCGCAGAAAAAACACCCCAGGTGAAGGGATGCACAAAAATCCACACCAAAAAAGAAATGCTGCGGCACTCCAAAAAGTATGGTGAAAAAAGAGTTTATTGACCTGACATCAGAAGCGACGTTTCAGCTGCCCGATTGCAGCCTTTCTCAAGCTCGAGCTTGAGAAAGGCTGCAATCGGGCAGCTGAAACGTCGCTTCTGATGTCAGGTCAATAAACTCTTTTTTCACCATACTTTTTGGAGTGCCGCAGCATTTCTATTTTGGTGTAGATTGATAGATAGATAGATAGATAAGTGTATTTACTAAAGGAAAGGAAGAAGAATGTAAACTGTAATATGAGTTAGAAAGATTGTAAATGCAGTTAGTTACCTGTAACATGACAAACAATGACCACAACATCAAATGGGAGGAAAAATGGTCTGCAGCAAAAAGAAAAAAGAACTTTGAAGGTAAAATACTCCACATAGGTACTTCACATTACAGCTGTATAAACACTCTAAATTTATTTATTTTATGCTTTAATTCAGTATATAATTATTAAATGTGAGTTTATTTTTATCAGTTAGGCAATCAAACACATATGTAGTATCATATCTTGTTTGAAGTGGTAAGGCTGGTGCATAATTTAAAGAAGAAATTGAAATAATAGATTTATTTTTTCCTCTTCACATTCTTTGAGCTAGAAGTTGACAACCTTGATGATACATACTATACATCTCTAGTTATAACAAAAAAAAAAAAAACATTAAAGATGGTCAAAATCACATCTAACAAGAAAAATGTTATTTCATACAGAATGCCATTTGTTTAAAATATAAACCTGTAAAGAACTTAGACAGAAATTCACATTCACTGGAAACATTTAAATATCCCTAACTTTTATACTTTATACATGTTATTTTTAATATTCATATTGTTTGACTTAGAGGAGTAATCTACTTCAGTTTCCCATAATCGAAAGAAAACAGGTGACAGTAGGCACACACTACATCTAAGGTTTTCTTATCTTTGATGCTCCATTATTTGTGATATTAATCTGCTTTTTTTTTATAGTATGATAAAAGCAAAGACTTGTCATCTCATTGTTTTATATCTTTTAAAGCTACAAAAACTACCAGTAGGAAATATGATATGCATTTTTTTTTTACTTTAATTCGCTGAGCAGTTAAAGTAAACAATAACCAATACTTTAGTGTTAATATTTTTTGAGACTACTTGTCTATTGAAATATGTATCTACTGTCCTTCTGAAAATTGGGAATATTTACAAATGCAACATTTTACATAAAACATGGGACCTATGATATTTTATAACTCAGATATGTATTTAAATACTGTCACGTTTTGGACAAGGAACAAGTTAAGCCTTAGCTCACCCACAGCCTCTGTCCTTTTCTTCTACATACCTGTCCAAGGTAACGGGTCCACATCCATGAAGATGTTTCCTTGCCTGCTATGTGCTGGGCCAGAGTAGGTCAAAACAATAAACTACAATACTGTACAAGGTCGGGAAACGGTAGGAATAGACAGCACTAAAATAAAAAACACTGGATAAACACACAGTCAGTCAATGACAACAAGCCAAAGTCTATACCAGGAGATCACGTAGTAACAATGCAAATATCAGGAGAGTAGTGAAAGCTGAATAACAAACAGGATGATAGCTGCAGAATTAAACTTTTTTACTGTCAGTGTCTGAAAGCATACTACAGGTTTAAATTGCAGCAAGATAGGTGAGGATTCAGACAAAGCACAGCACAGGTCAGCTGTCCACAGCCCCAGATAGGCTGGGGCATAGCCACAGCAACTAAACAAAGCCAGAATTCACAAAAGTTTAACCCTTTGGGTCAAACATAGTCAAGTCATTGCAAATCCACAAGTATTTAAATTTTAAGTTTATGTATAAATATACAGTCATGGCCGTAAATGTTGGCACCCCTGACATTTTTCTAGAAAATGAAGTATTTCTCACAGAAAAGAATGGCAGTAACACATGTTTTGCTATACATATATTTATTCCCTTTGTGTGTATTGGAACTAGCCAAAAATGGTCTGGACAAAATTATTGGCACACTTTCAAAATTGTGGATAAATAAGATTGTTTCAAGCATGTGATGCTCCTTTAAACTCACCCTGGGGCAATATAAAAATCACACTTAAAAGCAGATAAAAAGGAGAGAAGTTCACTTAGTCTTTGCATTATGTGTCTGTGTATGCCACAGTAAGAATGGACAACAGAAAGAGGACCAAAATTGTGGAAAAATATCAAGAATCTAAAGGAAAAAAATCCATCTCCAGAGATCTAGATTTGCCTTTGTCCACAGTGTGCAACATTATCAGGAAATTTTCAACCTATGGCACTGTAGCTAATCTGGCACTGTAGCTAATGAGGCCTACAAAGAAAAGAACACAGTACCTACAGCGAAATATGCTGGAGGTTCAATTATGTTTTGGGGTTGTTTTGCTGCCTCTGGCACTGGGTGCCTTTAATGTGTGCAAGGCATCATGAAATCTGAGGCTTACCAACGGATTTTGGGTCGCACTGTCCAGCCCAGTGTCAGAAAGCTGGGTTTGTGTCCGAGATCTTGGGTCTTCCAGCAGGACAATGACCCCAAACATACATCAAAAAGCACCCAGAAATTGATGGCAACAAAGCACTGGAGAGTTCTGAAGTGGCCAACAATGAGTCCAGATCTAAATCCCATTGAACGCCTGTGGAGAGATCTTAAAATTGCTGTTGGGAAAAGGTGCCCTTCCAATAAGAGAGACCTGGAGCAGTTTGTAAAGGAAAAGGGGTCCAATATTCCGGCTGAGAGGTGTAAGAAGCTTATTGATGGTTATAGGAAGCAACTGATTTCAGTTATTTTTTCCAAAGGGTGTGCAACCAAATATTAAAGGGGTACTCTGGTGGAAAACTTTTTTTTTTTTAAATCAACTGGTGCAAGAAAATTAAACAGATTTGTAAATGACTTCTATTAAAAAATCGTAATCCTTCCATACTTATTAGCTGAGTAATACTACAGAGGAAATTATTTTCTTTTTGGAACACAGAGCTCTCTGCTGACATCACAAGCACAGTGCTCTCTGCTGACACCTCTGTCTATTTTAAGAACTCCAGAGTAGGAGGAAATCTCCATAGCAAACATATGCTGCTCTGGACAGTTCCTAAAATGGACAGAGATGTCAGCAGGGAGCACTGTGCTCGTGATGTCAGCAGAGAGCACTGTGTTCCAAAAAGAAAATAATTTCCTCTGTAGTATTCAGCAGCTAATAAATACTGGAAGGATTAAGATTTTTTAATAGAAGTAATTTACAAATCTGTTTATCTTTCTGGCACCAGATGATAAAAAAAGTTTTCCACCGGAGTACCCCTTTAAGTTAGGGGTGCCAATAATTTTGTCCAGCCCATATTTGGAGTCCAATTTGCTTTTTTTTGTCCCTTTTTTGGTTTAGTTCCAATACACACAAAGGGAATAAACATGTGTATAGCAAAACATGTGTTACAGCAATCCTTTTCTGTGAGAAATACTTCATTTTCTAGAAAAATTTCAGGGGTGCCAACATTTACGGCCATGACTGTATAACTAAAAATTATTCTAATTGTCCTATGCAAATAGCAAATTATAGGTTATTAAAAGGACAAATGCAATAAAAACTAAGAAGAAAATACTTTATGCTTCAAATATATTAATTAAAACATTAATATGACTGTTTTAAAATGTCTTCCATTTGGGTTTTCATTGTTATTTGTGTTCCAGCTTAGGTTTTAAAGTTTTATAAATGATGTATTTTCAATGTAAATGTAAATGGTCTTTAAATTTATATAAATTACAGTATAATCATTTTAACCAGAAGAATGAAAATCTGTCCATGACTAATCCTGTGATGATCACATAGGAGCAGGTATATACTGTACTTTAACTGGAATTAGGTGGCTGTCCGGGCATGCCAGGAGTTGTAGTTTTGCAACATCTGGAGGTCCGCAGGTTGAAGACCACTGGTATAGGAGGTAATACTCACGTGTCCCCGCCGCTCTGGACACGTCACCGCTAGTCACCGCTGCCCTGGATGTCGCCCTCCATCGCTGTCCCTGCATCCCTGGAGTGTCCCTGTTGCTCCGGAACGTCTCTGCTGCCTGATATCCTCGCTCTCCGTCGCTGCCATCACGTTGCTACGCACGCCGCACCTATTGGATGACGGGACGACGTGCGTGACGACGTGATGACGACGAAGGAGAGCGCCGGCCATGCAGGGGATCCCGCCACGGAGCAGACACCAAGAAGGCAGGTAAGGTCCCTCCCGGTGTCCTGTAAGCTGTTCGGGACGCCGCGATTTCACCACGGCGGTCCTGAACAGCCCGACTGAGCAGCCGGGTTAGTGTCACTTTCACTTCAGACGTGGTGGTCAGCTTTGATCGCTGCGTCTGAAGGGTTAATACAGGGCATCACCGCGATCGGTGATGTCCTGTATTAGCCGTGGGTCCCGGCCGTTGATGGCCGCAGGGACTGCCGCGGTATTTGCCGTATAAGACGCACCAACTTTTCCCCCCAGTTTTGGGAACAAAAAGTGTGTCTTATACAGTGAAAAATACGGTAAATATAATTTGAGAACTAAGAGAAATTGACAGACAGGCAAGATGTATCAATGATTTGCCACTTATTTGTCCTAAAATTATGGAGATCTATTTTAAGCTAATCAATAACCAATAAAATAAACACAGTAGATTTGAGCATGGATTTTTAATGATATAAAATGAGTAAGCTAATGTTAAGTATTATGCTGTTGTGTGCAGATTTCTGCATATTGCACATGCTGATGGCTACACTACTTTCTGTAAAAGCAAAAATGTAAAAAAAAAAAAGTCATATTCTGTATGCAAACGTGGATCATTTTAGAAGTCTATTGTCAGTTTTATGGTCTCATGTATTCAGCCAGATACTCCATTCTCTTTGTATTTCTATAAATGCATGTCACCAGCAGAATTTTCATATTAATTTCCTCTTATTCCTATCTTTGGTCTATTATATTTTTCTGATTTCCCAGCTGAACTATTCCTGTAGTAAATAATATTTCTATCTCATGTAATGTCCAATTTAATTTTCTTCTACCTTTTAAGTGATTTCATCTGGGTACATTTCAATTTTCAATAAATCAACTATTTAACCAGTCAAATACTCACAGTGAAGAACTAAAAAAGGGTTGAGTGATAATCTGTATCGCAATACATATCATGTCCCTTCTACATTTAACTATAAATTACATGCTGCCCTATCCAGATTCATGCTGCCCTATCCATGACAGTATTCATTACTGACAGGTTCTCTCATTACGATAAACTACATTCTTCACTGAAATACTGTGCTTTACTATTTTTTGAGAAAATACAGTTTTTACAATAGTCAATATAAAGCCTATAGGCTATATAATGCTTGAATTGATTGCAATCTTTTTTTTATTGTCACAGTACATTTAAAATGAAGAAGTAACTTTGTAATTAATTTGATATATTATATTCTACCAGTTAATGAATACAGCTCCTATGCTTGTTACTTCATGTTTACAGACTGCTAACAAGACCAAAGTAATATAATTTTGCAGTTTAACTTCTATTCATCCATCCCCTACTTCCTAATATCCATTGAGTAAGCAATAATTATGGGACAGATATAATACAGACTACACAATTGTTGTATGATGGCTCATTTCTTTTTTTTTTTTTGTGCTGGGCATGTGCGTTTTTGGTGTCAATGGGACTTTTTGATCCCTTTTTTTATTATACTTTTCATTTTGAGATGTGACCAAAACATGTAATTCTTGCGTTCTTCACCGTGCATATGGCGAGGGGACACTTTCCTCAAATCTGGTCTTTCATAAGCTCACTAACAGGAACATGAGCAGTATTATGATATTATGATATTGAAGCTTCACAGTCGTATATACAAAAATTAAAAGATGCAATTTAGATAAGAAAAAGGTATTATTTATTGTAAAAATATAAATATATATTGCATTATCTGCAGGGCCCTTGCAGAAATGTTGATTTATTGTTCAGCCACTGCAGAGAAATAGTGTGCAGGCAATGTGCACACATTGCATGCGATGAGCAATGTAACATATCCATAGCATACAAGTCTATGTTGGTATATAATGGTGGAGAGCTTATTGAAATGTCCCAGTACAGGACATGGTCCTGTACTACCCTTAGGTTCTGTCAGGTTGAGACCCTCAGTGACTTGGGGTCTCCCCTGGAAGGTCTCCCCCCTGTTGTTTCCAGAATGTTGTGTATATCACTTTAAAGGGGTACTCCGGTGGAAAACTTTTTTTTTTAAATCAACTGGTGGCAGAAAGTTAAACAGATTTATAAATTACTTCTATTAAAAAAAATCTTAATCCTTCCAGTACTTACTGAAAACTACAGAAGATATCCTTTTCTTTTTGAAACACAGAGCTCCCTGCTGACATCTCTGTCCATTTTAAGAACTGTCCAGAGAAGGAGAAAATCCCCATAGCAAACATATGCTGCTCTGGTCGGTTCCTAACATGGACAGAGATGTCAGCAGAGAGCACTGTGTTCCAAAAAGAAAATATATCCTCCTTAGTATTCAGCAGCTAATAACTACTTGAAGGATTAAGATTTTTTAATAGATGTAATTTACAAATCTGTTTAACTTTCTGCCACCAGTTGATAAAAAAAGTCCTGAGTCCTTTCCCTTTCTATAACACATCGTGGCCCCATGTCATAGCGGGTTGGGCCCAGCCTCTAACAACGTCCGGGACCCGTGGCTAATAGCTCGCGGCAATGATCGCGGTGCCACGCGCTATTAACCCTTTAGACGCGGCATTCAAAGTTGAATGCTGCGTCTAAAGTGAAAGTAAAACCATACCGGTTAGCTCAGAGGGCTGTTCGGGATGTCCGCGGCAAAATCGCGGCATCCCGAACAGCTCTGGGACACGAGGAGGATCTCCTACCTTGCCTCCTGGTATCCGATCACCAAATGACTGCTCAGTGCCTGAGATCAAGGCATGAGCAGTCAAGCGGCAGTATCATTTATCACTGGTTTCCTATGAGAAACCAGTGATCAATGTAAAAGATCAGTGTGTGCAGTGTTATAGCCCCCTATGGGAGCCATAACATTGCAAAAAAAAAAAAAAAAAGTGAATAAAGATCATTTAACACCTCCCCTAATAAATAAATAAATAAAATAAAAATAAACATATGTGGTATCGCCACGTGTGGAAATGTCTGAATTATAAAAATATATTATTAATTAAACCGCACGATCAATGGTATACGCGCAAAAAAATTCCAAAGTTCAAAATAGTGCATTTTTGGTCACTTTTTATATCATGAAAAAATGAATATAAAGCGATCAACAAGTCAGATCAATACAAAAAGGGTACCGCCAAAAACTTCAGATCACGGCGCAAAAACTGAGCCCTCATACCGCCTCATACTCAGTAAAATAAAAAAGTTATAGGGGTCAGAAAATGACAATTTTAAACGTATAAATTTTCCTACATGTAGTTATGATTTTTTTCAGAAGTACGACAAATCAAACCTATATTAATAGGGTATCATTTTAATCATATGGACCTACAGAATAAAGATAATTGTGTAATTTTTACCGAAAGATGTACTGCATAGAAACAGAAGCCCCCAAAAGTAACAATATGGCGTATTTTTTTTTCAATTTTGTCTCGCAATGATTTTTATTTTCGTTTTACCGTAAAAGTTTGGGTAAAATGACTGATCTCGTTACAAAGTAGAATTGGTGGTGCAAAAAATAAGCCATCATATGGATTTTTAGGTGCAAAATTGAAAGGGTTATGATTTTTTAAAGGTAAGGAGGAAAAAAACGAAAGTGCAAAAACGGAAAACCCCCCGGTCCTTAAGGGGTTAATGCCTAGACAGTATCCTTATGTATAGGTAGTACAAAGGTCCTGTGGGAGGTCTAAAGGACCTGTTTAAGTCTGTCACATGTTGTGTTATGCAGTCACATGATTTGTTGTCACATGTTCTCCAAGAGAGCACCAGCTTAATCTATGACCCGCAGCTTGACCAATGGGCTTTAGTCCAGCCCCCCACTATAAAAATGTGCGGCCATTACAATGCTCTTCTCTTTTGAGATTCCCTCTGCAACTGAGCACAGCAACCACCAGATATCTCAGTGCACGTGATCAGCATCTGGAAGACCCCAAAAGCTGCAGTCATTCCAGTAAGTCTCAAGTCTATGCCTGCTGTCACTGAAACTAGTCAATTCCTGCATATAGTGAAGTCAAGTCCAATCTCGAGTCAAGTTAATTACAAGTATATTGGTCCAGCAAGCTGCGAGGTCCTTCTGGGTCCTGGCCACCTCTCTGGGAATCTGGCCTTAGCTGTGAAGATAATTCCATCTGTCTTATACTCAGTAAAGCCTCTGTTTGACCATAACTGGTTGTGGACTGTCATTTCACTACTAGCAACTGGGATAGCGGAGGAACCAGGCGTGTGGTGTTCCGGAACCCTAAACCAAACTGGCATCATAAACACTAGGGGTTAACAACATCTTGCTCCCGGGGGTTAATACCATCTGATCCCACCACTCACACCGATTCACTTGTGGTACCGCCATAAACCCGTGGGTCACCACATTATTGTCCGTGTAGTAGTTACTATGTAACTATAGAAATACTTATAGTCCATGCAGTTGCTAGATAACTAGTTGTAATAGCTCAGGACAGTTTGTCTCACCCGTCATGACGTGGTCCCGTGTAGCTCTCTACTTACCCGCTGTGGCTTCCAGCCTGTATGCCTAGTCGCTTCCTGGGTTTAGCGTCATAAGGGCCATTGAGCCAGGGGAGGGAGAGGTCTTATGACTGGCGTGTTGGTACGTTGCTTTATGTTCTGTGCGCACCAGGAGTGGATAAAGTTGATTGTAGCTGTATATTTGCTTCAATATGCAGCTGTTATAGATTGCTCTATAAGATGAGAGGGGTCTAGAATCATTTCGAGATCTTCTGGATCTCTTTTTCAATAACGATATCGCTATTGAAAAAGAAATCCAACAGATCTCGAAACGCGTCTAGCCCCTTCCCATCTTATACAGCAATCTATAACAGCCGCATACTGAAGTAAAGATACAGCTACAATCAACTTTATCCACTCCTGGTGCGCACAGAACATAAAGCAATGGACCGACACGCCGGCCAGCAGACCTCTCCCTCCCCTGGGTCGCCGGCGCTGACGACTCGCTAGACCCAGGAAGGGACTAGGCGTCCAGGCTGGAAGCCACTGCGGGTAAGTAGAGAGAGCTCCACGTGACCACACCAGGATGGGTGAGACAAACTGTCCTGAACTATTACAACTAGTTATCTAGCGACTCCACAGACTAAAAGTATTTCTATAGTTACATAGTAACTACCAGACGGACAATAAGGTCTCCACTGTTATATACCAACATAGACTTGTATGCTACGGACACTTTGCATTGCTCATCACATGCAATGTGGGCACATTGCCTGCACACTATTTCTCTATAGAGGCTGAACAATATAGATTGCATAATACGAACTTTTACATAAAGATTTTATTGTATTTTATCCTTATACAGTGTATCTATACACATTTCTGCAAGGGCCCTGCAGATAATTCCATATATATTTTTATAATAAATAAAAAAAATTCTTATCTAAATTGCATCATTTAATTTTTATATATCTGACTGTGAACATTCAATATCATAATATTGCTTATGCTCCTGTTAGTGGGCTTATGAAAGACCAGATTTGAGGAAAGTGTCCCCTCTCTTTTTATTGTATATTTGCTCTACAGGTTGCATAGGGTTAGCAACTTTATACACTAGTACTCATCTGGCATATTTATTCATATCAACTTTTTCTAGTGGTTTGAGCTACCTTACTTCCATATTTCATGCATATGGTGATACCAAGCATGTTATTATAATTTTTTTTTTTTAGTTTAGACTCTTTTATTTGAAAAATGGCAAAAGAGGGATGATTTTGATTCTTATTATTTTGAGCTTTTTTGCGCATTTTGTGTACGTCTTTTGAATTTTTTTTACATTTTTCTTACACCCAAGGGAACTTCTATAAGTAACCATTAGACTGTTTTTACAGTTCACTACTATATTACTTCATGGCAGTGAAATGTCAAATTGACAAGTTTGTAATACAGGCTACCTGTCTATAAACTCTCCACATACCGCAATTGCTATTAATCACAACATGCAGGGGTTAAATTGTTGGCAATAATATACAGTTGACATCAGCCACATTTAGGTTGGGCTTAGCTCATGAGCCTGCTCTATATGACCACTGAGCACCATAAAACTATATAAATACAATATAAAAATATATAAATTTGCATTGTCATGTGTCAACCTACTAAAGGTTGTTAACCCCTGAAGGAAGCAGGGTTTTTCCATTTTTGCATTTTCATTTTTTCCTCATCACCTTCTAAAAATCATAACTCTTTTAATTTTGTACATAAAATTCCATATGATGGCTTATTTTTTGCGCCACCAATTCTACTTTGCAGTGACATTAGTCATTTTACCCAAAAATCCACAGCAAAACGGAAAAAAAATTAATTGTGCGACAAAATTGAAGAAAAAATGTCATTTTGTAACTTTTGGGGGCTTCCCTTTCTACGCAGTGCATTTTTCGGTAAAAATAACACCTTATCTTTATTCTGTAGGTCCATATGGTTAAAATGATACCCTACTTATATAGGTTGCATATTGTCATACTTTGGAAAAAAAATCATAACTACATGCAGGAAAGTTTATATGTTGAAAATTCTCATCTTCTAACCCCTTTTACTTTTTTTTTATTTTTCCGCGTACGGGCCGTTTTTATTCATTTTTTCATTATATAAAAAGTGACCAATTTGGAATTTGTTTGCGCGTACGCCATTGACCGTTCAATTTAATTAATGATATATTTTCATAGTTCAGACATTTCCGCATGCGGCGATACCACATATGTTTATTTTTATTTACACAGTTTTTTTTATGGGAAAAGGGGGGTGATTCAAACTTTTATTAGGGGAGGGGTTAAATGACCTTTGTTAACTTTTTTTTTCACTTTCTTTTTGCAGTGCCATAGCTCCCATAGGGAGCTATAGCACTGCACACACTGATCTCTTATGCTGATCCCTACAAAGCTATAGCTTTTCAGGGATCAATGAGATAGGGGCTCAATTGCTGAAGCCTGTAGCTCAGGCTTGGAGCAATCAAACCCAGATCGGACGCGGCGGAGACAGGTAAGGCGACCTCCGCTCGCATCCTAGCTGATTTGGACATCGCAATTTTATCGCAATGTCCCGATCAGCCCGACTGAGCTGCCAGGAAGCGTTTACTTTCACTTTCAGACGTGGCGGTCAACTTTGATTGCCGTATCTGAAGAGTTATTAGTGCACGGCACAACGATCGGTGCCGCGCGCTGTTAGCCCAGGGTTCCGGCTATGAATAACAGCCGGGACCGACCCGGTGTGATGTGGGATAACGGTGTGACCCCGTTTTAAACACCGGGACCGGGCGTAGGGCGTACAGGTACGCCCTACGTCCTTAAGAGGTTAAAGGAGTATTCCAGTATCAGAACAGTGTGATGTTGTCCCAGCAGCTCCCTGTTTCCTCCCTCCTTCCCAAGATAACACCGCAACCTTTATCTTCCCAGGAGGCTTGGCTGGATGTTATCTTTAAACCCAAGCCCAACCCTTTGAATGTTTTTACCTCCCCTGACCAGACCCCTACAGCTTATATCATAACCTCTGAATAGCCCCTACAACAGGGGTAAAGTCCTGGAAATTAAGCTAAGATTTCCACTCAATGGCTTGTCCTGCAGGACTCCTGCTAATGGAAAGGCTGTGTTCCTGCTGTGAATAAGGTGAAGGAACTCCTTTCCCATGCGTTCCTGCGGGACTTGTGCCCTTCCCTCCAGCCTACATTACCATTTCCTTGTCATATCCCCATAGACATACCCATCTTTATTCGGACATTCAGGGAAGAATGAGGTGTGTTTAAACCAAACTGCCTTGTGCTGAACAATGCCACAGGCAGAAGAGCAGATAGGGTTTGAATACAGCAGCAGTGCTGTTCTGTAGCAGCTCTGGGCAGGAAACTGGCAAAAATGCAGTGAGAGATGTGATGAAGAGTTAAGGTTAAAATAATGCATTCTGGGAATTGTAGTACTGAGAAAATGCTCAACCAGAAATTACACTAATTATCTGAAATAGTAAGAGAGAGTACAGAGCAACAAAAACATAACAACTGGGTACAGAAAAATGGCAGCAGGGGCTCTGGTCTAAAAGTAAAAATAATAAGTACTTAGTTGTTATGCAAGGCACTTTGTTTTCTGTAGGTCTGGAGAGCAGTACAATAGTAAATGTCTGCATGTAACAGTAAATCATGGTGGAGGATCCCTGGAAGTTTGGCCAATATTACAGCAGATGGGGGTGGGAATTTGGTCAGGATTATCGGTGCCCTCTATGCTGGGAAATACAGACAGATACCTATCTATTATGCAATACCATTTGGAAGGCATCTGATCGGCTCCTAATTTATTCTGTAACAGTACAATGACCCCAAACATGCAGCCAGTCTCATTAAAAATTATCTTTAGCATAAAGAAGAACAAGGAGTCCTTTTATAATATCCCCCCTCCCTCCCACAGACGCCTGATCTCAACATCTTCAAGTACGTCTGGGATTATACAAAGAGACAGAAGGGTTTAAAGGGGTATTCTGGCCAAAGACTTACATATCCTGATGTGATGAGATGAGATATGCACGTCTTGAGAAAGAGTTCTGTCCAAACTCGAAACACATTGATGATTGCTACCACCGACCTGTAACAATGCTTAAATGTTTCAGTACTAAACTAATTTAACTTTGGAGAAGCTCCAGGACTCAAAATCTTTTGTCCTATGTACCATTGGTGATTGCCAAGATCCAGAGGAGTTTGGGTGTTTCAGGGCTGCTGACTTACCCCTATGTAATGCTGTTATAGATGTTGTGCTCTTAGTATAACCAACTTCAAAGAGCTTAACTGATTTATACTAATTCTATTTTTGAATACACGGGATAATGCATTAGGATCATGCTCTGTTCTCTTTTCTGCTCTTATAAATTACAATACAGTTGGGCGAACCTGGTCTCACTCAGAACTTTGGGGTGAAATTGGCATGCATAGCATTCAACCTTTGCCTGTCTCAGCTCTTGCTGGCCAGTCATTGCATGCATTATGTGATATACTGCACCTAGACCAATCAGGAAACTGCATTGGGGTGGGTATATGAGGCTGATAAAACCCTATGCACTGCATTGCGGCAGCCATCTTGGAGAGGGAACACAATAGATATATAAGGCCAAGTAACAAGTAAAACATATAGCTTTTCTACCTGCATGCTGTAGTGACCGCGAGTTCTTTAAGCCTCTTAGCTCAATTGTGTAACAAGGCAAAAATTTGCTGTTCAAAGTCAAGTTAAGTCAAGCCTGTCTACCGTCAGTATAAAGTCACTATTCAAGTCATGCGTTAGTCTAGTTTAAGTAACTAAGAAGTACTCCAAGTCACATAATTCCCAAATACTGCGACGGTGGCATCTCAAAGCTATTTCCGTTCAAGTGTAAACCAAATGTCTACAATTCTGTTTATCTCATCTTATCAGTTATTTGTTTTTTTGGACCTGCAACAACTTCACAAAAGTTTCCCAACATCTTTGCTGATTTGATACCGATAGCTGGGGCTTTAAAACAGATAGCCGCCACCTTTGGAGCTGTGGTAAGTGGAGCTGTCTAGACACTACAACCACCATCATCAATATTCACCCAAACTACCATTCTCCTGACATCATGAACTGACAACCAGCCAACCTAGTATCCCTAACATAAAACAAGACATTATTCCTAATCCTCTGCCTACCACAGTGCAGCACATTGGGCTCTGCCATTTCTATTACACAGATTAATTTATATTGAAACTACAGAAACAGTCAAACACCAGGGGGAGATTTATCAAAACTTGTGCAGAGGAAGAGTGGTGCAGTTGCCCATGGCAACCAATCAGATTGGTTCTTTCATTTTTCACAGGTCTCTTCAAAAATGAAAGAAGCCACCTGATTGGTTGCCATGGGCAACTGCACCACTCTTCCTCTGCACAAGTTTTGATAAATCTCCCCCAACAAGGTTGGCTGTTTTGCATCTATTTCATGCTTAAGGCATTTCTTGTGGACTCTTTCCTCTAACATGGTGGTTAGTTTGTGAACATTTGGGTGCATATGCACCTGCTGTGTGTCTGTGAAGGAAGGGACTCTGCTGGTTGATGGCATAATTTTAGTTTCCTTTGCAGTCATTCAGCAGTGCAGCATATAGTTATACCAATGCCAAGCAAGTGGTGAGGGGGCCAGGTGAGTTGACTTTTTTTCATTTTGGAGTGCAGCAGCTTTAATATATGTGGGACCATGTTTATACTACCTCCTAATTCTCCAGAGGAAGACAAGAGGTGAAACACATGTCAGGGTCTGAGGTGGATGCCTTTGCAATTTACATCTTTTTGTCACTTGTCTGTAACTGGTATGCGGTAGTTTCAATACACTCCATGGTGTGCATTTAATTTGGGTATTTACCTTTTACAATTTACTGTACTAGGTCTTTACACAGCCCACATGTTTCTATGTCCTAAATTTACAAACAGGACTCTTTGATGCTTATGTGTAAAAAGGTAGCCCAAGATGATCTCCTATCTAAAGGCTAAAGATAACTAGCTTATTTGTGAGGGTCCAAACACTGGGGCCCCTGCCAACAATTGCCCCTTAAAACAATTGAATGGGGAGAAAGCTACTCCTTTAGGCTTTATTGGTGAGGATAACACAGAAGTGCAACCAACTTATCAGTAAACTATCTCAAGGATCGTGCAGTGGTTATGGATTTATGAATGATGATATACCAATAAATGGATTTGCCTGTGGATATGGGAATATGATAAGAATGCTTAAGATGAGAATAGCGCTTTTAAACATGGGAAAGACTTAAATGCTATAAGAGTACAAAAATATAGGTTCAAGTGTATTTCTAGACATCTGAACAAAGTCTGTTTAAGTTATGCATTTCAGGTTGTACAGAAAAACTGCCGCAATGTGTCCTGGCAGCCAGTTATATTGATTTCAATTAAACTGAAACAGGAGGAGAAACAACTTTCCTCACTGAAGTAAAAAATAAACTACACTTCATAGCATTCTTCTTTTTCAACAAAACCTTGTAACTTTATATGCTATAAATTAGGGTGAAGGTGCTAGTATGCCTGTGACTTCCCTCAGAGATACATAAACATCTTATCATTGATACCATGTTTAACACTCTTCAGTATCTGCACTGTGACAATAATGGGATGGGGAAGAACTCTCTTTGTAACAGGGACAGCTGAGAGACTGAGTTGTAAGGGTTCTCTCTTTGATTTAATTCCTAAGAAATAAACTTCTAGAGTTTTAAAATAGCTGACATGTAGTTTCTATACTGTAATTTTTGTAGCGCAAGAATGGAAAGTAAAATGCGCACTACTATAAGGGGTGCAATGGTTGCACTCACACCAGGCCATTCTACCATATAACTATTATAAATATTTTACATTGCAATTGGTAGAAGGGGCTTCCTTTATAGATTGTGCAAGGAAGTGCCAGTTAGTGACATCACCACTGCTATTCGGTAGCAGCGAAACCCAGTAGAGATGGGCTATTGGTGACATGGTGGTTCATAAAGAAATAGTTGGGTCCGAGTTCTGGACCAGCTTAACCAACCTTTTGAAAGGGTCACTTATCTCTACTTGGCTAATTCCTTTAAGTAATTGACTGACAGCTTTCTATCCTGACACCCCCTATACACATAAATAATCTACTTGACCAAGAGTGCTTATTTTCTAAACGGAGAGAGGGAAGTAAGCTGCTGCCAGACTAACAAAAGGATTGGGCATGTTTCAATCCAGCTTGTTCCACTAAAACAGTTAGGTTTGACTGACACTAATCAAATGCATGTATGGTCTGGCAAACACACAGTAATGTGGGGACATTGTGACTGACACTGTATAAGATTAGTATGAATATCACTGTAATATATGCTGCAGCTGCTTAAATTAAGAGTAAATGGTTAAGCTGTTTTTTTTATATAAAACAACAAATAAAAATAAAAAACAATCTGACATCTGAGGTGTGTATTTTAAGATGTACACTCCACTATAAATTATCACAAATGCTAGTGTAACACTCACGTTTCATAAGAAAGGAACTCTGGTGGATGTGGATCCGCTGGACCTGTGTGGCAGATGACTCGGACCGTAACAGGGAGCGGAGTCTAAGGTGCCGCTAGTTTTCACCAGAGCCCGCCGCAAAGCGGGATGGACTTGCTGTGGCAGGTGTCACCGCGGTCGCTACCCCTGGCACAGCTCAACCAAACAGGCGGCTGAGGAGATGCAAGCCACAAGAGGGATAAGGCAGCTCAAAGACAGGATAGCAGAAAGTCAAGGCAGGCAGCAGAATAGCGTAGTCAGGACATAGCAAGAGGTCAGTAGGCAGTCGGCAGAGGAGCAAGGTCAAGTCACAGAGCAAAGGATCATCTACATGGTAGGGCAACTCTCAGGAATGCAACACAGATCCGGCAGGGAAGTGAGGAGGATGGAGGAATTTATCAATGAGCCACAGGTGAATTACACTTATGTGTGCACTGGCCCTTTAAATCTTAAAGCTCCAGAGCAGAGAGGCAGTGACTGGGGCAGGAGAAGCACCATGTGAGTGATGGACTGGGGCTTGTATGAGGGTGTGTCCGTGATTTGAGTCCCAGCCCCGCTGGCAGCAGCAGGTAAAGGGTCCATGAGCTCAGAGCCAGTGTGTGCGGCCGGAGCACATAACGTATCAGTACCCCCCCTCAGAAAACTCCTGAGAAGGTCACAGTCCAGGATATTCTCCTCAGGCTCCCAAGATCTCTCCACAGGACCGTAACCATCCCAGTCGACCCAATTTTTTTTCCCCATCACAGTTTTTGTAGCAAGAATCTCTTTAACCATGAAGATGTCAGAAGAGCCGGAGACAGCTGTGGGGACAAGATTCTTCTGAGAAAACCAGTTTATGACAAGAGGCTTGAGGAGAGAGTCGTGGAAGGAATTGGGAATACGTAATGTATCAGGTAGATGGAGATTTTATGAGACAGGGTTGATCTTTTGTAGAATCTGGAAGGGATCAAGGTAGCGAGGACCGAGCTTATATCAGGGGATCTTGAAGCAGATGCACAGATGAAAGCCACACCATGTCACCAGGAGAGAAGGACAGAGGAGGTCTTCTACTTTTATCCGCTTGCACCTTCATGTGTGAAGAAGCCTGAGATAACGACTGTTGGGTCTGTTGCCAGATGGTAGAGAAGTCACGGACCAGCTCATTAACAGCAGGCACACCGGAGGAGACTGAGAGAGGAAGAGGAGAACAGAGAGGGAGTCCGTAGACAACAACAAAAAAGGGAGCTGACCTCGTGGAATCCTTATGATTATATGAGAATTCAGCCCAGGGAAGAAGGTCGACCCAATCATCTTGGCGAGTTGAAACAAAATGCCGAAGATAAGTCTCTAGGATTTGTTTAACCCTCTCCACCTGACCGTTGGACTGAGGGTGGTAGGGTGAGGAAAAGTCCAGATTGATGTCCAGAAGTTTACAAAGGGCTCGCCAGAACTTAGAGACAAACCGCACACCTCGATCCGAAAGGATATGCTGAGGAAGACCGTGTAAACGAAAGACGTGCAACAAGAAGTACTTCGCCAGCTGCGGGGCAGAAGAAAGACCTGGTAGAGGAATGAAATGAGCCATCTTGGGAAACCAATCTACAACGACCCAGATGACAGTGTTATTATGATATGTTGGCAAATTGGTGATGAAATCCACGGCGATGTGGGAACAAGGAGTCTCTGGAATGGGTAAAGGCTGTAAGAGTCCTGCAGGTCTCTGTCGAGGAGTTTTGTCACGGGCACAAGTTTCAAAGGAATGAACAAAATCAGAAACATCACGTTCAAGATGGGGCCACCAGTAGTGCTGGGAGATAAGAAGTAGAGTCTTGCATATTCCAGGATGTCCTGCTGTCAAGGAAGAATTACCCCATTTCAGGACCTTGTGTCTTAATCTGGCGGGCACAAAGGATTTTCCAGGAGGAACTTGCTGAATCTCGGCAGGAGCTGCAGGAATCAAACGGTCAGGAGGAATGAAACCAAAGATGTCAGAGGACCTGGAGAGAGCATCAGCCCTGATGTTCTTGTCTGCTGGACGCAAGTGAATGAAGAAGTTGAACCTGGAAAAGAACAGTGACCACCTTGCCTGGCGGAGGTTCAACCGCTGAGCAGACTGAAGGTATAGAAGATTCTTATGGTCGGAGTAGATGCTGACCGGATGAAAAGAACCTTCCAATAAATGTTGCCATTCCTTCAAAGCTAGCTTGATAGCGAGGAGTTCACAATCTCCAATGGATTAATTCCTCTCAGTAGGGGAGAAGGTCTTGGAGAAGAACCCACAGGTAACAGTCTTGTCCTTGGCGTTTTTCTGAGTAAGAGCAGCACCAGCTCCAATAGATGAGGCATCAACCTCCAAAGCAAAGGGTCTCTCCGGATCAGGTCATGTAAGCATGGGAGCAAAGGCAAATTCAAACTTTAAACAGGAGAAGGTCTCTTGAGGCCAAGACTTAGGATTAGATGCTTTCTTAGTAAGAGCCACAAGGATGAAAAATGTGGGATAATTTGACGATAATAGTTTGCGAATCCCAGAAAGCGTTAAATAGCACGTAGGCCCAAAGGACGAGGCCAATCCAACATTGCAGACAATTTATCTGGATCCATCTGCAGGCCCTGGTGAGAGACAATGTATCCAAGAAATGGAAGATTAGATTTCTCGAACAGGCATTCATCCAGTTTGGCGTAGAGATGATTCTTCCGTAATCGTTGAAGAACCAGACGAACATGAGTGCGATGTTCCTCTAAGTTGGAAGAGAAGAGCAGGATGTCATCTATGTATTCGACAACTCAGGTGTAGAGAAGATTACAGAAGATATCATTGACAAACTCTTGAAAAATGGCTTGAACATTGCGGTCAAAAAGTTCTGAGATAAGAGGTAGAGGGTAACGATTCTTGACCGTGATTTTGTTAAGTCCCCTGTAGTCAATGCATGGACGGAGTGAGCCATCCTTCATTCCAACAAAGAAGAAACCAGCTCCAGCAGGAGAAGAGGACTTATGGATAAATCCCTTTTTGAGATTCTCCTGGATATACTCAGCCATGGCTTTGGTCTCAGGAACCGAGGAAGAGTGGTACCAGGCAGAAGATCAATAGGGCAATCGTAAGGATGATGTGGAGGCAGAGACTCTGCCTGCTTCTTGCAGAAAACATCAGAGAAATCTTGGTAAAGTGGTGGCAGACCAGGTAAAGGAGGAGGATGAAAAACAATTTTAGACTGAAGTCAATGGAGACAAATAATTTGACAGGATTGTCCTCAGTGACTAATTTCTCCAGTTCTCCAATCCAGGTGGGGAGAATGGCATTGCAGCCAAAGATGGCCAAGAAGAATCTCTTAAGTACAATGTGGCAGTCCATACTATTCAATCTTTTCTTTGTGTAATACAGCCACTTGCATGACAAGAGATTCAGTACGGAAGTGAACCATACAGTCCAGATTTTGTCCATTAACAGAGGAGATGAACAAGGGCTTGGCAAGCCGAGTGACAGGAAGATGATACTAGTGGACCAAAGAAGCATCAACAAAGTCACCTGCAGATCCAGAATCCAAAAATGCTGTAGCACTGAAGGAAGACTTGGAAGAAGTGAAGACTTGTACAGAAATCGTTAAGCGAGGAGAGGTGGAAATTGCTGCTAAACTAAAAAGCCCTCTAATGTCTTCAAAAATCAAAAACATGTCAACTTTATGATGCATACACATACTAGACATATTGTATATGTGAATCAACATATCATTTATTTGGAATGTCCACTTTCCCTACAAGCAGAGAGCTTCAAATTTCGAAAAAAAGGCAACATTTTCAAATTTTTCATGAAATTTTGAATTTTTTTCACCAAGAAATGATGCAAGTATCGATGAAAATTTACCACAAACATCAAGTAGAATATGTCACGAAAAAACTATCTCAGAATAAAATTCATAAGTTAAAGCATCCCGGAGTTATTAATGATTAAAGTGACAGTGGTCAGATTTGAAAAAAAAAAAACTGCTGCATCCTTAAGGTCAAAATAGGCTACGTCCTTATGGGGTTAATTATCTTGTGATAGTGCTCCTAAGAGGTCCTCATTGACAAAAAAAATAAATAAATAACACACCAAAATGGAGTTGTTGAAATCATACTAAAAATCTTATATGTGTGCATGTAATTATGAACTATGTAAGGGATTACAACTGTACCAATGAAAGGAGGCTCTAGTACTCTGTTGGGCCACCTCTATCCTCGATACCAAGATAATGTATGTTTGAAATGAAAGCTTTCTGTGTTCACTTTCTGTGTTTCATTCTGCGTCACATTTGCACACAGGTGTTGCAGATGGGCCTGTAGTTCTTGCTGAACTTGTGTCCCAACTATTCCCTAAAAGCTCAACAGTGATAAATCTGGAAACTAGGCAGGTAAAGGAAGAGTTGCAATCTGGTGGAGACATCCCTAGGAAATCTTTGCTGTGAGAGGGTCAGCGTTATCCTATTAAAAAATGCTAGACGGAAGCCCTGCCACACATGTGGCCGCAGGATGTCCTGAATATATTGGGGAGCTCTTTGTGTCCCTCAAATCATTAGGGGTAATTGCCTGTCTATTGCTCCACATATCATGCCACCAGCAGTTGGGGCAGTGTGTTGCTACACAGCAAAGGCAGGATTGAAGTGCTGACCATGAGACCTTCCTATTAGAACCCAATTGGTCTCAAGTCCAGAACAAAACCTGCATATGTTGCTAATAAATAGAGTTCTAGTTAAGGACAGTCCAGTTTTTTATTCATGACACAACTGCAAACAAAGGCAATGGTGGCAGACTGTTAATGGCATAACATGCAATGGATGCCATGACACCAAATGTCCTTCTTCATAGCATCTGGAAATGGTCTAAATAGAGACACGGGTTTGTAATAAAGGTGCCACCTGTGATTGGACAAGGAAACTGTGCTTGTCAGCGAATCCTCTACTGACGGTTTGGGTAGTCTGGAAACTGTCTGTCATGTGTGCATATCCTCACATAACTACTGCTGCCAGGAGCTCCTAACAGCTTGGTTTGAATGGCTAAGAAGAGAAGCAATTCATCAAAAAGGTCATCTTGGTTCTCTCAGTTCAATGATGCACCCCCTTTTAAATTCTGACCACTGGGCTAAATGTCTTTGAGTACATTGTTGCAGGTGGAGCTGTTTACGATTCCTCACCAAGAGGTACACTACTCAAAAGTTGTTTTTTTATAAGCAGCAGGGGAAACACATTTATGAATTACTATTATAGCAACAGGGGATACATCTTCTAAATGTCTGGACCAATCTATGTTAAACCTCATTCTCCTCCTAGTTCCTAGCAATATAAACCAGTGTATTTGGTTTATTGCAGGTAAACAGGCTATCAGTTTCCCTTTAACCCCTTAGGGACAAAGGTCGTACCTGTATGCCCTGGACGTTTCCGTTAAGAGCCACGCGCGGGGCGGTGATCGGAACGGGATGGCTTCTGCTATCTATCAGCAGCCATCCCGGCATATCGCCTAGGAGGGTCCTGATGTACAGGGTACATGTACAGGGTACAGTCACACAGGCGGGGGTTTACAGCGAGTTTTTCCGCTTTAAGTTTGAGCTGTGACAAATCTTCCGCTGCAGCTCAAACTCCCAGTGAGGAACTCACTGTAAACCCCAGCCGTGTGAATGTATCCTAAAAACACTACACTACACAAAATAAAGAGTAAAACACTACATATACACAAAGTTGAAATTCCCACTCTGCCCGCCCCTGAAAGTCCGGGCAGAGCGGGGGGAAGATGGTGGTAAGGGCCAGAGTACAGGGGACCGGCAATCAGAGGTAAGTGATCTTCACTGCTGCCTTCTAGGAGTTGCCAAACTACAACTCCCAGCATGCCCAGACAGCCTTTGGCTATCTGGGCATGCTGGGAGTTGTATTTTTGCAACATTTGGAGGGCCACAGTTTGTAGGCCACTGTGCAGTGGTCTCCAAACTGTTCCCTTCCAGATGTTGCAAAACTATAACTATCAGCAAGCCCAGACAGCTCAGGCATCCTGGGAGTTGTAATCCTGTAACATCTGGCCCTTCCGATATGCAGAACTGCAACTCCCAGCATGCCTTGACAGTCTCGGCATGCTGGGAGTTGTAGTTTTGCAACATCTGGAAGGGCACAGTTTGGAGACTACTATACAGGGGTGTCCATACTGTAGCCCTCCAGATGTTGCAAAACTACAACCCCCAGCATGCACTGACAGACCACACATGCTGGGAGTTGTGGTTTTGCAACAGCTGGAGGTTCACTGATGCAGAAACACTGTGGTAGTCTGTTACCTAACACAGTATTTCCCAACCAGTGTGCCTCCAGCAGTTGCATAACTACAACTCCCAGCATGCACGGTCTGTCGATGCATGCTGGAAGTTGTAGTTTTGCAACAGCTGAAGACCACCCCCCCCCCCCCATGTGAATGTACAGGGTACATTCACACAGGCGGGGGTTTACAGCGAGTTTTTCCGCTTTAAGTTTGAGCTGTGACAAATCTTCCGCTGCAGTTCAAACTCCAAGTGAGAAACTCACTGTTAACCCGTGCCATGTGACTGTACCCTAAAAACACTACACTACACTACACAAAATAAAGAGTAAAACACTACATATACACACACCCATACAGTGTTACCCCCCCCCCCCCCCCCCCCCCAATAAAAATTTCTTGTACGGCACTGTTTTTAAAATGGGGCCTCCAGCTGCTGCAAAATAACTCCCAGTATTGCCGGACAGCCACTGACTGTCCAGGCATGCTGGGAGTTTTTCAACAGCTGGAGGCACCCTGTTTGGGGAACACTGTTGTAGGGCATTTTGGTGGAGGAGGCACCATGCTTGCATCCGGGTCAGTCCCTATGAAAATCCCTAATTTAGGTCTCAAATGCGCATGGCACTCTCTCACACCGAAGCCCTGTCGGATTTCAAGGCAATCATTTAGGGCCCCATATGGGGTATTTCCGTACTCGGGAGAAATTGAACTACACATTTTGGGGGATTTTTTCTCCTTTTACCCCTTATGAAAAGGTAAAGTTCTGGTCTATGCCAGCATGTTAGTGAATTTTTTTTTAAATATTTTTGTCACGATGCCGGCTGGCAGGTAGTGGACCCTCTGTGCCAGAGAGGGATTGGCGTGGACCGTGCTAGTGGACCGGTTCTAAGCCACTACTGGTTTTCACCAGAGCCCGCCGCAAAGCGGGATGGTCTTGCTGCGGCGGTAGTGACCAGGTCGTATCCACTAGCAACGGCTCACCTCTCTGGCTGCTGAAGATAGGCGCGGTACAAGGGAGTAGGCAGAAGCAAGGTCGGACGTAGCAGAAGGTCGGGGCAGGCAGCAAGGATCGTAGTCAGGGGCAACGGCAGAAGGTCTGGAAACACAGGCAAGGAACACACAAGGAACGCTTTCACTGGCACTAAGGCAACAAGATCCGGCAAGGGAGTGCAAGGGAAGTGAGGTAATATAGGGAAGTGCACAGGTGAAAACCCTAATTGGAACCACTGCGCCAATCAGCGGCGCAGTGGCCCTTTAAATCGCAGAGACCCGGCGCGCGCGCGCCCTAGGGAGCGGGGCCGCGCGCGCCGGGACAGAACAGATGGGGAGCGAGTCAGGTAGGGGAGCCGGGGTGCGCATCGCGAGCGGGCGCTACCCGCATCGCGAATCGCATCCCGGCTGGCAGCAGGATCGCAGCGCCCCGGGTCAGAGGACGTGACCGGAGCGCTGCAGCGGAGGGAGTGAAGCGAGCGCTCCGGGGAGGAGCGGGGACCCGGAGCGCTCGGCGTAACAGTACCCCCCCCCTTGGGTCTCCCCCTCTTCTTGGAGCCTGAGAACCTGAGGAGCAGACTTTTGTCAAGGATGTTGTCCTCAGGTTCCCAGGATCTCTCTTCAGGACCACAACCCTCCCAGTCTACTAAAAAAAAATTTTTCCCTCTGACCTTTTTGGCAGCCAAAATTTCCTTGACCGAGAAGACGTCCGAGGAGCCGGAAACAGGAGTGGGAGGAACAGATTTGGGAGAAAAACGGTTGAGGATGAGTGGTTTGAGAAGAGAGACGTGAAAGGCATTAGGGATACGAAGAGAAGGAGGAAGAAGAAGTTTATAAGAGACAGGATTAATTTGACACAAAATTTTGAAAGGACCAAGATAGCGTGGTCCCAACTTGTAGCTAGGGACACGGAAGCGGACATATTTAGCGGAGAGCCATACCTTGTCTCCAGGGGAAAAAACGGGGGGAGCTCTTCTTTTCTTATCCGCGAACCTCTTCATGCGTGAAGAAGCCTGTAAGAGAGAATTTTGGGTCTCTCTCCATATAATGGAAAGGTCACGAGAAATTTCATCCACAGCGGGCAGACCAGAGGGCAAGGGGGTAGGGAGGGGGGGAAGAGGGTGACGGCCGTACACCACGAAAAATGGGGATTTGGAGGAAGATTCAGAGACCCTGAAGTTATACGAAAATTCGGCCCATGGAAGGAGATCTGCCCAGTCATCCTGGCGGGAGGAAACAAAATGTCGCAAATAATCACCCAGGATCTGGTTAATTCTTTCTACTTGTCCATTGGACTGGGGATGATATGCAGAGGAAAAATTTAATTTAATCTTGAGTTGTTTACAGAGAGCCCTCCAGAATTTAGACACGAATTGGACCCCTCTATCCGAGACAATCTGCGTAGGCAACCCGTGAAGACGAAAAATGTGTACAAAAAATTGTTTAGCCAACTGAGGCGCAGAAGGAAGACCAGGAAGAGGGATGAAATGTGCCATTTTGGAGAATCGATCAACGACCACCCAAATAACGGTGTTGCCACGGGAAGGGGGTAAATCAGTAATAAAATCCATACCAATCAGAGACCAAGGCTGTTCGGGGACAGGCAGAGGATGAAGAAAACCAGCGGGCTTCTGGCGAGGAGTCTTATCCCGGGCACAGATAGTGCAGGCTCGCACAAAGTCCCCAACATCCGTCTCCAGAGTCGGCCACCAATAGAAGCGGGAGATGAGTTGCACAGATTTCTTGATGCCCGCATGACCTGCGAGATGGGAGGAGTGACCCCATTTGAGGATTCCGAGGCGTTGGCGTGGAGAAACAAAGGTCTTTCCTGGAGGAGTCTGCCTGATGGAGGCAGGAGAAGTGGAGATCAGGCAGTCAGGTGGAATGATGTGTTGCGGAGGGAGATCAACTTCTGAGGCATCCGAGGAACGAGAGAGAGCATCGGCCCTAATGTTCTTATCGGCAGGACGAAAGTGAATCTCAAAATTAAATCGGGCAAAGAACAGAGACCACCGGGCCTGGCGAGGATTCAGCCGTTGGGCCGACTGGAGGTAGGAGAGGTTCTTGTGGTCGGTGTAGATAATAACAGGAAATCTTGATCCCTCCAGCAGATGCCTCCATTCCTCAAGTGCTAATTTAATGGCTAGAAGCTCTCGATCCCCGATGGAGTAGTTCCTCTCCGCTGGAGAGAAGGTCCTAGAGAAAAAACCACAAGTGACAGCATGCCCGGAAGGATTTTTTTGTAGAAGAACAGCTCCAGCTCCTACTGAGGAGGCATCAACCTCCAATAGGAAGGGTTTGGAAGGGTCAGGTCTGGAGAGCACGGGAGCCGAAGAAAAGGCAGACTTGAGTCGTTTAAAGGAGTCTTCTGCTTGAGGAGGCCAGGACTTGGGATCAGCATTTTTCTTGGTTAAAGCCACGATAGGAGCCACAATGGTAGAAAAATGTGGAATAAATTGCCTGTAATAATTGGCGAACCCCAAAAAGCGTTGGATAGCACGGAGTCCGGAGGGGCGTGGCCAATTTAAGACGGCAGAGAGTTTGTCTGGATCCATCTGTAGTCCCTGGCCAGAGACCAAATATCCTAGAAAAGGAAGAGATTGGCATTCAAACAGACATTTCTCAATTTTGGCATAGAGTTGGTTGTCACGAAGTCTCTGAAGAACCATACGGACATGCTGGCGGTGTTCTTCTAGATTGGCAGAAAAAATTAGGATATCGTCCAGATATACCACAACACAGGAGTATAACAGATCACGAAAAATTTCATTGACAAAGTCTTGGAAGACGGCAGGGGCATTGCACAGTCCAAAGGGCATGACCAGATACTCAAAGTGTCCATCTCTGGTGTTAAATGCCGTTTTCCACTCGTCCCCCTCTCTGATGCGGATGAGGTTATAGGCGCCTCTTAAGTCCAATTTAGTGAAGATGTGGGCACCTTGGAGGCGATCAAAGAGTTCAGAGATGAGGGGTAAGGGGTAGCGGTTCTTAACCGTGATTTTATTAAGACCGCGGTAGTCAATGCAAGGACGTAGGGAGCCATCTTTTTTGGACACAAAGAAAAATCCGGCTCCGGCAGGAGAGGAGGATTTACGGATAAAGCCCTTTTTTAGATTCTCCTGGACGTATTCGGACATGGCAAGAGTCTCTGGGGCAGAGAGAGGATAAATTCTGCCCCGGGGTGGAGTAGTACCCGGGAGGAGGTCGATAGGGCAATCATAAGGCCTGTGAGGAGGTAGAGTCTCAGCTTGTTTTTTGCAGAAAACATCCGCGAAGTCCATATAGGCCTTAGGGAGACCGGTTACTGGAGGAACCACAGAGTTACGGCAAGGGTTACTGGGAACCGGTTTTAGACAGTTCTTGGAACAAGAGGACCCCCAACTCTTGATCTCCCCAGTGGACCAATCCAGGGTTGGGGAATGAAGTTGAAGCCAGGGAAGTCCAAGGAGAATCTCCGAGGTGCAATTGGGGAGGACCAAAAGTTCAATCCTCTCATGATGAGATCCGATGCTCATAAGAAGGGGCTCCGTGCGGAAACGTATGGTACAGTCCAATCTTTCATTATTTACACAATTGATGTAGAGGGGTCTGGCGAGACTGGTCACTGGGATGTTGAACCTGTTGACGAGAGAGGCCAAAATAAAATTTCCTGCAGATCCAGAGTCCAAGAAGGCCACTGTAGAGAAGGAGAAGGCAGAGGCAGACATCCGCACAGGCACAGTAAGACGTGGAGAAGCAGAGTAGACATCAAGGACTGTCTCACCTTTGTGCGGAGTCAGCGTACGTCTTTCCAGGCGGGGAGGACGGATAGGACAATCCCTCAGGAAGTGTTCGGTACTAGCACAGTACAGGCAGAGGTTCTCCATACGGCGTCGTGTCCTCTCTTGAGGTGTCAGGCGAGACCGGTCGACCTGCATAGCCTCCACGGCGGGAGGCACAGGAACAGATTGCAGGGGACCAGAGGAGAGAGGAGCCGAGGAGACGAAACGCCTCGTGCGAACAGAGTCCATATCTTGGCGGAGTTCCTGACGCCTTTCAGAAAAACGCATGTCAATGCGAGTGGCTAGGTGAATAAGTTCATGTAGATTAGCAGGAATTTCTCGTGCGGCCAGAACATCTTTAATGTTGCTGGATAGGCCTTTTTTGAAGGTCGCGCAGAGGGCCTCATTATTCCAGGACAATTCTGAAGCAAGTGTACGGAATTGTACGGCATACTCGCCAACGGAAGAATTACCCTGGACCAGGTTCAACAGGGCAGTCTCAGCAGAAGAGGCTCGGGCAGGTTCCTCAAAGACACTTCGGATTTCCGAGAAGAAGGAGTGTACAGAGGCAGTGACGGGGTCATTGCGGTCCCAGAGCGGTGTGGCCCATGACAGGGCTTTTCCGGACAGAAGACTGACTACGAAAGCCACCTTAGACCTTTCAGTGGGAAACAGGTCCGACATCATCTCCAGATGCAGGGAACATTGGGAAAGAAAGCCACGGCAAAACTTAGAGTCCCCATCAAATTTATCCGGCAAGGATAAGCGTATCCCAGGAGCGGCCACTCGCTGCGGAGGAGGTGCAGGAGCTGGCGGAGGAGATGACTGCTGAAGCTGTGGTAGCAACTGTTGTAGCATAACGGTCAGTTGAGACAGCTGTTGGCCTTGTTGCGCTATCTGTTGTGACTGCTGGGCGACCACCGTGGTGAGGTCAGCGACAACTGGCAGAGGAACTTCAGCGGGATCCATGGCCGGATCTACTGTCACGATGCCGGCTGGCAGGTAGTGGACCCTCTGTGCCAGAGAGGGATTGGCGTGGACCGTGCTAGTGGACCGGTTCTAAGCCACTACTGGTTTTCACCAGAGCCCGCCGCAAAGCGGGATGGTCTTGCTGCGGCGGTAGTGACCAGGTCGTATCCACTAGCAACGGCTCACCTCTCTGGCTGCTGAAGATAGGCGCGGTACAAGGGAGTAGGCAGAAGCAAGGTCGGACGTAGCAGAAGGTCGGGGCAGGCAGCAAGGATCGTAGTCAGGGGCAACGGCAGAAGGTCTGGAAACACAGGCAAGGAACACACAAGGAACGCTTTCACTGGCACTAAGGCAACAAGATCCGGCAAGGGAGTGCAAGGGAAGTGAGGTAATATAGGGAAGTGCACAGGTGAAAACCCTAATTGGAACCACTGCGCCAATCAGCGGCGCAGTGGCCCTTTAAATCGCAGAGACCCGGCGCGCGCGCGCCCTAGGGAGCGGGGCCGCGCGCGCCGGGACAGAACAGACGGGGAGCGAGTCAGGTAGGGGAGCCGGGGTGCGCATCGCGAGCGGGCGCTACCCGCATCGCGAATCGCATCCCGGCTGGCAGCAGGATCGCAGCGCCCCGGGTCAGAGGACGTGACCGGAGCGCTGCAGCGGAGGGAGTGAAGCGAGCGCTCCGGGGAGGAGCGGGGACCCGGAGCGCTCGGCGTAACAATTTTACACTAACATGCTGGTGTTGCCCCATAATTTTTATTTTCACAAGAGGTAAAAGGAAAAAAGACCCCCAAAATTTAAAACACAATTTCTCTTGAGTACAGAAATACCCCATACGTGGAAACAAAGTCCTCTGAAGGAGCACAAGAAGGCTCAGGAGTGAGAGCGCACATGTACCTTTGAGGCCTAAACCAGTGATTTACACAGGGGTGGCTGCTGGTACAGCGGTTTTGACATAAATGCAAAAAAAAAAAAAAAACACCCACATGTGACCATATTTTAGAAACTACACCCCTTACGGAACGTAAGAAGGGGTATAGTGAGCCTTAACACCCCACAGGTGTTCGGCAAATTTTTGTTAAAGTTGGACATTAAAAGGAAAAATTAGATTCTTTTTTTCATTAAAATGATGGTTGTACCCCAAATTTTTCTTTTTCACAAGGGGTAATAGGAAAAAAAAGCCCTCCAAAATTTGTAACACCATTTCTTTTGAGTTAGGAAGTACCCCATAAGTCGATGTTAAGTGGTCTGCGGGCGCACTACAGGGCTCAGAAGAGAGTGAGCAAAGTTTGGTTTTTGGAGAGTAAATATGGCTGGAATTGAAGGCCACGTGTATTTACAAAAGCCCCCATGCTGCCAGAATAGTGGACCTCCCCCCCCCCCCATTTTGGAAACTATACCCCTCACGGAACGCAACAAGGGATGCAGTGAGCATTTACACCCCACAAGGTTCTGACAGATTTTTTTTGAACAGTGGTCCATGAAAATGAAAAATTGTTTTTTTCATTTGCACAGCCTACTGTTCCAAAGATCTGTCATATGCCAGTGCGATTTAAATGCTCACTGCACCCCTTATTACATTCCTTGAGGGGTGTAGTTTCCAAAATAGGGACACGTGGGTCCACTGTTCTGGTAGCATGGGGGCTTTGTAAACGCACATGGCCCCGACTTCTATTCAAACCAAATTCTCTCTCCAAAAGCCCAATGGCGCTCCTTCTTTTCTGAGCCCTGTAGTGTGCCCGCAGGGAACTTAACATCCACATATGGGGTATTTCCATACTCAGAAGAAATGAGGTTACACACTTTGGGGGCTTTTCCTCCTAATACCCTTGTGAAAATGAAAAATTTGGGGCAACACTAGCATTTTCATGAAAAAAATCTAATTTTTCATTTTCACGTCCCGCTTTAACAAGTCAAATTTGTCAATCACCTGTAGGGTGTTAAGGCTCAATATACCCCTTGTTACATTCCTTGAGAGGTGTAGTTTCTCAAATAGTTTGCCATGTGGGTTCGCTCTCCAAAATCCCATTGTCGCTCCTTTCCTTCTGAGCCCTGTAGTGCGCTAGCAGAGCAATTAACATCCACATATGAAGTATTTCCTTACTCGAGAGAAATTAGGTTACACATTTTGGGGTGCTTTTTCTCCTTTTACTCCTTGTAAAAATGAACAGAAATGGGTCTACAAGAACATGTTAGTGTAAAAAATGAAGATCTAGAATTTTCTCCTCCACCTTGCTGCTATTCTGTGAAACACCTAAAGGGTTAACAAACCTTCTGAATGTCATTTTGAAAACTTTGTAATAGTTTTTATAATGGGGACCATTATGGGGTATTTCAAACATAAAGACCCTCAAATTCACTTGAAAACTGAACTGATCCCTAAAAAATTCTGATTTTGAAATTTTCGGGAAAAAATAAATATTAAACTTTGAAGCCCTCTAATGCCTTCGAAAAGTTAAAACATGTCAACTTTATGATGCAAACATAAAGTAGACATATATGTGAATCAATATACAGGGTGGGCCATTTATACACCTTAATAAAATGGGAATGGTTGGTGATATTAACTTCCTGTTTCTGGCACATTAGTATATGTGAGGGGGGGGGGAAACTTTTCAAGATGGGTGGTGACCATGGCAGCAATTTTAAAGTCGGCCATTTGAATCCAACTTTTGTTTTTCAATAGGAAAAGGGTCATGTGACACAACAAACTTATTGGGAATTTCACAAGAAAAACAATGACGTGCTTGGTTTTAATGTTACTTTATTCTTTCAGTAGTTATTTACAAGTTTCTGACCACTTATAAAATGTGTTCAGTGTGCTGCCCATTGTGTTGGATTGTCAATGTAACCCTCCTCTACCACTCTTCACACACTGATAGCAGCACAGCAGGAGAAATGCTAGCACAGGCTTCCAGTATTCATAGTTTCAGGTGCTGCACATCTCGTATCTTCACAGCATAGACAATTGCCTTCAGATGACCCCAAAGATAAAAGTCTTAGGGGGTCAGATCGGGAGACCTTGGGGGCCATTCATCTGGCCCACAATGACCGATCCACTTTCCAGGAAATTGTACATCTAGGAATGCTCGGACCTGACACCCATAATGTGGTGGTGCACCATTTTGCTGGAAAAACTCAGGGAACGTTCCAGCTTCAGTGCATAAAGAGGGAAACACATCATCATGTAGTAATTTCGCATATCCAGTGGCCTTGAGGTTTCTATTGATGAAGAATGACCCCACTATCTTTGTACCCCATATACCACACCATACCATCAATTTTTGTGTTCCAACAGTCTTGGAGGGATCTATCCAATGTGGGTTAGTGTCAGACCAATACCAGTGGTTTTGTTTGTTAACTTCACCCTTCACATAAAATTTTGCCTCATCACTGAACAAAATCTTCTGTGTAAACTGAGGGTCCTGTTCCAATTTTTGTTTTGCCCATTCTGCAGCACCTGAAACTACGGATACTGGAAGCCTGTGCTAGCATTTCTCCTGCGGTGTTGCTATCAGTGTGTGTAGAGAGGGAGAAGAGGGTTGCATTGACAATCCAACACAATGGGGAGCCCATTGAACACATTTATAAGTGGTCAGAAACTTGTAAATAACTCATTAAATAATAAAGTTACATTAAAACCAAGCACATCATTGTTTTTCTTGTGAAATTCCCAATAAATTTGATGTATCACATGACCCTCTTCCTATTAAAAAAACTAAAGTTGGATTCAAAATGGAAGACTTCAAAAAGTCCGCCATGGTCACCACCGATCTTGAAAAGTTTCCCCCCTCACATATACTAATGTGCCACAAAAAGGAAGTTAATATCACAAACCATTCACATTTCAGTAAGGTGTATCCATATAAATGGCCCACCCTGTATAATTTATATGGAAAGTAAATTTTCCTTACAAACAGAGAGCTTCAAAGTAAGTAAAATGAAATGCAAAATTTTAAAATTTTTCATGAAATTTTGGAATTTTTCACCAAGAAATGATGCAAGTATCGCTGAAAATTTAGAATCTCAGAATCACTGCTCTGGACAGTTCCTAAAATGGACAGAGATGTCAGCAGATAGCACTGTGGTCATGATGTCAGCAGAGAGCACTGTGTTAGCCACACAAGACCGTGGTAATGCTGGGTCCGATCATGGATCATTATCAGGAGATCATTATCAGACACTTATCTCCTGTCCTGTGGATAAGGGATAAGTGTCAAAGACTGAAGTAGTCCTTTAACCCCTTAACGACAATGGACATAAATGTACGTCATGGTGACGTGGTACTTAACGCACCATTACGTACATTTACGTGCCGCCATGATCGCGAGCACCATAGCGGTGCTCGCGTCATGCGCAGCAGCCAGGGACCTGCCGGTAATGGCGGACATCCGCAATTGCGCGCATGTCCGCCATTAACCCCTCAGATGCCGTGATCAATACAGATCACGGCATCCGCGGCAGTGTGGTACTTTGAATGGATGATCGGATAGCTGGCAGTGCTGCCGCGGTGATCCGATCATCCAGCATCTCGGCCGGAGGCTCCCTCACCTGGCTCCGGCTGTCTCCCGGGGTCTTCTACTCTGGTCTGAGATCAGACCAGAGCAGAAGATCACCTATAATACTGATCAGTGCTATGTCCTATACGTAGCACTGAACAGAATTGGCATACAACTAATTGCTAGGAATAGTCCCCTATGGGGACATAAAAAGTGTAAAAAAAAAAAAATAACAAAATGTAAAATAAAAAAGTAAAAATATTTGAAAAAATCCCCTCCCCAATAAAAAAAAAACATCCGTTTTTCCCATTTTACCCCCAAAAAAGCATTAAAAAAAGAATTAATGTCACGATTCGGCTGGCTGGAGGTGGATCCTCTGTGCCAGAAAGGGATAGGCGTGGACCGTGTCGGTGGACCAGTTCTAAGTTGCTACTGGTATTCACCAGAGCCCGCCGCAAAACGGGATGGTCTTGCAGCAGCGGTAGCAACCAGGTCGTATCCACCGGCAACGGCTCAACCTCTCTGACTGCTGAGATAAGCGCAGTACAAGGGAGTAGACAAGAGCAAGGTCGGACGTAGCAGAAGGTCAGGGCAGGCAGCAAGGATCGTAGTCAGGGGCAACGGCAGGAGGTCTGGAACACAGGCTAGGAACACACAAGGAAACGCTTTCACTGGCACAATGGCAACAAGATCCGGCGAGGAAGTGCAGGGGAAGTGAGGTATAAGTAGGGAGTGCACAGGTGATGATACTGATTAGGCCTGCTGCGCCAATCAGTGGCGCAGTGGCCCTTTAAATCGCAGAGGCCCGGCGCGCGCGCGCCCTAAGGAGCGGAGCCGCGCGCGCCGGGACAACACAGACGGGGAACGGGTCAGGTACGGGAGCCGGGATGCGCATCGCGAGCGGGCGCATCCCGCGTCGCGAATCGCACCCCGGCTGGGAGTAATATCGCAGCGCACCCGGTCAGCAGGTATGACCGGGGCGCTGAGAATGAGAGGACGCTGCGAGCGCTCTGGGGAGGAGCGGGGACCCGGAGCGCTCGGCGTAACAATTAATACACATATTTGGTATTGATGCATGCGTAAAAGCCTGAACTATTAAAATATATTGTTAATTATCCCGTATGGTGAACGACATAAATGTAAAAAAAAAATTAAAAAGTCCAAAATTGCTGCTTTTTTGTCACATTTTATTCCAAAAAAAATTAATAAAACATTTATAAAAAGTAAAACCTGAGCAAAAGTGGTACTGATAAAAACTACAGATCATGGCGCAAAAAATGAGCCCTCAAATCGCCCCATATATGGAAAAATGAGAAAGTTATAGGTGGTCAAATTAGGGCAATTTCAAACATATTAATTTTGTTAAAATTGTTTGAGATTTTTTTTAAGCGGTACAATTATATAACATGAGTATCATTTTGATCGTATTGACCCACAGAATAAAGAAAACATTTTTACCAGAAAGTGAACAGCGTGAAAACAAAACCTTCCAAAATTTGCTAAATTGCGGTTTTCTTTTCAATTTTCCCACATAAAAAATATTTGTTTGGTTGCGCCGTACATTTTATGGTACAAGTGATGTAATTACAAAGTACAAGTGGTGATGCAAAAAAACAAGCCCTCATATGGGTCTGTGGATGGAAATATAAAAGAGTTATGATTTTTAGAAGGCGAGGAGAAAAAAATGAAAATACTAAAATAAAATTGGTCTGATCCTTAACCCCATAATGACCAAGCCCATTTTCACCTTAAGGACCAGGCCAATTTTATTTTTGCGTTTTCGTATTTTCCTCCTGGCCTACTAAAATCCATAACTCTTTTATATTTCCATCTAAAGACCCATATAAGTGCTTGTTTTTTGCGTGACCAATTGTACTTTGTAATTATACCTCTCATTTCACCATAAAATGTACGGCAAACCCCCCCAAAAAAATTTTTAGGGAGGAATTTTAAATGAAAACCCAAATTTTGCGCATTTTGGAGGGTTTGGTTTTCACACTGTACAATTTACGGTAAAAATGACATGTGTTCTTTATTCTGTGGGTCAATACGATTAAAATGATACCCATCGCTAGATACTGTTATATTTTTGTACCGCTTAAAAAAAATCTAAAACTTTTTGTACAAAATCAGTAATCTAAAATCGCCCTATTTTGACCACCTACAACTTTTTCATTTTTCCGTATATAGGACGGTATGAGGGCTCATTTTTTGTGCCGTCATCTGTACTTTTATAGATACTACATTTGCATATATAAAACTTTTAGATAATGTTTTATTATTTTTTTTTAAATAAAATGTGACAAAAAAGCTGCATTTTTGGACTTTTAAATTTTTTTTACGTTTACGCCATTCACCGTATGGGATCATTAACATTATATTTTCATAGTTCGGACATTTATGCATGCGGCGATACCAAATATGTTTATTTTTAAAAAAATTACGCTTTTTGGGGGTAAAATGGGAAAAACTGACAATTTAAATTTTTATTGGGGAAGGGGATTTTTCACTTTTTTTTACTTTTTATTTTTACATTTTTCAACTTTTTTTTTACACTTTTTATGTCCCCATAGGAGACTATCTATAGCAATCCTTTTATTGCTAATACTGTGCAGTGCTATGCATAGGACACAGCACTGCTCAGTATTATCGGGGATCTTCTGCTTTGGTCTGCTCGATCGCAGACCAGAGCAGAAGACCCCGGGAGACGGCCGGAGCTAGGTAAGGGGACCTCCGGCTGTCATGCTGGATGATCGGATCGCCGCGGCAGCACTGCGGGCGATCCGATCATCCAAAGTGCCGCAATGCCGCAGATGCCGTGATCTGTACTGATCACGGCATCGGAGGGGTTAATGGCGGACATCCGCTCGATCGTGGATGTCAGCCATTACAGGTGAGTCCCCGGCTGCTGCTAGCAGCCGGAAACTGCCGTGTATGACGCGAGCACCCTTCCAATGCTCGCGGTCATACACAGGACGTAAATGGACGTCCTGGTGCAGGAAGTCCCGCCAAACCAGGACGTACATTTACGTCCGTGGTCATTAAGGGGTTAAGGACAAAATGGTCCTGGTCCTTAAGGGTTTAAAGGGGTACTCCGGTGGAAGTTTTTATTAATTTTTTTAAATCAACTGATGCCAGAAAGTTACACAGATTTGTAAATTGCTTCTATAAAAAAATCTTAATCCTTCCAGTACTTTTTAGGGGCTGCATACTACAGAAGAACGACCCCACAGTGTCAGGACCCCACAGTGCTCTCTGCTGACCTCTGCTGTCCATTTTAAGAACTGTCCAGAGAAGCAAATGTTTGTTATGGGGATTTTCTCCTGCTCTTTACAGTTCCTAAAATGGACAGCAGAGGTCAGCAGAGAGCACTGTGGTCGTGACAAAAAAGAAATACAAAAAGAAAAGCATTTGCTCTAAAGCATCCAGACGCTAATAAGTACTGGAAGGATTAAGATTTTTTAATAGAAGTAATTTACAAATCTGTATAACTTTCTGGCACCAGTTGATTTCAAAAAAATAAATAAATAAATAAAGTTTTCCACCAGAGTACCCCTTTAAGGCATTTCACCCCGAACTCTAATTTTCATTTCCTTTTCCTTTCCTATAGTAGATTTTCTATATGTAAGATATTGTTAAGGTTGATGTTTTACATGTTATATAGCCTTTCAGTTTTTCAGGGATTCTTAAAAAGTTCCTTTAAAAAAAAAAAAAATTATGAGGTTTCTATTGGCTTGAAAGTCTTTTTTTTCTGTTATCTTATATTCAAGCTAATTTAAAATTTATAGTAAAAATAAATAAATAAAGCAAGCACCAATTATGTAAATCATGCTATAATGCTAATATTTCTGTGCTATAGATGTAATATCCACAGATGCAAACCCTAATAATAGTATAAAGAAACAAATTTCTTCTTTGACTCTCATCTTTACATTTGCCGTACTTGTATTACATTTTCTTGTCTTTACTTTCCTTATAATAGTGATAATAAATCTGTAATACTAAATGTTTCTGTTCTTTTACATTTATAATGGTAATAGAACAAGTTTATAAATATATTACAGGTACATTTAGTCTGCATCTAATCAATGCACTGTGGAATTTTTTACCGAGAATCTATTCATTTTTTGTTCATTTCTAAATTGTTCTCCAGTTTCGAATCTCTTGCAGGCAAGATTTATCTCAGGAAGAGCACATTGCAAATACTGCCCATTTGTATTCAGCTATTAAAGTTTGAGAGTAGTAAAGAGTTACAGTGTAATTTATTGTGGAGTGACAAAGACTAGAAGAGGCAATAAGCACAGGGAGTGATTCATTTGTGGTCTTACAATAAGGGAACTACATCCAAGGATGCTATTTTGAGCCTATACTGACTTAATGTATTATCAATACTGAATAATGAAATATAGGTATGTGTCATTTGAAACTGACTATGATCTGTTGTGATCAATGAGGAGGCCATTGATCATTGTAAACATGTAATATATGGTGTGCTTTCTACTTAGCTTTCTGAGATGAGTAATCAAAGATGATCTGGCGTGTAGCAGTACTTTATCATCATGAACATACTGTATTTGCCTAATAGAAAATATATGAACTGACTGAGGATGTCCTCCAGTCCCTAAGTGCCACGAGAGTCTATCACAAGAGCTTGATCCTGTTTATTTCATGAGTTACAGAAGAAGTGTGACCTTGAAACGTCTTCAGAGAAAGATAAATTTTATAACTGCATCCTATGACATTTATTACTGTTCTTTATCAGTTAATGATTCCTTTATGATTCCTTTATGCCTGTTCTGCATTGTCTAAAAATTAAACATGTGCTGTGATTGACTAGCTAACGAAAGCAGTTAGTCTTTATATTGCTTATGGATCACTTGGGTCCAATAAGGCATGAAACTAAAGACCCCATGTGCTCTTCCTCAGATGCTCAGAATTTTCTATAAATAACAGTGCAGCTGGGCAACTACCTCCATGTACAATTAAGGAATTGTACGCTAAGCAAAAACAATTTAGGATAAGCATATTTCTTAAAAATATGATTACCAGAAGTACTTATTGTTTACAGCTAAATTCTCGATCATAAATAAAACATGAGCAATGCAAAGAATTAACCGGTTTTTACTTGTCATTTGTGGAAATTATATTTTTTCCTCGCTGTTGTTAAAGCTTGTGAACCAAATTATTACCATAATTAGCATGTCTACTTCTATTGACAAGGATTGGTTTACAAGACCATTTATTCTTTTCCCTTACTAGAGCTGTCGGTGGGAAATATGGGAAGTTTATACACCGGCCTGCTGTTCTTACACCTTGTGAACAGTAACATTTATATTTCACTTGAAGTTTTTTAAATGCAACATGATTTGTAATGGCTTAGAGGATTTTACAAGTGTTACATACATTAGCAACCCAAATATCTTTCCTGTTCTGGTAACATATTGCAATGTACAAGTGTAGTGGGGAACTTAGGTGATTAACTGTACTAGATGCTTTTGTAGCAAAGGCTAAGTTCTGAGAAGTATTTTGTCAATTTAGGCTTTAACCCCTTCCCTCTCGGGCCATTTTTCATTTTTGCACTTTTGCTTTTTCTTCATCACCTTCTAAAAATTATAACACTTTCATTTTTCCACCAACTGACCCATATGAGGGCGTGTTTGTTGTGCCACCAATTGCACTTTGCAATTACATAAATCATTTCACCACAAAAAAAACACAGCAAGACCAGAAAAAAAAAATATTTGTGGGGCAAAAATGAAAAAAAAAAAAACACCATTTTGTAAAGTTTGGGTGCTTCCGTTTCTATGCAGTGCTCTTTTAAGTACAAATGACACCTTATTTTTAGTCTGTAGGTTCATACGTTTACAAGAATACCTAACTTATATAGGTTTAATTTTATTTTACGACTTTAAAAAAATGATAACTACATGCACCAAAATTATAATGTGTAAAATTGTCCACTTCTGACCCCTATACAAATTTTATTTTTCCGCATATAGGAAAATATGAGGGCTCATTTTTTTCCTAAAATGGACAGAGGGGTCAGCAGAGAGCACTGTGGTCAAGCAGAATAGAACTCCAGAAAGAAATACAACTTCCTCTGTAGTATACAGCAGCTGATCAGTTCCTCTTTAGTTTACAGCAGCTGATAATTACTGGAAGGATTAAGATTTTTAAATAGAAGAAATGTACAAATCTGTTTAACTTTCTGGCACCAGTTGATTTAAAGGGGTACTCCGGTGCTAACACATCTTATCCCCTATCCAAAGGATAGGGATAAGATGCCTGATCGCTGGAGTCCCGCAGCTGGGGACGCCCGCGATCATGCACGCGGCACCCCGTTAGTAATCAGTCCCTGGAGCGTGTTCGCACCGGGTCTGATTACGGTCAACCGCAGAGTCGGTGGCGTGTGACGTCACGCCCCCGCCCCCGTGTGACATCACGCCCCCGCCCCCGTGTGACGTCACGCTCCGCCCCTCAATGCAAGCCTACGGGAGGGGGCGTGATAGCTATCATGCCCCCTCCCGTAGGCTTGCATTGAGGGGCGGAGCGTGACGTCACACAGGGGTAGGGGCGTGATGTCACACGCCGCCGGCTCTGCGGTCGAACTTAATCAGACCCGGACTGGGACTGATTACTAACGAGGTGCTGCGTGCATGATCGCGGGCATCCCCAGCTGCGGGACTCCCGCGATCATGCATCTTTTCCCCTATACTTTGGATAGGGGATAAGATGTGTAAGCACCCGAGTACCCCTTTAAAAATCAACAACAATTGTTTTCCAAGGGAGTACCCCTTTAATGATAAGGTATGCAACAATAGAAATGTTACTAATCAAATTGGTATCATTATTGTGGTATTTGTCGGCATATAAAACGCACTGGCGTATAACACAAACCCTCATTTTAACAAGAAAATTTCAGAAATTTTTTTCTTTATCTAAATAAATGACTTGGAAACTTGAGAGATAAAAACTCTGTTCATTGCCATGTTCTGACGCCTATAACATTTTTATTTTTCCACCTACCGAGCTGTGTCAGGGTTTATTTTTTTGCTCCATGAGCTGTAGTTTTTAGTAGTTTATTCAGGTTTGAATTTTTAGGTCTGACTTTTTGATCACTTTGTGTTCCATTTTTTCTGGGATATGATGTCACCAAAAATCAGCAATTTTGGAGCATGTTTTTTTTTACTTTTATACCACTGACCTTGGTATCAGGAGTGTAATAATTTAAAAGTTCAGATAATTACTCATGCAGCGATATCAAATGTTTATATCTTTTGTATAATAGTGTTTTATTTGAAAAAATAGGAACAGGGAGGTGATTTAAATTTTTATAAGTGTGGGATTTTTTTTAACCCCTTAAGGACATAGGGCGTATCCATACGCCCCCGTTTCCAAGTCCTTAAGGACCGAGGGCGTATGGATACGCCCTGAGCATTTCCGGCCCCCACCGCTAGCCGGAGGGGAGCCGGAGCCGGATGCCTGCTGAAATCGTTCAGCAGGCATCCCGGCATATCGCCCAGGGGGGTCATTATGTCCACCCATGTCGGCGATTGCCGCAGATCGCTGGACAATTCAGTCCAGCGATCTGCGGCGGATTCCGGGTCAATCGGGTCTCCAGTGACCCGATGACCCGGAATTACTGGCTCCAAACAGCCAGAGCCTGCAGGAGTGAGGTGGCACTGGTGCCACCTCACGATCGCCCTGATTCGTCGGCCGGATTACCGGCCGACCAATCAGGGCGCCTGCTGCGGGTGTCACTCCCGCAACCCGCTCCGCCCCTCTTCCGGAGGACGTGAGCGGGTGCGGGAAGACGACCCCGGGTGCTGGGGACCCCGATCCCCGGCGTCCCTGTTAGGATCGGGGCCCCAGGAGCGACGGCGGCGGCGAGGGACAGTCCTGTGTGGATCGTTGGAGGTGAGTGACAGCCTCCTGCTGTTGCTTAGCAACAGCTCCCAGCATGCAACAAGGGCATGCTGGGAGCTGTAGTTATGCAACAGCAGGAGGCAGACCACCACAACTCCCAGCATGCCCTTATGGGCATGCTGGGACTTGTAGTTTTGCAACAGCTGGAGGCACATTCTTTCTATGGAAAAGTGTACCTTCAGCTGTTGTGTAACTACAACTCCCAGCTTGCACAAACAGCTCAAGTGCATGCTGGGAGTTGTAGTGGTGCATCTGGTGGTTGCATAACTACAACTCCCAGCATGCCCGTTGGCTGTCGGTGACTGCTGAGAGTTGTAGTTTTGCAACAGCTGAAGGCACACTGAGTTAAGTAGTAAACCAGTGTGTCTCCAGCTGTTGCATAACTACAAGCATCCCCAGCATCCCCAGCCAATGTAGTATGCCTCCGGCTGTTGCATAACTACAAGACCCAGCATGCCCTTCCGCTGTCCGTACATGCTGGGGGTTGTAGCTTTTGCAACAGCTGAAGGCACACTGGTTGCAAATCACTGAGTTTGTTACCAAACTCGGTGTTTCACAACCTGTGTGTCTCCAGCTGTTGCAAAACTACAACTCCCAGCATGCACTGATAGACCGTCCATGCTGGGAGTTGTAGTTTTGCAACAGCTGGATGTTCCCCCCCCCCCCAATGTGAATGTACAAGGTACACTCACATGGGCGGAGGATTACAGTAAGTATCCGGCTGCAAGTTTGAGCTGCAGCAAATTTTCTGCCGCTGCTCAAACTGCCAGCGAGAAACTACTGTGAACCCCGCCCGCGCGACTGTACCCTAAAAACACTACACTACACTACCACAAAATAAAATAAAAAGTAAAAAACACTACATATACACATACCCCTACACAGCCCCCATCCCCTCCCCAATAAAAATGAAAAACGTCTGGTACGCCACTGTTTCCAGAACGGAGCCTCCAGCTGTTGCAAAACAACTACTCCCAGTATTGCCAGATAGCCACTGACTGTCCAGGCATGCTGGAAGTTTTACAACAGCTGGAGGCACCCTGTTTGGGAATCACTGGCGTAGAATACCCCTATGTCCACCCCTATGCAAGTCCCTAATTTAGGCCTCAAATGCGCATGGCGCTCTCACTTTGGAGCCCTGTCGTATTTCAAGGCAACAGTTTAGGGACACATATGGGGTATCGCCGTACTCGGGAGAAATTGGGCTTCAAATTTTGGCGGATATTTTCTGCTATTACCCTTTTTAAAAATGTAAAATTTTTGGGAAAACAGGCATTTTAGGTAAAAAAAATTTTTTTTTTTACATATACAAAAGTCATGAAACACCTGTGGGGTATAAAGGTTCACTTAACCCCTTGTTACGTTCCCCGAGGGGTCTAGTTTCCAAAATGGTATGCCATGTGGTTTTTTTTTTTGCTGTCCTGGCACCATAGGGACTTCCTAAATGCAGCATGCCCCCATAGCAAAATTTGCTTTCAAAAAGCCAAATGTGACTCCTTCTCTTCTGAGACCTGTAGTGCGCCAGCAGAGCACTTTTCACCCCCATATGGGGTGTTTTCTGAATCGGGAGAAATTGGGCTTCAAATTTTGGGGGGTATTTTCTGCTATTACCCTTTTTAAAAATGTAAAATTTTTGAGAAACCAAGCATTTTAGGTAAAAAAAAAATGTTTTTTTTTTACATATGCAAAAGTCGTGAAACACCTGTGGGGTATTAAGGTTCACTTTACCCCTTGTTACGTTCCCTGAGGGGTCTAGTTTCCAAAATGGTATGCCATGTGTGTATTTTTGCTGTCCTGGCACCATAGGGGCTTCCTAAATGCGGCATGCCCCCAGAGCAAAATTCGCTTTCAAAAAGCCAAATGTGACTCCTTCTCTTCTGAGACCTGTAGTGCGCCAGCAGAGCAATTTTCACCCCCATATGGGGTGTTTTCTGAATCGGGAGAAATTGGGCTTCAAATTTTGGGGGGTATTTTCTGCTATTACACTTTTTAAAAATGTAAAATTTTGGGGAAATCAAGCATTTTAGGTAAAAAAAAAAATATTTTTTTTACATATGCAAAAGTCGTGAAACACCTGTGGGGTATTAAGGTTCACTTTACCCCTTGTTACGTTCCCTAAGGGGTCTAGTTTCCAAAATGGTATGCCATGTGTGTTTTTTTGCTGTCCTGGCACCATAGGGGCTTCCTAAAGGTGACATGCCCCCCAAAAACCATTTGTCGCTCCTTCCCTTCTGAGCCCTCTACTGCGCCCGCCGAACAATTAACATAGACATATGAGGTATGTGCTTACTCGAGAGAAATTGGGTTTCAAATACAAGTAAAAATTTTCTCCTTTTTACCCCTTGCAAAAATTCAAAAATTGGGTCTACAAGAACATGCGAGTGTAAAAAATTAAGATTTTGAATTTTCTCCTTCACTTTGCTGCTATTCCTGTGAAACACCTAAAGGGTTAATACACTTACTGAATGTCATTTTGAATACTTTGGGGGGTGTAGTTTTTATAATGGGGTCTTTTATGGGGTATTTCTAATATGAAGACCCTTCAAATCCACTTCAAACCTGAACTGGTCCATGAAAAATAGCGAGTTTGAAAATTTTGTGAAAAATTTCAAAATTGCTGCTGAACTTTGAAGCCCTCTGGTGTCTTCCAAAAGCAAAAACTCATAAATTTTATGATGCAAACATAAAGTAGACATATTGTTTATGTGAACACAAAAAAAAATTATTTTGAATATCCATTTTCCTTACAAGCAGAGAGCTTCAAAGTTAGAAAAATGCAAAATTTTCATTTTTTTCATCAAATTTTGGGATTTTTCACCAAGAAAGGATGCAAGTTACCATAAAATGTTACCACTAAGTTAAAGTACAATATGTCACGAAAAAACAATCTCGGAATCAGAATGATAACTAAAAGCATTCCAGAGTTATTAATGTTTAAAGTGACAGTGGTCAGAATTGCAAAAAACGCTCCGGTCCTTAAGGTGAAAAAGGGCTCAGTCCTTAAGGGGTTAATATGTAACATCCAATTGCATTACATTGATCTATTTTATCTGGGCTCGATTGCTAAGGGCTGCCTAAGGCAGCCGGGGAAGACACAGAGGACCGGGTAAGTCCCCTTTCTCTCCCAGCAACCCATTGTCTCTCCACGATTACATTGCAGTTGGGGGTAATGGGACTACTAAACACCAGGGAGTTTCGGCATTTGATGTCTAAATGCTGTGATTGCTATTGGTCACTGCATGTATCCATTTAGATGATGGACATCGTAGCCAGTTCCGATATTCATCATTAATGGCAGATGTCAGCTACTGATATCAGTGGGTATCTGCCAGTTATGACGAGGACCCAACTAGCGGGCCCGAGCCATATTATCCACACCCGAACAATGACGTACATGTATGTCATGGGTCGGCAATGGGGTTAACCCTGGGCCGGCAAGGGTAGGAGCTAAATTTATGTATATTTTATGGGTTGATACCTGCCTTCTTCTTGGGCTGGTGTAGGGGAGTGATGTCATCACCCGGCTCCCGGCATCAGTGAGGGCGTGCAAGAGAGTTGTGCAGGGGAAGCCTGGGCAGCTCCTCGCAGTGTGCTTACGCATGTAAGGTTTCAGCATCATATTTTAGTTTAAAAATGCGTGTTATATGCCAATAAATTCAGTAAATGCAGGGACAGATTTAGGAATGTAATATGAGCTACCTAATATTCACACTGCTGTTTTGTTATTTTTAAATTTACTTTTTGTCCTACACTTTCTGCTATTGGGGTTAAGTACCCAATATTGTATGTCCCCGTTTATCTTTGCCACTTATACAGTAAGGTATGTTATTAAAAAGTAAAGTATATAGGGGGAGATTTATCAAGGGATTTAGGGCTGTTTTTTTGTTTACAAAAGTCGCACAAAAAGTCGCATTTGTGTGACTTTTGGCTTTAAGCAAAAATGAACAAAAGAGTTTACCAAAGCAAATTTCAGTTTTCACTTTGCAGTGGTCAGGGATTTATCAAGTGCGAAAGTTGCACAAAAAGTCTCAACTGCCTCCAAAGCAGCGTAAATGTAAGCAAGGCCGTAGCTGGCTTACAAAACTTGCTTTGGAGAGCTGGATTTCATATTTCCTGCTGGGAGCTGAGACCACGGCTCCAGCATGAAATATGAAATCACAGCTGCATAAAGGAGCCCGGGGTGGCATCACTGTGCAGCTGCCCGGGCTCGGTCTTACCCCCCACCCCATGGTCATCTCCTCCACCCTCATCTCCCCCTGGTCATCTCTCCCCCCGCTCATTCATCTCCCCCTGCCTGGTCACCTCCCGCAACCCCTCCAACCCCACTTATCTTTCCTCCGGTTGTAGTTTAGCAACAGCTAGAGGCCTCTTGTTTGGAAACACTGGTTTATGGATGTTTTCCCAAAGGAAGGGGGCCATAAACGTACAAACCAATTTCTGTGTTTTTTTTCTTCTCATTTCAGATTCGTGTATGCAGAAGACTTCTTTGGATTTGGTGGATTGCTTCGATAACCAGTGTTTTTTTTAAATATTAATAAAATGGCTAACGAAGGCTTGTAGGGGAGTGTTTTTTGGAATAAAAGTTTTTAAAAAGTGTTGTTGTCTTTTTTTATTTCCTTTACAGGCTTTGTAGTGGAAGTTGTCTTATAGACAGAATCCATTACTAAGCAGGGACTTAGCATTAGCCCCAACAACAGCTAGCGCAACCCCCCAATTATTACCCTGGTACCAAGCGCCACAGGGAAGAGCCGGTACCAACAGGCCCCGAGCGCTCCTGTGCCTAGGAGGTAACAGGCTGGTGTTATTTAGGCTGGGGAGGGCCAGTACCAATGATATTTGCCCACCTGGTAACGTCAGGCTGTTGCTGCTTGGTTGGTATTTGGCTAATACTGAAAATACATGGAACCCTATGCATTTTTTTAAAATAATTTTAAAACAAAAGGGTTCCCTGTATTTTCAGTATCAGCCAAATACAAACCAAGCAGCAACAGCCTGACGTTACCAGGGGGGGCGAGGGCCATTGTTCCTGGCCCTCCCCAGCCTAAATAATGCCACCCTGTTACTGCCTAGGCACAGGGGCGCAACGTTTGACGCTCCAGGCCTGCTGGTACCGGCTCTTCCTGGCACTCCTCTGGCGGTGGGTACCAGGGTAATATTTGGGGGTAAGCGCTGTTTTTGGGCCTAAAGCTAAGCTCCGGTTGTAATGAACTCCGTCTATAAGATGGCTTCCACTACTAAGCCTGTAAAGTAAATAAAAAAAATAAAAAATACAACACGTTTAAAAAACTTTTATTACAAAAAAAACACTCCCCCACAAGCCCTCATTAAATATTTTATTAATATTAAACAAAAACAAAAAACGTGGTTCATCGTAGTCCACCGAATTTGAAGAAATCCACAGGATACACAGATCTGTAATGAGAAGAAAAAAAAACAATCAAAAAATGAGTTAGTACATTCAGGGGGAAAAAAGTAGTAAAAAAAATGTATGCAAGCCCAGTCCGTCACTCTTCAGGTGTTTCTCCTGCCTCTGCCTCTCTGCTCTGGCACGCATGTCCCCGTCCAATAGGGCGCATGCGCACCAGAGCTTTAAGATTTAAAGGGCCAGTAAGCTCATTAGTGTAATCTATCTGTGGCTAATTTATAAATTCCTCCACTCTCCTCAGTTCCCTGCCGAATCTTTGTTGCCTTGTGCCTTTGAGAAAGTGTTCCTCTGTATTGCCTTGCCATGTATCAGATATCTTGCTCTTGTGACTTGACCTTGCTCCTCCGCCGCCTGCCTACCGAACTCCTGCTTCACTTTGACTACGCTACTGTGCCGCCTACCCTGACCTTCTGCTATCCGTACTATGAGTTGCCTTATCCCTCCTGTGCCTCGCATCTCCTCAGCCGTCTGTGTGGTCGAGCTGTGCCAGGGGTAGCAACCTGGGTGCCGCCTACAGCAGCAGGTCCATCCCGCTTTGTGGCGGGCTCTTAGACTCCGCTCCCTGGTACGGTCCGAGTCATCTGCCACACAGGTCCAGCGGATCCACATCCACCGGGGTTCCTGTCTCCAGAAACGTGAGTGTTACAGTTATCATGCAAGGAAAGCTTGCCAATGATTTGTTTGTTTGAAACACTTTGAAACACAGGAGGGACTGTGATGCTGACACCTTGATTGCCTCTAGTGGTCATTTCATTATAATCTTTAGCTTCAAAATTAAGAGTAGGCCCAATTCAAGGCACATTTCTAATATAAAACGTGAAGCTCATAGCTGAGACAGAACATATTGTCTGATTAGAGCCTAATTTTTCATGTGAATTGCAAATATGGGTGGAGAACTTTTGTCGGGTATTAGGATTCAATATGGAAAAAAAAAGGGTAAAATGAGTCACCCTATCAAACAGTTTCCAATACTGTCATAAGGTGCCCAAAAAATGTTTTACAGTATCATAAAAGCCATCATAGATATACATAAATAATGGCAAGGGATAGTTGAAGGATCATGATCACTTAGCAAGTAAAGGATCTAAGAAATCCAAGGAAGATAATGAGAGACAAGTGATGAAAAGATGAATATGCCAAATTAGCAGTATAAATGAGGACTGAGTGTTGAAAAATGCCTATATTGATAGTTTGCAGAAACCTATCTTAGTGGACTTGTTAGTCTGTAGGTCTATTGAGGCTAAGCAAAAGCAGAAGAATTCCTGAGGGTTATTTATAAGTCAGACAGGCAAAGAACAGTAGGAGGGGCAACCCATAGGAAAAGACCATCTCTGCACATGAAGCTCACCAATACTCTCATGATAGGCAAGTCCCCTCCAGTTTCCAGCAACCAGAGCTTCCTGGTAAACAAGCCCAATCTTCAGTGGACAAGCTCCATGTCTTCATGTCTTACAGTTTTCACAGACCAATCGTCAGTCTATCACAACGGCACTATCTGCACATAGCCTCTTGGTGCTGAAATGCACACATTTATCTTTTTTCTCTGTATTGCTTTTACCTGCTCTGGGCACAATACACCAATGTCACTCATAATGCATGTCAACATCAGTCTTAATTTTTTCTGACAGTACATTGGGGCAAAATTATCACTATAAATGTCAACTACCATGACAAGGCATGGCAGAGGGCAGAGTATGGCAGCCTACCAGTCCAGAGACCCAGGGTCTAAATGGTGCACAAGCATTGCATAACAAATTATCACAGGTACACAACATATTGCCATGGTATTGATCAAAGATTCATAATTGCAACCAAGTAGGGCACTTTGCCGTTAATTGTAAGCAGATTTAAAAAAACAAAGGCTGGTAAATTGCCAATGGGAAATAGGCAAACTTGGGTTACAACCCCCTTACCAGAACCAGTATCCACTAAGCTGTGCTACAAAAAAGCCATAGATAACCAAATGGAAAACAGTATCCTAACATTAGCCCCCCAAGGCAGTAGGGAACAGAAAGACAGATGAAGCATTTACAAAAACATGGGCATTGGTCCTAGAGAAAAATGCAGACAAGGGACAAGCTGGCTGAGGCCACAGACTGTTTAGATGACCTGATTTATCCAGATAAGACTGAAGGGAAATTACTTTTTTCCACATGGTTTAAGGGACCCTTTAACACTAGTCACAAGGGTAGCAAAATCTGCTGCGGAAAATCCTCAGCAAAATAGATTTAGACCCACTCTTGGTATTCGTGAAAATACTCACCAAAATTAAGCTAAAAAATGACTCAAACTGGTTAGAAATATACACTAGTGGAGGTCATTTCTGGGTCTAATCACTGGCGGTGGCATGGATCAGCTGGAGCCGGAGGTAATCCCCCCCCTCCCCTCCCCCTCTTTTCCATGCATTTTCTCTTCATCTACCCCCCCACTCCCCCCCTCTAGATGTGATGTTAGTTTACCTACCCACACCCCTCCTCCTTCTTGACACCTTCGTGGCAAGTGTCCCTTCTCCTTTGTCGCTTTTGTTTTTCTTTCTCTTTATTGATTATTACTGCAACTTAGTGTTCATCTATAGCTGGTAATAAGCCCATTGTATATTGGGATACCGACTTGTCCACGTATACATGCCTTGACTATTGTATTTCCTTTTGCGTATTATATAGTGGCAATGTCTAAGAGGTGATACTTAATGGAGCATTATTGTACTTTATACTCTGAACCCAATAATGTTTTTGTTTTGAATGGTTTAAGTGCCTTATACTCAATAAACGTTATTAATGCAAAAAAAATAGAAATATACACTAGCCATGCACAAATACTTGCTCATCCATGTGCAAAAGACAATCCTGTGCATACAGATACACACATATAGACATACTATACAAACACAGAAATACTTTGATACTGCAGTCTACCCTTACACTTCAGTAACCTCTATTACTGACCCTGGTAATGGTCATATCTGTGTTACCTAAAAAAGCCAATAAAATTGAGAATTTTATGATAAACCCTAATAGACTAAAAGTGCATATTGGTTATATAATGCTTTGCTTTTGTGCCACCACTTTATTGATATGTATAAATTATGAAAATGTGTGACTAGTGTTAAAGGGGTCCTATTTCTTCCATAAGCATTAGGGTGTATGATTAATTAATTAACCTGCTATTAAACTAACATAAGATTCCTTATGGGGTTTCTTTATGAATCAACTATCTGAAGGATTTAGGGTACAAGTGATTATTTCCTATGATTAATTAAAGCAAAACCATTCTTAGTATTCCCCACAGAATTGTGCCTGTCATATAGCAGTCGGTTCTGTGAATGGTATCAGCAATATACCTTGTCCTTATTGTTGCTGCAGAAGTGTTGTTTATGTATAAGAAGGTGATCTTAATAGAAATAAATATGAAAGGCAAGGAAAGCTGAGCACAGTCTCTTACCTTGCCCCATCAATCATGTTATTTTTTATTTTATTTTTTGTTTAAAGGAATCTGTCAGCTGGATTTGATGCTAAAAGCTGCTGCCATTGTGTCATAGCTGATAGGGTAGAAAAGCAAGCTGTATCTTTCTTGGAGGTGATGGTGGTTGCCAACCTATAAATCTCCTTTTTATTTCTTAGTCAAGTATCAAGAAGGCAGGACTGAGCTGCTCAAGTACCACATCCCATTTACCTCCCAGCCCCCACATAACTGATGTACAGGGCTCTGTATGTCAATCAAGCAGGGGCTAGGAGGTGAGGGCGAGTGAGGAGGCATGCCAGGCTGTGGCACTTGATCAGCTAGGCCCTGCTTCCTTGATACTTGGCTCATTACATTGACCTCTTTGCCCAACAGGCACCACTGACCGCAGATCCACAGTAGAAGCGGAGAGATAATTATTGGGTCTTAAAGGACAGCTGTCACCCCCTTTCCCAAAAGTTTGCATTAAGGGGGCAGAGCGTGACGTCACATTTGGGTGGGGCCGTGACGTCACAATACTCTGGCCCTGTGATCGGCAGTCATCAGACCCGGAGCGGACATGCTCCGGGGGCTGATGGTAATGAGGTGCTGCATGAAAGATCATGGGGGTCCCCAGCGGCGGGACCCCCACGATCTGGCATCTTATCCCCTATCCTTTGGATAGGGGATAAGATGTCTTAGCGCAGAAGTACCCCTTTAATCGGTAGCAAAATCTGCTGCGGAAAAACTCCAGCAAAATAGATTTAGACCCACTCTTGGTATTGGTAAAAATACTCACCAAATTGAAGCTCAAAAAATGACTCAAACTGGGTGGAAATACACACTGGCCATGCACAAATGCTTGTACATCCATGTACAAAATACAATCCTGTCAGGGCTCAATTCCTGCAGGAACTCATGGGAACGGAGTTCCTGCACTTTTTCCACAGCAGGAACGCAGTTCCCATTAGCAGGAGTCCTGCAGGACCAGCCCTTAAAGGGTTACTCCACCCCTAGACATGTTATCCCCTATCCAAAGGATAGGGGATAAGATGTCTGATCGCTGCTGGGGACCCCCGATCTCGGCTGCGGCACCCCAGAATTCTGGTGCACGGAGCGAACTTCGCTCCGTGCCGGATGACTGGTGATGCAGGGCAGAGGCTTGTGACTTCACATTAATGCCTCCTCAATGCAAGTCTATGGGAGGGGGCGTGACTTGCATTGAGGGGCTGTGACCATGACGTCATAAGCCTCTGGCACTACACCCAAGGCTCTAAACAAACGCCGGGAGCGGCAGGGAGAACGTGGGGGTCATGTTATTAAATTAACATAAGATTCCTTATGGGGTTTCTTTATGAATCAAGTATCTGAAGGATTTAGGGTACAAGTGATTATTTCCTATGATTAATTAAAGCAAAACCATTCTTAGTATTCCCCACAGAATTGTGCCTGTCATATAGCAGTCGTTTCTGTTAATGGTATCAGCAATATACCTTGTCCTCATTGTTGCTGCAGAAGTGTTGTTTGTGTATAAGCAGGCGATCTTAATAGAAATAAATATGAAAGGCAAGGAAAGCTGAGCACAGTCTCTTACCTTGCCCCATCAATCATGTTATTTTTTTATTTATTTTTGTTTAAAGGAATCTGTCAGCTGGATTTGTTGCTAAAAGCTGCTGCCATTGTGTCATAGCTGATAGGGTATAAAAGCAAGCTGTATCTTTCTTGGAGGTGATGGTGGATGCCAACCTATAAATCTCCTTTTTATTTCTTAGTCAAGTATCAAGAGGCAGGACTGAGCTGCTCAAGTACCACATCCCATTTACCTCCCAGCCCCCACATAACTGATGTACAGGGCTCTGTATGTCAATCAAGCAGGGGCTAGGAGGTGAGGGCGAGTGAGGAGGCATGCCAGGCTGTGGCACTTGATTAGCTCGACCCTGCTTCCTTGATACTTGTCTCTTTGCATTGACCTCTTAGACCAACAGGCACAACTGACCACAGATTCACAGTAGAAGGGGAGAGATAATTCTTGGGTCTTAATGGACATCTCCGGCAAAAATTAACTTATCCACAGGATAGGGTATAAGTAGCTGACTGGAGGGGGTCTGACCGCTGGGACCCCCTGCGATCACCAGGACGGGATACGGTGCTCAGTGAGAAGTGCGTGCTGCAAACGGCACATGCTCCATGAATTTCTATGGGAGTGCCGAAAAGACCCGAATAGAGCACCTGCAGCCTACTGGTAGACGGCACGTGCTCCTGAGTGAGAGGGTCAGGGGCCCATCCTGGAGATTGCGGGGGGTTCCAGCAGTCGGTCCCCCCACAATCAGCTATCCTGTGGATAGGGGATAAGTTAATTTTCGCTGGAGTACTCATTTTAAAAACACAGGATACTGGGGAGGAATCTGATAGACCTCATTTTATGTCAACCCCTTTACTGCCCTAGACCATCAGGGATGCTGGCCATACTCCTTAACTGCTCTAGACCACCAAGGAAACAACTATTTACCCTTTTTTCTCTAGAATACAGGATCCAGATGACAATCTTTACTGCACTATACAATGATGCTGTTTAATACTATTTTTCTGTATGATTTCTGACGTTGCTTGTCTGGCTGCTTTATGATTATATTAGGGAATGGAGTCTATTAATTTTGTTCTTGACTTTGTAACTGCTAGCAATTCTCTTGACACTATTGTATCTAGTACATTTCCAGGCAAGCTTCCATGTTGAAGTGAATAATACACTGCTCAAAAAAATAAAGGGAACATAATGTAACTCCAAGTCAGCCACACTTCTGTGAAATCACACTGTCCACTCAGGAAGCAACACTGATTGACAATCAATTTAACATGCTGTTGTGCAAATGGAACAGACAACAGGTGGAAATTATAGGCAATTAGCCCCCAGGAAAGCAATTAACCCCCAATAAAGGAGTGGTTCTGCATGTGGTGACCACAGACCACTACTCAGTTCCTATGCTTACTGGCTGATGTTTTGGTCACTTTTGAATGTTGGTTTTGCTTTCACTCTAGTGGTAGCATGAGAAGGAGTCTACAACCCACAAAAGTGGCTCAGGTAGTGCAGCTCATCCAGGAAGGCACATCAATGCGATCTGTGGCAAGAAGGTTTGCTGTGTCTGTCAGCGTAGTGTCCGACTCCAGAGCCTGGAGGTGCTACCAGGAGAAAGGCCAGTACATCAGGAGATGTGGAGAAGGCAGTAGGAGGGCAACAACCCTGCATCAGGACCGCTACCTCCGCCTTTGTGCAAGGAGGAGCAGGAAGAGCACTCAGACCTCAGATCCTCAGACCTTTTGTAAGACCATATGCTGGTGAGGTTGGCCCTGGGTTCCTCCTTGTGCAAGACAATGCTAGACCTCATGTGGCTGGAGCGTGTCAGCAGTTCCTGCAAGGGGAAGGCATTGATGCTGTGGATTGGTCTGCCCATTCCCCAGACCTGAATCCGATTGAGCACATCTGGGACATCATGTCTCGCTCCATTCACCAACGCCATGTTGCCCCACAAACTGTCCAGAAGTTGGCTGATGCTTTATTCCAGGTCTGGGAGGACATCCCTGATGAGACCATCTGCCACCTTATCAGGAGCATGCCCAGGCATTGTAGGGAGGTCATACGGGCATGTGGAGGCCACACACACTACTGAGCCCATTTTGACTTCTTTTAAGGACATTACATCAAAGTTGGATCAGCATGTAGTGTTGTTTTACACTTTGATATTGAGTGTGACTGCATATCCAGACCTCCATGGGTTGATCTAGGATGTGTTATCTTAGTGTTCCCTTTATTTCTTTGAGCAGTGTACAAACTAAACAGTGATGAGGGTTTTTGTCTGTTGTTATTTTATTTTTTTTTTTATGACAGTGCAATGTCGTATAATTTCTGCTTACTAAGGAGAACATCCTCTTACCACTAAAGGAATTAGTTGGTCTATATTAGATTTGCAACAACATTCATTACTGTTTGGAATAGATTCACTTAACAGCTCCAGCTCTGATAGATGGTGCACATTTACAGTGCAAAAACATAATCCCGATTTTATTCAAATGCTTTTATTGAAAACAATAAATTTTTCTATTGTAAGATCAACGAGGGTTGAGATGCCTATATTCTCATAAGCTAAAGTAGACAATCAGTATTATAATTAGAGCATGTTAATTAGTCTCCACAAGCAATGAGAAAATGCAAATGATATACAGGAGGAAATTAACAGCAGTTACTGCTCAATATTGCATGACTTTTCCATTAAGAATAATATGAGAAGTTGTTAAATTATAGAAAATGAGAATAATAAGGACAGAATATTAAAGAAGGTTTGGTTTCTGGTTCAGCTGTAGAGGGAATAATTAGGAAGTAGTCAATGATGCACAATCTTCATTGGTAAAGAAAACCATTCAGAAGATTTTAGGAAATTTTCAAGACTTTTGACAAGGGAAATCATTTGAACTCATCCAGAAAAAGAAGGAAGGATATTTCTCTAGTGTAACTGGTGGCAGCATAGAGTAAGTTCAACTATGTAAAGAGAGCAAATTGCACTAAAATAATGGTGATACATTTATTTATTAAAACTAAACTAAAAACACCAAGAACAGTGGTACATGATTTCGGCATTTAGGGCTCCTCTTTTAAATTTTTCTCAAGGCCTTATGTAGTCTAACACTTGCCCTAATCCAGAGCCGAGTCCACTGCAGTAAGTAATCTTTTGATATCAACATAGATGACTTTGCTCCTGGATTCATGGGAGGGTTCAATCAGTATTTGAAAAAATCCCTGTCCAGATGCAAAGGCACAATATTATAAAAATGACAACAATATACTACAAAAGCACTGAACTACATTTTAATTATAAACGTGTGGTTCTTAGTGAACATTTCGACCAAATTGTGTGAGCCCACCTGCCATGTCAAGACAACCTTATCAGATGAAACCATAACATTAAACAGACCCACCCCCCCTGGCCAGATATCATTAACATACCATGTCCTGGGGCCATTACATTTGAATCATCTTTGTTTGTTACAGCCCTGACTACCAGTTTTATTAGACCATGTTTCACCCATTTAAATAATAGGGATCACCTTTGCTTCTTAGATGTTGTTTTGCAAAGGCCATTAAGTTCTTGCTCCTAGCCAAGTAACATGGCTAGACAGGAATGCCACAGTCACATGTAAATGTAGTCTGTAAATATTTGTCAGTGTCAAAAACTTTCTCTTCTGTTCAGTTTTGAAACCTTTCCAGATGAAAAGCAATATGGTTTTTCTAAATATGAACATGGCCTGTGTGGTTTCCTAGTCTCCTTTCTGTAAATACACATTATGTGTGGGCCTTTCATGTCTCCATTAAGGGCACATTGTCTTTTCTGAATGCTTCCTAATGAATAACTGGTACTACTGCTGTCATCATAATTCAGACCCTTTTTTTTGTATCACTTACTTTGCATTTTTATCAACTATTTTACCAGCACTTTTAAATCTAAGTTAGTTTGTCACCTTTTTATAATTTAACATTCTTTCAGCCTGAATTGGACTGCTACCTCCCTGATGAAGAAAACCCTTTGTTTCTGAAGTGCATTGTAGTAATTTTGACCCTTGTAGGATTCCACAGTGACGTGGATCTGGAAGGTGACTTTTTAAAAGCATTGCTTGGTCAAGACACCACCAGCCTGCTGTCCAAACGAAGGATTTAGAACTACTGTAACAATGTTGGATCCCATTACTTCATATGATGACACATGGAAACACTATGGAAACACTATCCCCATTCAGGATAGCGGCTTTACCCTCTACATACCACACTGTTTATAATCTCACTCTCCCCCATGTGTACTGTTGGTTATGTATAACAGTTTTTTCATTGTTTATTTACGAGTGGTATATAGGGGCACCACTAGTCCAATAGCAGCATCATATGCCAAATTAAGGGTTTTTCCACCTATGTTTGGGTGCACATGTAACTTATTGCCAGTATATCCTACAAACGTTTTTATATCGGTTACATGAAAGTAATTAAAGTGTAATCTAACATTTTTCCTATCCTGTAAATAGATGAGTAATACATTTAATTACTAGTTTCTTTAAATTCACCAAAGTTGACACCCAGTATTACTTCACTGTGAATGTGTCTAAAATATCTGTAAAAAATTCTGCAACAGACAGGATTTGTTGTGATTTCTCATTCTAGTCAACCCCTTCAAATTTGGAAATGTAGCCATTATCAGCATGGAGCTCTTACTGCTCCATGTCATCAAGACCATCAGATGAATTTACCAAGGAAATCTTCTGCCAGCAAGACATTTCTGTTGTAGTGGTTTTATATCTATCCCAAATAGCAAACAAAATGTTCGTCAAAAGTGCACATACATGAAGCAGATGCAGCACAGCTGAATTTGTCATCGCAGATGGTGTATTGCAATATCATAAATGATTTGTTCCAAATGACAAATTCTGCTCTGCTGCATCTTCCAAATGCACTTCTGTTGCATCACATCTACAACAGATTCTTAGATCAAATGAGCTTCTGTAGAATATCTCAAAGGCAAACTACTCCATCCTAAAGATAAATATGTTCTATAATTTCTCATAACCTGATGGCTTGTATGATGCCATTTTGTGACATGGATAGAGGTGTCAGCAGAGAGCACTGAAGAAGAAAAGAACTTCCTCTGTAGAATACAGCAGCTGATAAGTACTTGAATGATTAAGATTTTTAAATAGAAGTAATTTACAAATCTGTTTAACTTTCTGGCATCAGTTGATTAAAAAAAAAAAAAAATGTTTTCCAGCGAAGTACCCCTTTAATATAGCTGGCTTCAGTGCAATGCCCTTGTGTTTCTGCTTCTCAGCCTTCATGTCTTATAAGTTAAGAGGAGGAGGCCACCACATTGGAAACACCTCTTTAACCCCTTAATGATACAGCAAATTATGATTTTTGCATTTTCATTTCTTCATTTTTCTTCTTCACTTGAAAATCCATAACTCTTTTAATTTTCCACCTACAGATGAGGGTTTGTTTTATGTGGGACCTATTTTACTTTGTAAATATATCACTTATTGTACCACAAAATCTGTGGCAAAATGAAAACAGATTATTTGGAGGTGAAATTGAAAAACCTCCATTTTGTAACTTTTAACCTCTTGGGGACAGAGCCCATTTTGACCCTAAGGACGGGAGCATATTTTGCAAATCTGACCACTGTCATTTTAAGCATTAATAACTCTGAGATGCTTTTATTTATGAATTTGATTCTGAGAAAGTTTTCTTGTGACATATTGTACTTTATGTTTGTGGTAAATTTTTGTCGATACTTGCATAATTTCTTTGTAAAAAATTCCCAAATTTCATGAAAAATTAGAAAATTTGGCATCTTTCTAACTTTGAAACTCTCTGCTTGTAAGCAAAATGGACATACCAATAAATGATATATTGATTCACATATACATGATGTCTACTTTATGTTTGCATTATAAAGTTGACATGTTTTTACTTTCTGAAGACATTAGAGGGCTTCAAAGTAAAGCAGCAATTTTCCAAATTTTCATGAAAAAATCAAAATCTGAAATTTTCAGTGTCCAGTTAAGTTTGAAGGGGATTTGAGGGGCCTTTCTGTAAGAAATCCCCTATAATGGATCCGATTATGAAAACAGCACCCGAGAAAGTATTCAAAATGATATTCAGAAAGTTTGCTAACCATTTAGAACATGTTCTTGTAGCCCCATTTTTTTTATTTTTACATGAGGTAAAAGGAGACAAATCCCCCCCCCCCCCCCAAATGCATGTAAAGTGCTCTGGGAGTGCACAACATGGCTGAGGAGGGAAGGAGCAACTTTGGAATTTTGGAGAACGAATATTGCACTTTATTTTTTGGGGGGGCATGTTGCAGTCCCCAGGGTGCCAGAACAGCAAAGAAACCCCACATGGCACACTATTTGGGAAATTACACCCTTTCAAAAATTTGAAGGCCAATTTCTCCCAAGTAAGGAAATCCCATATGTGGTTGTAAAGTGTCCTGCTGGCGCACTACAGGTCTCAAAAGAGAAGGAGCTCCATTGGGCTTTTGGAGAGAGAATTTGTTTGGAATGAAAGTCGGGGGCCATGTGCACTTGCAAAGCCCCCATGGTGCTAGAACAGTGGACCCCCCCCCCACATGTGACCCCATTTCAAAATCTACACCCCTCACGGAATGTGATAAGGAGTGCAGTGAGCATTTACACCCCACTGGCATTTGACAGATCTTTAGAGCAGTGGGCTGTGCAAATGAAAAATAAATTTTTTCATTTTTACGGATGACTGTTCAAAAAATCTGTCAGCACCTGTGGGGTGTAAATGCTCACCGCACCCCTTATTACATTCCTTGAGAGGTGTAGTTTCCAAAAAAGGGTCACATGTGGGGTAGGTCCACTGTTATGGCAACATGGGGGCTTTGTAAATGCACATGGCCTTCAATTCCAGCCAAATTCTCTATCTAAAAAAAAAAAAAAAAAAATAGCTCCTTCTCTTCTGAGCCCTGTAGTGCGCCCGCTGAACATTTTACATCCACATATGGGGTATTTTCTTACTCAGAAGAAATGGTGACTTTTTCATCTATTATCCCTTGCGAAAATGAAAAATTTGGGGTAACACCAGCATTTCAGTTAAAAAATTTCATTTTTAATTTTCACGTCCAACTTTCATGAAAATTTGTCAAACACCTATGGGGTGTTAAGGCTCACTATACGTTCCTTGAGGGGTGTTGTTTCCAAAATGGGGTCACATGTGGGTGTTTTCCTTTTTGAGTTTAGGTCAGAACCTCTTAAAAATCAGCCACCCCTGTGCAAATCACCAATTTTGGCCTCAAATGTACATGGCGCTCTCACTCCTGAGCCTTGTTGTGCGCCCGCAGAGCATTTTACGTCCACATGTGGAATATTTCCGTACTTCGGGGGAAAATGCGTTACAAATTTTGGGGGTCTTTTTCTCCTTTTACCTCTTGTGAGAATGAAAAGGTTGGGGGGGCAACACCAGCATGTTTGCGTAAAAAATTAAATTATTTGACACTAACATGCTGGTGTAGCCCCCAATTTTTCCTTTTCATAAGTAGTAAAATGAGAAAAAGCCCCCCAAAATTTGTAACACAATTTCTCCCGAATACGGAAATATCCCATATCTGGCATTAAACCGTTGCCTTAAAATAAGACAGGGCTCAGGAGTGAGAGGGCCCATTTGAGGTCTAAATTAGGGATTTGCATGTGGGCAGACCCGGATGCAGGCATGGGGCTTGCCTCCTGCACCTCAAATACCCTAAGGCAGTGTTTCCCAAACAGGTTGCCTCCAGCTGTTGCAAAACTCCCAGCATGCCTGGACAGTCAATGACTATCCTGCAATACTGAGAATTGTTGTTTTGCAACAGCTGGAGACTTCCTTTAAGAAACAGTGGCTTACAATGTGTTTTTCATTTTTATGTGGGGGAGGCAGTGTTAGGGTGTGTGTATGTAGTGTTTTACTCTTTATTTCATATAAGTGTAGTGTAGTGTAGCACTCCTCTGTGCTCACTCTTGAAGCCTGAACTAATTGGATGAAGAGACTCAGCACAACACAGCAGACTCAGGGAGGAAGATGAGTTCTGCAAGATGAGTCATGAGAGGGACACCCCCTCCCCCATCCTTAGCACAGAATGACAAACCAAGTGAGCAGCAGAAGGAAGATATTTGTGAGAGAAATGTAGGTGCTAGATATAAAAAATATATGTGCATGATCAGGATTTGGTACTGAGCAACATAATAATTTTTTTTTGTGGGATATGACAGGTACTTTTTCATAAACAAGGCTGGAAGCAAGCAGGCATGGCCATGTGTGGAGCATGCTCTCTCCATACACCCTTATGCCCTAAACAAAAGAAAATAACAAAATAATTTTTTTCTAAATAAGAGAAATAATAAATAAAGATATTTATTTAAAATTCATCCCTTGTATAGCAGATCATCATTGCAGTCAATCCTATCAGAAATTAACCCCTTAACATCCGTGGCTGGCTTCCGTTATGTGAAGCACGCTCAGGAGCTGAGTGCACTTTGTGCCTGCTGGGTCCCAGTTGCTATCAGCAACCAGGACCGGCGGCTAATGTCTGGTATTAACCCTTTAGACACCACAATCAAAGTCTAAACGCCGTGGCATCTAAACTGGGAGAAAATACTGCCGGTTAGCTCACTGTCCCGAGCGGGAGGTGCTCCTCGCTGTTCGATCATCGCTCCATTGCTCCAAGCCTGAGGTCCAAGCTGGGAGAATCGAGCACAGATTACACTGATCAATGCTATGGCATAGCATTGAACAGTGTATGCAATCAAAGGATTGCATGTAATAGTCCCCTATGGGGGCTAAAGAAAGAGTGTAAAAAAAAAAAAGTGCATAAATGGGATTTAACCCCATCCTGAATAAAAGTGTGAATCACCCCCCTTTTCCCATAAAAAAATATGTAAATAAAAATAAACATATGTGGTATTTGTGCACGCGTAAATGTCAAAACTAGAGATGAGCGATCTTTTTAAAAATTTGATTTTGCCGATTCGCCGAATTTTCTGAAAAAAATTGGTTTGGTCCAAATTTATTCACAAAGAATCACTATAAAAAATGGCTTTTTTGACTTCCGGTACCGTCAGCCAGAAGGGATCCTTCCCCACCTACCATTTCTCCAGGGATTCCGGTGCCCACGGGGAGACCGCAGCTTCTCCTCAGCTCACAGCAGGAGTCGCGGAGCTCTGGTGGCCATGAGCTGCCTTCCTAAAGGGGCCACTATCTTATAAAGCGCTGCCGGACATGGCAGCAGTGGCAGCATATCTCCTGGCCGAAGCTGGCACTGGCAAGGTACACGGAGGGGGCGACACAGGGACAGTGCTACTCTGCTCTCCATCAGGCAGTTCCAGGTGTGATAAGGGGCTGCCTTTTCTGCCATACCTCGCTCCCACCATGTTACAGAGAGGAATGGGCAGTTCATCTGAGAGGCAGCATCACGTAACACCCCTGCAGCTGCCTTCATCATTGCCTCTGAACAGCACTTGCTGTCCCAGAAATGCTGAGAGTGACCAGGGATTTTCCTTATCTCCCCTACTGCTGTAGACAGCTTCTATCTGCACCCCTTGACCCAGCTTCTTATTGACCACTACCTAAACAAAGGGTCCCAATGTGCGAGTCTCCCATGTGTGGCCCCCCACAGTACCTACACTCCAACCAACCCCAGCTTCTGACCCAGTTCCCTCTAAGGGAGCGTAGCTTCATCCTATTGCTATGGATACCGCCAGAAGTAAGCCGTTGTTCACTCCTGAGGAGGGTGCCCAGACAACACCTGTACCCATTCAGCCCCTTCCCTTGGTGGGTGCCTCAGAGGGGAGGGGGAAGAGAGGTTTCCTCGGTTTGTCCATGTCGTGCTTTTAGTTGCAATGTGTTGTCTATTTGCCAAATGGTTGAGTACTACCACTCCAGATTTGTCTATGCTGATAACCCAATTGAAAGCATTCCTGGAGATAGACCGCTTAGATACTGAGCAACACTCTGAAATTGGGGTCATCGAGATTGTAAGACTATTTAGACCATTTATACCATTTGGTATTGTGTGGAATCGCTGAGAGGCTCTCTGGGAGCATTGAAATTACCGGATACATAATGCAGCACATAGCTTGTCCATTTATTTGGAGCACTATAGCTCTCTGTTGGGAATCCCAGGGAGTCAGAGGAGTGAAGGGAAGTGAGGGGCTGCGCTGTATTCTTGTGTATATGGTTTTAGGCCAGATGAGATCTACTGTATCTCCATCTCTCCATTGAATTTTATCAGCTGATTGCCCTGTGGTGACGGAGGACACTTTCTCTTGAGATACCTCTAAGCACATGTCATGGACATTGAGAGACCAGATTATTTTCTTCTCTTTCGGATGGGAGAGGGGATTATTTTTTTATTGTGGGAGATGTTTTACTTGCCATGGGTGCAGAAATTTCATGCACTTTTTGCACTTTTTTATGGTGCTATGTTTTCCACCTATGTTCTACTGCATCTCAATACTAGAATAAATCAAAGAATAAGACAGCACTGGGGATAGACCTTTGTGCATGTGGTTGCCCAGGCTTCCAGCCCAGGATTAAAGTACAGCAAGTCCAAAAATCACAGCACCAGTCAGGTCTTGGATCATGAAAATAGCTGTAATTCTTTATTCCCAAATAAAGGGCAACATTTCGGCAGCAGTAGCCTTTGTCAAACTTGACAAAGGCTACTGCTGCCGAAACGTTTCACTTTATTTGGGAATAAAGAATTCCAGCTTTTTTCACGATCCAAGACCTGACTGGTGCGGTGATTTTTGGACCTGCTGCATCTTGATACTATGTATTATTTTGATTTATGTCTATTTTTGTTAAAAAATGTTAACCCCTTGGGGACCGTTTTTTGCCCTTTTGTTTTTTTCTTCCTCACCTTTTAAAACCATAACCCTTTAACCCCTTAAGGACTCAGCCCATTTTGGCCTTAAGGACTCAGACAATTTAATTTTTACGTTTTCATTTTTTCCTCCTCGCCTTCTAAAAATCATAACTCTTTTATATTTTCATCCACAGACTAGTATGAGGGCTTGTTATTTGCGCAAACAGTTGTCCTTTGTAATGACATAAATTATTATATCATAAAATGTATGGTGCAACCAAAAAACACTATTTTTGTGGGGAAATTAAAACAAAAAACGCAATTTTGCTAATTTTGGAAGGTTTCGTTTTCACGCCGTACAATTTATGGTAAAAATGACATGTGTTCTTTATTCTGAGAGTCAATATGATTAAATTGATACCCATTATTACATACTTTTCTATTATTGTTGCGCTTAAAAAAAATCACAAACTTTTTAGCCAAATTAGTACGTTTATAATCCCTTTATTTTGATGACCTCTAACTTTTTTATTTTTCCGTATAAGCGGCGGTATGGGGGCTCATTTTTTGCGCCATGATCTGTACTTTTTTATACCACATTTGCATATAAAAAACTTTTAATACATTTTTTATAATTAATTTTTTACTAAAATGTAGTTAAAAAGGAGCAATTTTGGACTTTTTTTTTCCGTTCACGCCGTTCACCGTACGGGATCATTAACATTTTATTTTAATAGTTCGGACATTTACGCACGTGGCGATACCAAATATGTCTATAAAATAATTTTTTTACGCTTTTTGGGGGTAAAATAGGAAAAAACTGACGTTTTACTTTTTTTATTGGGGGAGGGGATTTTTCACTTTTTTTTTACTTTTACTTTTAAATTTTTTTACATTTTTATTTACACTTGAATAGTCCCCATAGGGGAATATTCATAGCAATACCATGATTGCTAATACTGATCTGTTCTATGTATAGGACATAGAACAGATCAGTGTTTTCGGTCATCTTCTGCTCTGGTCTGCTCAATCACAGACCAGAGCAGGAGACGCCGGGAGCCGGACGGAGGAAGGAGAGGGGACCTCCGTGCGGCGTTCTGAATGATCGGATCCCCGCAGCAGCGCTGCGGGCGATCCGATCATTCATTCAAATCGCGCACTGCCGCAGATGCCGGGATCTGTATTGATCTGCAAGATCGCGGGCGTCGGCCATTGCCGGCGGGTCCCTGGCTGCGATCAGCAGCCGGGATCAGCCGCGCATGACACGGGCATCGCTACGATGCCCGCGGTTATGCACAGGACGTAAATGTACGTCCTGGTGCGTTAAGTACCACCGCACCAGGACGTACATTTACGTCCCGCGTCCTTAAGGGGTTAAAGGGTACCGCTCATCAAAAAAACTTTTGATATATTATAGATTAATGTATGCAGAATAACTTTACAATTGCATGTTATTAAAAAATATGCTTCTTTCTATTTAATTTTCCACTTTGAAGAAATGACCACTAAGGGTCTCCCTGCCAGTCCTGGCAGCAAGCATTTCAGACTCACGCTGGAGTCCTAAACACTCCGAGCTGCCAGTCTGCTTTGTTCACAAAGGAGAACACTCAGAGCTGCCAGCCTGCTTTGTTCACAGCCTGTTTGGCTGTGAACAAAGCAGGCTGGCAGCTCTGAGTGTTTAGGACTCCAGCATGAGTCAGAAATGCTTGCTGACAGGACTGATCAGGAAAAATACAATAGAAAGAAGCATATGTTTCATTAACATGCTATTGAAAAGTTATTCAACATTCATTAATCTAAAATATATCAAACGTTTATTTGATGAGAGGTACCCTTTAAATTTTGCACCTACTGACCCAAATGATGGCTTATTTTTTGTGCCACCAATTCTACTTTGTAATGATATCAGTCATTTTACCCAAAAATCTACAGTGAAACAAAAAAAAATCATTTTGCAATGAAATTTGAGGGCTTCCGTTTCTGCGCAGTAAACTTTTTGGTAAAAATGACACATCATCTTTATTCTGTAGGTCCAGACAATTAGAATGATACTCTACTTATATAGGTTTGATTTTGTATTACTTCTGCAAAAATCATGACTACATGCAGGAAAATTTATACGTTTAAAATTGTCATTTTCCGACCCCTATAACTTTTTTATTTTTCTGCCTGTGGGGCAGTATGAGGACTCTTTTTTTGTGCCGTGATCTGAAGTACCATGTTTGTTTTGATTGAACTTTTTAATCGCTTTTTATTCCTTTTTTATGGTATAAAAAGTGACCAAAAATACGCTATTTTGGAATTTGGAATTTTTTTACGCATATGCCATTGAACTTGCAGTTTAATTAACAATACACACAGTAATACCACATATGTTTATATTTATTTTTATTAACATGTTTTTTTTTTTACACTTTTTTTTTGCAATGTTTTGCAATGTTATAATGTATTGCCAGCACTGTCCAATGCAAAGCCATATCATTGCATTGTTCAGTGTTATCAGCAGTAGATTGCTCAAGCCTGGATATCAGGTTTGGAGCAATCAATCGCCGATCGGATGCACCAGAGGCAGGTATCGGACCGCCACTTGCGTCCCAGCTGATAGGGACATCGCGGTTTCACTGCGATGTGGTCCCGAGCAACCTGACTGAGCTGCCAGGAATGCTTTTTTTTTTTAATTACAGTTTAGATGCGGTGATCAACGATGAATGCCACATCTAAAGGGTTAATAGCATGCATCGCACCGCAATGGGTGATACGCGCTATTAGCCCCTGGTCCCTGCTACTGTTAGATGCCATGACCGACCCGATATGATGTGGGGTCACCGCGTGACCCCGCGTTATATAGCAGGAGCGGGACTCAGGATGTACAGGTATGCCCTGAGTCCCCAAAAGATTGATAAAAATATACTGAAAAAACTTAAACTGCTATTTCTGGGCTAGAGAGCCCCAATAGGGGTGTAGAACTCTTTGCCTCTTAACACTCATAGGGAGTGTGCTGTGTTAGTGAAATAATACTGTTATTCAGTATGACATGCAGATTACAGGCATCACTATTAGAATCACTGCCGCACAGTGTCTGGATGTGGCAGCAGGGACAACATATGGCGTCATAATTGAAAATATAAAAAAAATTTAATGTAATTTTTATTACATTTAATTTGAATTTATTTTCATTTTTTAAATCCTTTTTTGAGGACCCATTCTGGTGAGCATCGAGCTGGTGGTTTGCCGTGAGGCGAGCAACCACCTGTTCCAGACCCTGCCTCTCAGCGCACCTGCCCCTATCCCCCCCCCCCCCCGTCTGTCTTAGGCTGGGTTCACACTACGTTTTGTCCCATACGGGAGCGCATACGGCAGGGGGGAGCTAAAACCTCGCGCTCCCGTATATCACCGTATGCGTTCCCGTATGTCATTCATTTCAATGAGCCGGCCGGAGTGAAACGTTCAGTCCGGTCGGCTCATTTTTGCGCCGTATGCGCTTTTACAACCGGACCTAAAACCGTGGTTGACCACAGTTTTAGGTCCAGTTGTAAAAGCGCATACGGCGCAAAAATGAGCCGAACGGACCGAACGTTTCACTCCGGCCAGCTCATTGAAATGAATGACATACGGGAGCGCATACGGTGACATACGGGAGCGCGAGGTTTTAGCTCCCCCTGCCGTATGCGCTCCCGTATGGGAGAAAACATAGTGTGAACCCAGCCTTACTCTGTGTGGAACTGTGAATGTTTCATTTAATCAGTTATGGTTCATTGTTATCGCTCCAACCTGCTTCATTGGATTCTTGTTGTAATTCCAGAGGTAATATATGACGACGACCATGGGGCCTAAGTCTTGAAAAGTTTACCTAGATTTTTTAAAAATTTAAATAGAAGCTGTTGAATAGATTCACAAGTTTAATGTGCCAGCTCCATGAGGAGATCACATGGCGGCACAAAGACAGAGCCTGGTAATTGGAATGAGCAAACTTTAAAGAGAAGCTACCCCTAAATTAAATTTCCCTATCCCCCCTCCCCATCTGTCCCTGACACTAACTACATCTATCCCTGTCTTTATATTTCTACAAATTCCCATAGAAATACCTTTAGTAGCAGATCTGCAGGAGCTCAGAGTTGAGCTCTCTGGTGAGGGCAGGAAGTGGGCGGCCCCGGCAGGCACGACGTCATCTGAAGCCTAGCCGGGGCTCACTTTTGCCCGTCTACTCTCTCTCTCCTGAAGCTCTCGCGCTGCAATGAATGAGGAGAGGGAGATGCAGGGGGGAGGGGATATTTATATTTTGCGCGCCGCACGCTCACGAGCTCTGTACTCGCTCTCTGCCTGTATAGGAAACAGGCAAAGAGCGAGCACAGTGCCCGGAATTTAAATATCCCCACCTGCATGCAACTCCCTCTCCTCATTCATGTGAACACACATTCCGGACCACGCTGTGCCAAAGTTTCCTTCTCATTGTTAGGATGTGTAACACTTCAGGAATTGCTTGACAACCAGATTGAACACATGTGCCATGCAGGGTGCATGGCTCAGGCTTCCTTGACATAGCGCAGACAAGATGTTCTTCCTGTTGTGGGTCACCATGGTTCCCATTTCCAGTTTTCGTGGAGTATGCCATGATTCAATTTCTTGATGAATGATTTTTAATAGTTCCTCCACTGTGTGACTCAATTTGATAAGGCAAACCATGTTAAGAACAGAGTGACACCGCTGTGCCCTGTACACATGGTATGCTGGAGGGGCACGGAGACTTGTCCATGCAGTGGAGGCTGAGGACACGGTGGAGGATGAGGAGGCGGAGTCACACACTGTCACACGACCATTGGCCTGAGAGCATAGAGGTGGAAGCAGCTGACCTGTCCAAGTTGCTGTTGTGGCTGTGCAGGAACCACATTCACCCAGTGGGCCGTAAAGTACATGTATTGTCCCTGAGCGTAGTTACAGCTCCACACGTCAGCGCTTCCATGTACTTTGGTATCGTGGGGTGGTGGGTGTTCATACCAGTACCCGGTGATGAAGGTGGGTGAAAGAAGGAGAATTTGGCATCAGATGTGTGGCATCAGGCGGGTGGCACAATCAAAAAAGTAGTTGAGACAGGTAGGCAGAAGAAAACGGTCTCTTTTGGCAAAGTGTTGGTGTGCACAAATAAGTATTGAAGATATGTATTAGCTAAAACTTTATTTTTCTTAGGATAAAATATATGGACCCAAAATTTTTTTCAAATCTAACGAAAGGAAAGGTGTGCAAAAAAAATATCATGTGTCACCTACACCACCAAGTATTGATGCGATGCAAAGACCTCTAAAAGGTGCAAGGGAGCAACATATGGTCCATTGTTACAGGTGGGGGTAAAAACTTCTCCTTCAAGGCCCTACTCTTGCACTATTAGTTTCCTTCTTGGCAAGTGTTACTCTCCCTAAAAAGGGGGGCCCCACACAGGAACCTCGCACTATTTCCACCTAAAAACACTCCCATTTTCCAGGGTTTTTAGTTCGAAATAGGGAGAGGTTCCTGTGTGGGGCCACCCTTTTTAGGATGAGTAGCACTTGCCTCCAAAAGGTGGAAGGGAACAACGTATTGTCCATTGTAGAAGGTGGGGGTAAAAACTTCTCCTGTAAGGCCCTATTCTCACCATATTAATTCCCTTTTTGACAAGTGTTACTCGCCCTAAAAAAGGGAAGCCACACACAGGAACCTCTCCATGCTTCCAACTAAAAACCATGTGAAATGGGTTTGTGTTTGTAGGTGGAAATAGAGAGATTTTCCTGTATGGGGCCACCCTTTTTAGGGCGCGTAACACTTGCCAAGAAGGAAATTAATAGCGCAAGAGTAGGGCCTTACAGGGGAAGTAAGAAGAAAAACATGGTGGTGTATGTGGCACTTGGTGTTTTTTGCACACCTTTCCTTTTGTTAGATTGAAAAAATGTTTTGGGTCCGTATATTTTATCCTAAGAAAAGTTAAGTTTTAGTTAAAGCATATCCTCAATACTTCCTTGTGAATTTTTGTAAATGGTTACCAGCATCTTAATTATGTTTTGCAATATACATGGCAGCACAATGAGAGAGCCTGGGGGTGGTAGCATCAGCATGAGAAGACCATATGGCAGCACAATGAGAGAGCCTGGAGGTGGCAGCATCAGCATGAGGAGACCATATGGCAGCACAATAAGAAGCCTGGAGGTGGCAGCAGCAGCATGAGGGCCATGCCAACTGAGGGTTGAGTCTGAGGAACACACCGACTATTGACTGGGGGTGTCGGATGTCACTTGGGATGAAGTGGATGACCAAGTGAACCAATCAATAACGGCTCGACAGGACTAGCTGACACCGGGAGCTCAGACCTCTCGCTGCGACCACTGCTGCCACACGACCCTACTCTGCTGCTACCTCTGCCTGCACCTGATGAATTTACGCCTCTGCAACTCTGCCTGACATACTTATACACCAGCTTAATGCGTATATATTACACTTATGAGAGGAGGGCAATGCGTTCCACTACACTTAAAGCTGTATGAGACTACAAAAACAAGTGTGTAGCTTTGTCTGGCCGTAACACAGTAATTAGGCCCAAATTAGTTTTTCACGAAAAAACAACAAAAAACGTACACCACGTAGGTGTACCCACAATTTACACTTATGAGAGCTGGACAATACGCTCCGCTTAAAACTGTATAAGACTACAGAAACAAGGGTGTAGCTTTGACTGGCCTTTCACAGTAACTAGGCCAAAATTAGTTTTTCAGGACAAAAAAACAAAACGTACACCATCTATGTATCTACAGGTTACACTTATGAAAGGACAATAAGCTTCGCTATGTAACCTGTTCTTAGGCACTGTAATCAGGTGACTATGGCTTTTCTTGCTCAGCCTAAATGGCCCCTGTTAGCTTTACAGTTGTTGTACAACCAACTGCAGAAGTACAGAATCGCTGTGTAGTAGAGCCCAGTACAGTACTATTAGGCACTAACAGCAGGTGACAATGGCTTTTACTGCTCTGCTTAACTGGCCCCTCTAAGCTTTAGAGTTTCTGTACACCCCACTGCAAAAGTGGAGTCACTGTGTATTACACCCAAAAGTGTACTTTATCTGTCCCTCTCTGTCAGTGCTTTTTTGCAGTGATTTGGGCTTGTAGTGAATCGCTGCTGTCAATCTCTCCCTGCAGTGAAACACTCTGTCTGAAATAAAATGCTGATGTGACTGGCCACAAAATGGCTGCCGATTATATAGGGCTGTGACATCACGGGGGTGGCTGGCTACTGATAGGCTGCATGCTGCATGTTATTCAGGGCCATCCTACCCGCCCGCCTTGCCACCTTCCCAGAGTTCCTTGCCTCATGTCCTCACATGTGGATCTGCCATTTTAGATGCCCTGAAGCCTGGACCACACTAAATGGAGTTTAATTAAGCGAATCTTGCGATGGAATGGCGGCGAAATTCGGATTCATCAGATTTGATTCGCTCATCCCTAGTCCAAACTATAAAAATATAATATTAAATAAACCGCACGGTCAATGCCGTACACGTAAAAAAATTCCAAAGTCCAAAACTGCATATTTTGTCGTCACTTTGTATACAGTGCAGTGCATGCCCATGTTTCACATCTCTGCTGCTAATCAACCTTAATTGCTTCCACAAAGGTTTCAAGTAGAGATGAGCGAACTTTAAAAAAAATTGATTTGGCCGATTCGCCAAATTTTTCCCCAAAATTTGTTTTGGTCCGAATTTATTCTTGGCGAATTTAAATGGCTATTTCCACCCAACAGAGAGCCTCTATAGCGGTGTAGAACACTTTGCCTTGCTGTAACACGCATAGGGTGTGCTGGGTTAGTGAAATAATACTGTTATTCAGTTTAACATTCAGATCAGAGGCGTCGCTATTAGAATCAATGTCGCAGCGAGGCACAATGACAGAGCCAGGAGGTGGCATCAGTGTGAGGACACCCTATAGTAGCTGTATGACACAGTGTGGAGGTGGCGGCAGCATGAGGAGACCATATAGTGGCTGAATGACACAGTGTGGAGGTGGCGGCAGCATGAGGAGACCATATAGTGGCTGAATGACACAGCCTGGGGTTTGCGGCAGCATGAGGAGAACATATAGTGGCTGAATGATACACCGTGGAGGTGACGGCAGCATGAGGAGACCACATAGTGGCTAAATGACACTGCCTGGAGTTGGCGGCAGCATATAGTGGCTGAAAGACACTAGGTAACACCCCAGCTCCTCCGAGGGTAGTATTATTGCTGTCACCAATCGCTAGCACCTGTCTTCACAGAAAAAAAAATAATAGGGAAGATTGCCCTTAAAATAGTCCTTGCACACATAGTACCTCAACTAACTGACTTAAATGTACTACTTCAAGTTTCTCTTGTACATACACCAAAGTAAATATCTCACTTAAGAAAACACTTTAGGGATTGTAGCCTATTGAAACTCAATTCCTGCCACTTCTTCTTCTCTTCTTTGCGTGTGTGAGATGCTCTACCTGGCCAGTAGGTGCTCTTGCGAGCTAACAAATGAAACACGTAATTCTTAAAGTAACCTAGGTAGGTTATGTGAAGTGCTCTAGGGGTAAGTAGCGTGTAGCCAATAGACCCTAGCAGCCAATCTTACTGTGACCTAGCTTCCGGCTAGCCAGTATACCTTATGTGTACTAATAGGAAACTCATTGTTGGCGAATAAAATGTGTGAGATATTAAAATTGTTTAGTCAGCTTGAAACTAAAGGTATAAAGAGCTGTTCTAATGTTTAGTTAGATGTGTAGAGAGCTAATAAAATGTCTCAGGAGCTAGAAACTAAATGCTAGATAGCTGCTTAATTATCTAGTAAGCTTTAAAATGTATAGTAAGCTTAATAAAATGTTTTAGAAGCAAGAAACCAAAGGTCTAGATATCTTCATAATAATTTAGATAGCTTCACAATTGCTTAGATAACTTCATAAATGTCTTAGAAGCCTTCTTAGATGTCTAGTAGGATTAATAGCCTACAAAATGTTTAGAATGCCTAGAAAATGTCTAGTAGGTTTAAAAGTACCTAATGTGTATAAAAGTTTGTCAGGATATAGATTCTGTCTAGTTAGAGATCCTGCTTAAGTCTGTCGTAGTTCCTCTGCTTTAGGGGACAGACGTCGGGGTCGACTTATTTTAAGTAAGGGGGTTTGTGGTGTCCCAGCACCGAATTGCCTCCGTTGCCTTGTGGTGGGGTCCCCAAAGTCAGAGTCCCTAGGTTTAGGTGGGGTCCTCATCCTTAGCTAGCCCCTTGTCACCCCTTTTGTAATCAAAATGATTTAAATTTAATGTATATATTTATATAGTAGGTGTACTTACCTAGTTAGCGTCGCAGGACCTGCGGGTCAAGTGATGCGTTCCAAAGACTCTATGGTTTGTAGTTCAAGGACCTTTGGAGGAAGTCAGGTGTTTACCCATCAGGCTATGTAACGGTGAGTGACAGCTGACTTGGACCAATCCAAAACGGCCCTGCCCATATAAGGGAGTGGCGGCCATTATACTTTCTCTTTCCTCGTGGGCTGCAGACAAGGAAGGATCTGCGCTGCTGTCATCAGTGAGTTAGGCCCGAGCCTTGCGGCGACGGCTGATATCTACAAAACTGTGAGTGTAATCAATCCCTAAGCACTCTGCAAGATCACCGGACCTTATCTAACCCCTAAATCCGGACGGATCTTCGCAAATAACTCTAAATTCAGAGACTTATATCAAAAGTCAAGGTCCGCAACAACTGTCAGTCACTGAATTGTATAGAGACTGTATTAATGAGACTGTTACTGTTCATTGGATGTAACGCAAGTCTTTCAGTAAAGTTTATCCAAGTTCAAGTTCAACTACCTTGTGGACCTTCAGTCATTTTATACATGCACCTATCGTTACTGGGAAGGGCGGCGATAGACCGGAGAATTTACCTCAGCATACTAGCCCTCAGCCTGGAGTCACGAACAATAGGGCTAACCTTAACCCCTGATATACTGAAGCAAAACCCTGACTACACTACCCCTACCCCGGAGGCCTACCACAGATGCGAATATTTATGCAAATATCGTCACTTCCAGACTGGACACTGCTCCCTCCCTTCTTTTAGGTGAAAAATATAATTGTGCATGCACTCTATGTGTATTTCATTACGAATATTCGCATGGAAAAAAAACATAGCGAATATGCGATTTTCCCAAACATAAAACAAATATTCGTTCATACATTCTCAAAATATTGCTAATTCGAATATGGCTCCTGCCGCTCATCACTAATGAGGAGGCGGAGTCGCATACTGTCGCAGGACCAAGGGCCTGAAAGCATGGAGACAGCAATGGCATGACCTGTCAAAGTTGGTGTTGTGGCTGTGCAGGAACCATTTTTACCCAGTGGGCCATAAACTACATGTTTTGTCCCTGATTGTATTACAGCTCCACACATCGGCGCTGCCGTGCACTTTGGTACACACTGACAGGCTCAAGGACTGGCCCCCCCTTCTGTTCCACAAAATTATGCAGGGCTGGTACTGCCTTCTTCACAAAGAAATGACAGCATGGCACTCTCCACCTCGGCTTGGCACAAGCCATCAGTTCTCTGAAAGGTGCAGAGTCCACCACTTGAAAAGGGAGGGACTGTAGCACCAGCAACTTGGACGGGAGCACATTCAGCTTCTGCGCCATTGGATGAGTGGGCCCATACTGTTGTCTCTTGGACATGGCTTCGCTGACGGATTGCTGGCAGAATGACTTACTCGAAGTAGGAGGAGCAGGAGCATCTGGAGAGACAGAAGATGGGTGATGCAGCAGGCTGGACCACCACATTGGAGCCACGGTTCTCCCAGGTTGCTTGATGGCGACACTGCATATGTTGACGCAAGGCCGTGGTGCCAACATTGGGACGCTGGCCATGCTTCACCTTCTGCCAACACATCTTGCATGTGGCCAGGTTAACATCCTCCGGATGCTTGATGAAAAACTGCCACATTGCCGAGTAGCAGATTTTCCCACCAACAGTCCGCATTGATTAACTGCTACTGACGCCGACTCCAGGAACCCCTGTTCCACTTCCTCCCAGGAAGGTAGGCTGCCGCGAAGCAGGCAGCTATCCTGGACATGTTTGGCTTTAGACTTTACATTTCAGCCACCATGCTGACTGCCAACCATGCTACCACCTTGCTGGCTCAGCTGCTGCCTCACGGGCAACCAGCAACCCCCTTCTTCTGATGATGATGAAGCCCCTTCTGCACCCGGTTCCCAAGTGCGATCGGCTTCATCATCGAGTTGTGTCTGCACATCACTGATGTCCTCCTCAGGTTCCTCAAAAGTGTCTGCTTCAGGAGCCTGAAAGCTCGCAACACCACCTCCCAAGCCACTTTCCTCATCACTACTTGCCTGCCTAGCGGAGGAAGCGCCGGATGTCTCCTCCACTTCTTGGCTGGGCAGTAGCTGCTGACTGTCCTCTAGTAGATCGTCCTCACTAAATAGTGGAGCTGAACCCACAGCATTAGATACTGTGTCTGAGGAACCCACCCACTGTTGACTGGGTGAGTCAGATGTCACTTGTGATGAAGTGAATGACTGTGTTAACCAATTGATGATGGCAGATGGGTTGCTGGTTGAGACACGATCGCTATCTGATACCGGGAGCTCAGGCCTCTCACTGCGACTCCTGCTGCCACTCACCCCTAGTCTGCTGCTACCTCTGCCTGATGAATTTAGGCCACTGACACTCCTCTGTGCACGTCCTGGCACTTCTCTGCCTGACATACTTAGTGCGTATATCCCAGCAGATGTGTACATTTGGTAGGCCTTTCACAGTATCTAGGCCCTTAAGACTTTAACAGGAACAAAATGGTACATCACTTAGATGTACGTATGGTGTATGCACTTATGAGGGGAGGACAATGTGCTCCAGTACACTTAAAAAAGTATTTGTCTACAAAACCAGTAGGTGTGTACTTTTGCCTGGCCTTTCAAAGTATCTAGGCCCTTAAAACTTTAACAGGAACAAAATAGCACACCACATAGATGTACCTATGTGGTATGCACTTATGATGGGAGGACAATACGCTCCAGTATGCTTAAAACAGTATTTGTCTACAACAACAGCAGGTGTGTACTTTTGCCTGGCCTTTCACAATATCTAGGCCCATAAGACTTTAACAGGAGTAAAATGGTACACCACTTAGATGTACACACAGGTTACACTTAAAATAGGACAATATGCTTTTAGTGGTCTGCTCACCCGAATATCTCCCTCTCCCTCCCTCTCTCTCTCTCTCTCTCTCTCTCTCTCTCTCTCTCTCTCTCTCCGCAGTTACATTTTACCCACGCTTACATTCTCCATCATGGCGTTGAGTGATTTCCCCATACCTGTTGCTGCAAATATCTGTTTTTAATGATTTTATTTATACTGCACATCTGTTCTGAGTAGGTGATCAGAACCTTATTAGGGATTTTATATGATTTTGGGACCCACGTTTGTATTTATGTACTGTATCTTATATAGATATATGTGACACTTGTTTTTGCACTTGTTTATGAGATGCACTTTTTTACACTATGTATTCACTATATATATTTTTTTCACTAATTGAGATTGTAATTGTATGGCCCATAAAAGGGGTCCTTTTGTTCACTTCTGTTATGCTTGAGAAAGACCAGGAGAGCTGGTTGAAACGTCGCTGTAACTTTCACCTGATTATGGAATACATTTTTTCACTCATTTGGATTGTGTGCTGCGGACTTCTACTAATTTAGATAGATAGATAGATAGATAGATAGATAGATAGATAGATAGATGTGAGATAGATAGATAGACAGATAGATATGAGATGGATATGAGATATAGATAGATGTGAGATAGATAGATGAAAGATATTAGATGGATAGATAGATGATAGATAGAGATAGATATAAGATAGATACAGTAGATAGATAGATATCTTTTTACCAACCAGGGTGCCCCCAGATGTTGCAAAACTAAAAAACTACTGGGCCTTTGGCTGTCGAGGTATGCTGGGAGTTGTAGTTTTGCAACAGCTGGAGGCACCCTGTGGGATGGATAGATCGATAGGTAGATAGTTTTTTCCAACTAGGGTATCTCCAGCTGTTGCAAAACTACAACTCCCAGCATGCCTGGACTGTAGTTTTGCAACAGCTAGAGGCACCATGGTAGGAAAACACTGATCTATGCCCTGTCAATCTATCTATCTCAGTATTTACCAACCAGTGTGCCTCCAGCTGTTGCAAAACTACAACTCCCAGCATGCCCGGACAGTCTTTAGTTTACTTGTAGTTTTGCAACAGCTGGAGGCTCCCTGGTTGGGGAACACTGCCTTAATGGATTAATGATAAATAAACAAGCAGTGTGTCCACATGTTGTGGCCCCAGTGGGGTCACTTTCCCTCCTCCGGGGTCCACAGGTCACCTACAGGTCACATTACAAGAAAAAAAAATTGAAAAATTACGACAAAAATGGCGCAGTTTTACAGCGATTTTTCAAAATCGCGGTAAAAACCGTGCCATTTTTGCCGCAATTTTTCCCAAAAATTGTTCTTGTTATGTGACCTGTAGGTGACCTGTGGACACCGGAGCAGGGAAAGTGACCTCACTGGGCTGCTACCCCCCCCCAGCCCCAGGTTATACTGCTAGTGAGAAGAGAGGCAGGACAGGGGACATAACTTACCCTCACAGTCGCTGTGCTCCTGGGAGGCCTGTCAGCTCTCGGCCTCCGTCCTCTTCCTGTGCTGGGGGCGGAGCCATGAATCAGGTATCTTCATCCCTGCGCTACTGCCTGTCTCCCTAATGATACCGGAGCAGGAGCAGTGCAGGGATTGTAAAAAAAAAAATAGCGCTTGTCTGAGTGGGGATCGGGACAATTGTCCTGGATCCTCACCATCTGCACCTCTCTCTCAAGGTGGCCCTTGGCCAGTGCCTGACGGCCCATGTGTAGTGGCGGGCCCCTGTGCAGCTGAACATGCTGCACATGTGATTTGTTCGCCCCTGTACCTATCCTTGTTCCCGCCTTCCCAGGATTCTTTGCACCATGTCCTTACATGGGGATCCGCCATTTTAGATGCCCTGGAGCCTGGACCGCACTAAATGGAGCTTAATTAAGCAAATTTTGTCTCAAATTTGTCACAAATTCAGATTCGTCAGATTCGATTCCCCCATCCCTAGTTTCAAGCATTACCCATCCTTTTGTATGTATCCTTTACTTTAGGATGTGTTCTGATATAATAGGGTGACAGCAGTAACTTTAACTGACTACAATGATCATCCACTAGACCAAACATCTTTTTTTTTATTAAAAAAGTTATTGAAAAATTTTTACATATTTTGAAAACATTATTATAAAAAGAACATTTTATACCTACTATTTAACATACAATACAATGCCTTAAATGCAATTAATAAGAAAAAAAAAAAAAAAGAAAAAAGGCAAGGACAGCTCCTCATGTAACTCTGTTGGTCAACACGAGGGTCAACATTCATCAGATGCAAAGTGGATTCTCACCTTGTCACCCCCTTGGGTGCATGCGTATCACCCCTAAAGGGGTAGCATATAAGGCAGAGCTGCAACTCGTCAGTGCTGGAATTAATATCTTTGACAGGAACCTGTTAATGGTAAATACAATGTGGAAAGAAAAAATGTTGTGCTGAAATGGCGCTAAATCTGCTTGATTCCAAAGAGTTTACAGGACTTGTAGACATTATTATGGTAAAAGCATCAATATATATATATATATATATATATATATATATATATATATATATATATATTGAAATGGTAAGACCGCACCAGGGACTAACCTACGTGCATGTGGTTGCCAAGGCCGCCAGCCCAGGATAAATATACAGCAAGTCCAAAAAATCACCGCACAAGTAGGTCTTGGATCAGTAAAGGCTGGTGTTATTTTATTCCCAAGTAAAGGGCAAAGTTTCGGCAACAATAGACTTTATCAAGCATAGTGAATACAGAGACAATGCACATTTATATATACATAGATCAATTTCTATTGGTTACAACATAGGTGTTACACATGTGCAATAAATTAAATACACACCTCCAAATAACATCCATATATATATATATATATATATATATATATATATTTTTTTTTTTTTTTTAAAGCAAATAAATTTATTGACACCAATAGGATAATACATACAGAACAATGTGTATGTATGTTTTATCCTATTGGTGTCAATATACTTATTATTTGACTATGCTACAGGGGCTGTAAAGTTAGTGTACTGGGTGGGCCATTTATATGGATATACCTTAATAACATGGGAATGGTTGGTGATATTAACTTCCTGTTTGTGGCACATTAGTATATGTGAGGGGGGAAACTTTTCAAGATGGGGGGTGACCATGGCGGCCATTTTTAAGTTGGCCATTTTGAATTCAATTTATGTTTTTTCAATAGGAAGAGGGTCATGTGACACATCAAACTTATTGGGAATTTCACAAGAAAAACAATGATGTGCTTCGTTTTAACGTGAATTTATTCTTTCATGAGTTATTTACAAGTTTCTGACCACTTATAAAATATGTTCAATGTGCTGCCCATTGTGTTGGATTGTCAATGCAACCCTCTTCTCCGACTCTTCACACACTGATAGCAACACCGCAGGAGAAATGCTTACACAGGCTTCCAGTATCCGTAGTTTCAGGTGCTGCACATCTCGTATCTTCACAACATAGACAATTGCCTTCAGATGACCCCAAAGATAAAAGTCTAAGGGGGTCAGATCGGGAGACCTTGGGGACCATTCAACTGGCCCACGACGACCAATCCACTTTCCAGGAAATTGTTAATCTAGGAATGCTCGGACCTGACACCCATAATGTGGTGGTGCACCATCTTGCTGGAAAAACTCAGGGAACGTGCCAGCTTCAGTGCATAAAGAGGAAAACATATCATCATGTAGCAATTTTGCATATCCAGTGGCCTTGAGGTTTCCATTGATGAAGAATGGCCCCACTATTTTTGTACCCCATATACCACACCATACCATCAATTTTTGTGTTCCAACAGTCTTGGAGGGATCTATCCAATGTGGGTTAGTGTCAGACCAATAGTGGTGGTTTTGTTTGTTAACTTCACCCTTCACATAAAAGTTTGCCTCATCACTGAACAAAATCTTCTGCGTAAACTGAGGGTCCTGTTCCAATTTTTGTATTGCCCATTCTGCAGCACCTGAAACTACGGATACTGGAAGCCTGTGCTAGCATTTCTCCTGCGGTGTTGCTATCAGTGTATGAAGAGTGGGAGAAGAGGGTTGCATTGACAATCCAACACAATGGGCAGCACATTGAACACATTTTATGAATGGTCAGAAACTTATAAAATAAGTTTTAACTTAGTAAATAATTCATGAAAGAATAAAGTTACGTTAAAACCAAGCACATCAATTTTCTTCTTGTGAAATTCCCAATAAGTTTGATGTGTCACATGACCCTCTTCCTATTGAAAAACAAAAGTTGGATTCAAAATAGCTGACTTCAAAATGGCCGCCATGGTCACCAGCCATCTTGAAAAATTTCCCCCCTCACATATACTAATGGGCAACAAACAGGAAGTTAATATCACCAACCATTCTCATTTTATTAAGGTGTATCCATATAAATGGCCCGCCCTGTATAGTGTCTGTACCTGTGTGTGACAGTTTTCTCATAATTCTCCTGTGATTTTCACCCCAATATTTATTTTTAACAGCACACAAAATGACTGTTGTCTCAGATTTTTCCCAGGTTGCAATGTGGCCGAGACCTGACTCACTAGTCAGCTGATGACAGGGAGCCTGTCTGCTTCAGTGGGTGGAGGAATCGCTTGGTGGGAGAGAGATCAATCTGCACCTAATGCAACAGCTGTAGGCGCCCTGATTGAAAACCACAGATCTTTTGAATGGATGCAGCTCATTTATGTTTCTAAAGGTGGGGTGGCTAATGTGTGGGAGGAAGGAAAATGGAATGATGGGATTTGTAGGCAAAAGAGGAAAACTCAAACAGGAAATACCAGTTCACAAAAAGCTAGCCACAGTGTTATGGTAATCTCACAACATAGCCATTTAGCTCCAAGAAAAGCGCAGATCCTTCCTAAGCATGTAAATGTCTGGCAGGTACATACTAAAATAACTTTATGGTGTATAACCCCTTTCATATATACAAGTCCAATAAACTCTTTGAGGGAATTTTTTTTTTGCATTTTTTTGTGTGCAAAATCTGATAGAATTCTTCATAGCCATGTGTATGGTTAAAGGAGTACTCTGGTGCAGACTACTCATGCTCCGTCCTGCGTTGGCTGCAAAAAAAAGCATTACTCACATTCCTGGGTTCCCGCGGTGCGCCACTATATCTGATCAGTCCTCCGGTCCATCTTCTTCATACTTCTGTGTGAACGAAGCGTCAGATGGCGCTCAGCCTCTCGCCGGCCGCCACAATGTTCTACCTCGGCCCATAATAGGCCGAGCACCACGTGACGCTTTGTTCACACGGAAGTGTGAAGAAGATGGACCGGAGTACCGATCAGCTGTAGTGGCGCTCCATGGGAACCCAGGAATGTGAGTGATGGTTTATTTTCATTTTTATTTGCAGCCCGGGCAGGACGGAGCAGGAGTAGTCTGCACAAGAGTACTCCTTTAACCCCTTCCCGACCTATGACATACCTGTACGTCATGGGTGGCAAGGTGTTCCCGACCCATGACATACAGGTACGTCATGAACATTTTCGCCGCTACTCGCGGCATCCCGCAGCGCCCGGAAAGATGGTGGCTATCACTGATAGACAGCCATCTTACCGTGCGACCACGGGGGGTTTCATCCCCCACCCCCCCAGCGATCGCTGCTATCAGCTGGTCAAATCTGACTAGCTGATAGCAGCGTTTCGCTATCAGAATACTTAGCAGCGCGGTGTGTAAGTCCAAATCACGGGGATCGGGACACACACCGCTCTGCTAAGTGTCCCTGACCCGTCCCCCGGCGTCACTTACCCGTCCGAGCGGTGTCCCGAGCGGTCCCGGCACGAGCGACGTCCTCCAGGCGGTCCCGGCGGCGCTGCGTCCCGGAGATGAGTTTCCGGCAGCAGGGCGGCATCTTCATTGACAGCAGTGAGATCGCCGTAAAGCGATCTCACTGCTGCCTCTGGGACTTTCAAAACTGCAACTCCCAGCATGCCCAGACAGCCATTGGCTTTCTGGGCATGCTGGGAGTTGTAGTTTTGCAACATCTGGAGGTCCTCAGTTTGGAGACCACTGTATAATGGTCTCCAATCTGTGCTCTTCCAGATGTTGCAAAACTACAAATCTCAGCATGCTCAGTCTGTCCAGGCATGCTGGGAGTTGTAGTTCTCTAACATCTGGAAGAGCACAGATTGGAGACCATTATACAGTGGTCTCCAAACTGTGGACCTCCAGATGTTATTAAACTACAACTCCCAGCATGCCCAGACTGCCCAAGCATGCTGGAAGTTGTAGTTCGGCAACATCTGATCCTTCAGATATTGCCGAACTACAACTTCCAGCATGCCTGGGCAGTCTGGGCATGCTGGGAGTTGTAGTTTTGCAACAACTGGAGGCACACTAGTTGGGAAACATTGTCCGTTTCCTACCTCAGTGCCTCCAGCTGTTGCAATTGTTGCAAAACTATAACTCCCAGCATGCACTGACAGACCATGCATGCTGGGAGTTGTAGTTTTGCAACAGCTGGAGGCACACTGGTTTGGAAACACTAAGTTTGGTTGCAAAACACTTGAAAGTTTATTACTTAACTTAGTGTTTCCAAACCAGTGTTCCTCCAGCTGTTGCAAAACTACAACTCCCAGCATGCACGGACAGCCAAAGGGCATGCTCGGAGTTTGCAACAGCTGGATGTTTGCCCCCTCCCCCCAATGTGAATGTACAGGGTACACTCACATGGGCGGAGGTTTACAGTGAGTGCTGCAAGTTTGAGATGGCGCAAATTTTGCGCTGCAGCTCAAACTTCCAGCGGCAAACTTGCTGTGAACCTCTGTCCATGTGACTGTACCCTAAAAATACTACACTACACTAACACTAACCTAAAATAAAAAGTGAAAAACACTACATATACACATATCCCTACACAGCCCCCCCTCCCCAAAAAAATGAAAAACGTCTGGTACGCTACTGTTTCCAAAACGGAGCCTCCAGCTGTTGCAAAATAATAACTCCCAGTATTGCCGGACAGCCATTGACTGTCCAGGCATGCTGGGAGTTTTGCAACAGCTGGAGGCACCCTGTTTGGGAATCATTGGCATAGAATACCCCTATGTCCACCCCTATGCAAATCCCTAATTCAGGCCTCAAATGCGCATGGCACTCTTACTTCGGAGCCCTGTCGTATTTCAGGGCAACAGTTTTGGGACACACATGGGGTATCGCCGTACTCGGGAGAAATTGCCTTAAAAATTTTGGGGGGCTTTTTCTTCTTTAACCCCTTATGAAAAGGTGAAGTTGGGGTCTACACCAGCATGTTAGTGTAAAAAAATAAATTTTTTACACTGACATGCTGGTGTTGCCCTATACTTTTCATTTTCACAAGAGGTAAAAGGGAAAAAAGACCCTCTAAATTTGTAATGCAATTTCTCCCGACTACGGAGATACCCCATATGTGGGTGCAAAGTGCTCTGGGGGCGCACAACAAGGCCCAGAAGGGAGAGTGCACCATGTACATTTGAGGCGATTTGCACAGGGGTGGCTGATTGTTACAGCAGTTCTGACATAAACGCAAAACAATAAATATCCATATGTGACCCCATTTTGGAAACTACATCCCTCACGGAATGTAATAAGGGGTGCAGTGAGCATTTACACCCCACTGGTGTATGACAGATTTTTGAAACAGTGGTCTGTGAAAATGAAAAATAAAATTTTTGATTTGCACAGTCCACTGTTTCAAATATCTGTCAAACGCCAGTGGGGTGTAAATGCTCACTGCACCTCTTATTAAATTCCATGAGGGGTATAGTTTCCAAAATGGAGTCACATGTGGGGGGGGGGTCCACTGTTCTGACACCATAGGGGCTTCCTAAATGGGACATGCCCCCCAAAAACCCTTTCAGAAAAACTCACTCGCCAAAATCCCATTGTCGCTCCTTCCCTTCTGAGCCCTCTACTGCGCCCGCCGAACACTTTACATACGCATATGAGGTATTTCCTTATTCGAGAGAAATTGGGTTACAAATTTTAGGGTGATTTATCTCCTTTTACCCCTTGTAAAAATTCAAAAATTGGGTCTACAAGAAAATGCGAGTGTAAAAAATGAAGATTTAGAACTTTCTCCTTCACTTTGCTGCTATTCCTGTGAAACACCTAAAGGGTTAAAACACTTACTGAATGTCATTTTGAATACTTTGGGGGGTGCAGTTTTTATAATGGGGTCATTTATGGGGTATTTCTAATATGAAGACCCTTAAAATCCACTTCCAACCTGAACTGGGCCCTGAAAAATTACGATTTTGAAAATCTTGAGAAAAATTGGAAAATTGCTGCGGAACTTTGAAGCCCTCTGGTGTCTTTCAAAAGTAAAAACTTGTCAATTTTTTTATGCAAACACAAAGTAGACATATTGTATATGTGAATCAATATGTAATTTATTTGGAATATCCATTTTCCTTTCAAGCAGAGACTTTCAAAGTTAGAAAAATGCTAAATTTTTTAAATTTTCATGAAATTTTTAGATTTTTTTTTACCAAGAAAGGATGCAAATATCTGTGAAATTTTACCAAAAACATAAAGTAGAATATGTCACGAAAAAACAATCTCGGAATCAGAATGATAAGTAAAAGCATTCCAGAGTTATTAATGTTTAAAGTGACAGTGGTCAGATTTTCAAAAAATGCCCAGGTCATGAAGGTGAAAATGGGCTGGGTCATTAAGGGGTTAAAGGGGTACTCTGGTGAAAAACTTTTTTTTTTTTTTATCAACTGGTGCCAGAAAGTTAAACAGATGTGTAAATTACTTCTATTAAAAAATCTTAATCCTTCCTGTACTTTTTAGCTGCTGAATACTACAGCGGAAATTCTTTTCTTTTTGAAACACAGAGCTGTCTGCTGACATCATGAGCACAGTGCTCTCTGCTAACATCTCTGTCCATTTTAGGAACTGCCCAGAACAGCATATGTTTGCTATGGGGATTTCCTTTTACTCTGGCAGTTCCTAAAATGGACATAGATGTCAGCAGAGAGCACTGTGCTCGTGATGTCAACAGACAGCTCTGTGTTTCAAACGGAAAAGTATTTCCACTGTAGTATTCAGCAGCTAATAAGTACAGGAAGGATTAAGATTTTTTAACAGAAATAATTTACAAATCTGTTTAACTTTCTGGCACCAGTTGATTTAAAAAAAAAAAAAGTTTTTCACCGGAGTACCCCTTTAAGTTTACCATAGAGCATTTTCTAATGTAGAATCAAATTTATTAACTGCATTCTCCAAAGACCCGCTGCGATCCGCATTTTTTTAACTGTAAAAGCCAGGGGGAATACTGTATACACTGTCATCATTCATAATCTCACCGCCGCGAGATGGGAGCTCTGACTGTGAAAAGCTATTCACCAATCAGAGCTTCTGTCTCCTGACGGCGGGGATTATGAATTATGAGAGCTGTATACAGGAGCCGTCGGGGAGCTCCGTGGAGCCGTTGGCTTGTACAGTTAATAAATGTGGATCTCAGCAGGTTTCTGGAGAATGACCTGCTACGTTCTGCCTCTCAGCCCTTGTACTAGAACTCCCATCATGGACAGAGTATGTCCCATGATGGGAGTAGTTGTAGTACTGCAGCGCTGAGGGATGGCACTTGCACATCCCCCGGCTATGGGACTTTTTGGATTACTACTCCCATCATGGACAGACTCCATACATGATGGGAGTTATAGTCCAGGGGCTGAGGGGCAGATCGCAGCAGGTCATTCTCCAGTGACTCACTGTGATCCGCATTTATTATCTGTACAAGCCGGAGGCACATGCGGCTACACTGCGCTCTCCCCCGGCTCCTGTATACACCGTCATAATTCATAATCCCCGCTGCCAGGAAACGGGAGCTCTGATTGGTGAAAAGCTATTCACCAATCAGAGCTCCGGTCTCCCGGCGGTGGGGATTATGAATTATGACAGTGTATACATTCTTCCCCGTCTGGAGCCAGCCGCCGGCTTGTTAACTTAATAAATGCGGATCGCAGTGGGTCTCAGGAGAATGACCTGCTGCGATCTATAACTCCCATCATGGATGGAGTCTGTCCAAGATGGGAGTAGTAGTCCTAAAAGTCCCACAGCTGGGGGATGTGCAAGTGCCATCCCTCAGCGCTGCGGTACTACAACTACTCCCATCATGGGACAGACTCTGTCCCATGATGGGAGTAGCAGTCCAAGGGCAGAGGGAAAGATCGAAAGGGGGTCTCACTCCTGAAAACCCCTGCAACCTTTACTGCTCCGCCCCTAGTGATGTTGCCATTAGGGGCAGAGCTATACGGTCCTTTCCTGACTCAGTTCTCATTATGCATTTTGCATAATGGGAACAGAGCATTTTTGGCAGTGTGTTCCCAAACAGGGAGACTCCAGCTGTTGCTTAACAGCTGTTGCTTAGTAGTGGAAGTTGTCTTATAAACAGAATCCATTACTAAGCCAGGGCTTAGCATTAGCCCCAAAATCAGCCAGTGCTAAGCCCCAATTATTACCCTGGTACCCATCACCACAGGGGTGCCGGGAAGAGCCGGTACCAACAGGCCCGGAGCATCAGGGCCTAGGTGGTAACAGGCTGGCATTATTTAGGCTGGGGAGGGCCAGTAGCAATGGTCCTCGTCCACCCTGGTAACGTCAGGCTGTTCCTGCTTGATTGGTATCTGGCTGATACTGAAAATAGGGGGAACACTATGCATTGTTTTTTTAAATAAATAAATTAAAAAAATGTGTGGTTCCTCCATTTTTTCAGTATCAGCCAGATACCAACCAAGCAGCAACAGCCTGACGTTACCAGGGTTGGCGAGGACCATTGTTCCTGCCTAGACCCAGGAGCGCCATTTTTGATGCACGAGGCCTGTTGGTACCGGAAACCCTGTGGCGGTAGGTGCCAGAGTAATAATTGGGGGTTATCGCTAACTGATTTTGTGGCTAACACTAAGCCCCGGCTTAGTAATGGATTCTGTCTACAAGACGGCTTTCACTACTAATCCTGAAAATTCAATTATAAAAAACACAACACATTGAAAAAAACTTTTATTGACATTTAAAAAAAATGCTGTTCATCATCGCAATCCACCGAATCTGACATAGTCCTCCGCATTCGAGTAACAAAAACAATAAAACTACAGCCATTTCTTTAATTTCTATACCATCAAAAGCTGGTGTGAAATTTTAGATGTTAACTGGACTCTCAACCCTTTGAAAATATCATGTTAAGCAGACAATATACGTAGACATACCCACTTTTACAAAACTGACGTGAACAGTGTAAACCACGGCACAAAGCTCATTGAAAATGTGGTCAATACTTTTCGCTCCAAAATTTATTTCTTTTTTTGGTGCAAAATTCTTTGAGAATCTCCCCCTCTGTGAATTTTATAAAGATTAATGATTTTCCTATTGTGCAGAGTTTTGTTCGGCACAATCTGCTGCTCCAGCACTTCTAGCTATGAGACTAGTGTACCGCTAGAAAATGCCACAGCTATGTGAAGTTTGAGGTAGAGAAGGAGTGCACAGTAGAGCAAGGGGGGCATTTCTAAATTTGCACAAAATTTATCAAAGGACGTGCACAACTTTAGTAAATCTTGACCAAGAGTGTAAATTAGACGGGCAGTGTAAAGGGTATGTTTGTGTCAACAATAGACACCTAATGAGAAATCCCCCCCTTTGGGATTAAGCAGATTTAGCGTCATTCTAGTACTCCATATTTTTTTCTTCCACATTGTATAAATTACATTTATAGACCTTTTTTTAAAGGGGTCACTTTCTTTAGAAAACTTGTCCTTGTTGACCATATCTACTTGATGATAATTTTTCCTTTGTACCACTGCGCAGGGTCATTTTAATGTGAACTCATTACATTTTACTTACAATACAGGGATTACTAGCTTTGCAGTTTTATCACCTCACATTTCAAAGATTGCTCTCTATAAAAAAAAGGTAGTAAAAAAGTCAGTTGATCAAAAATAAATTATTTGTGAAATATGCAACAGATGGTAAGACTTATAGTCATTCTAGCAGATTAATAGTGTTCTGTCCACATTTCACATCTTTGCTTTCCCAAAAGATGTTGTTGGGAGGAGGCCATATTGACAGCTGGCATGTTCCTAATGTAGTTAGTTTGATATACCTCATCTATTAAATGTTGCACATTCTCCAAAATAACACATGACAAGTGCAATTGATCACCTGGGAAAAGGCATATTCAGCTGAAAGCTTTCATTTATCTTACTTTCTTCAAGTTTGTTTCAAAGAATAAGTCGATCTTTCTGCTTTTGTTAATTTTGGAATCCTCAGTGATACACTTAATATTCTTCTTGTGTAAGTAATGATCATTCATTGTTCATCATACACGGAGTAGATTACTAATCAGCTGCGATTAAACAAATGACACAAGATAAAGGGGACAAATACAATAGTCGAACAGTTCTGACTTCACCTAGACCTAAACTGTAATGTTTTATCTTCTTACCTTAGTTGAAATGAGTAGATTGATAGAGGAAAAAATTTCAAAGAAAATCTGAAAATTGACAGACAAAATTGTAAACATACTGTATGGATTACTATTTTATTTACAGAAATGTCATGTCAGGTAACACTGCAAAAATGCGGAACAGATTTTAAATATACACAGATTATCCCAGAAATGTATAAATAACTTTTTATAGTGTGTGAACTCAGCCTTACCTACTTAAAAACTTTTCATATTGATTTAAAATTAAAGGCAGCGTACCAAAAATAAACTAATTTTAATAAGGAAAATCAGAACTAAAATGTTTAAAAATAAACTCTCTGTAAATCCTTTCTAAAGGCCAAGTACATTTTGCAATAGATTTATCACTGCTTATTAATGGCTTTTCTGGGTACCTCTTTGAAGAAGAAATGTCTACCTTGAGTAATTTAGCCCCTTGGGGACTGAGCCCAATATGACCCTAAGGACGGGAGCATTTTTTGCAAATCTGACCACTGTCACTTAACTCTGGGATGCTTTTACTTATAAATTTGATTCTGATATTGCTTTTTCGTGACATATTCTACTTTATGGTAGTGGTACATTTTCGTCGATACTTGCATCATTTCTTGGTGAAAAATTCAAATATTTGATGAAAAAATTTAACATTTTGCATTTTTCTAACTTTAAAGCTCTCTGCTTGTAAGGAAAATAGACATTCCAAATAAATTATATATTGATTCACAAATACAATATGTCTACTTTATTTTTGCCTCATAAAGTTGACATGTTTTTACTTTTGGAAGACATCAGAGGCTTCATAGTTCAGCAGCAATTTTCCAATTTTTCACAAAATTTTCAAAATCGGAATTTTTCAGGGACCAGTTCAGTTTTGAAGTGGATTTGAAGGGCCTTCAAATTAGAAATACAACACAAATGACCCCATTATAAAAACTGCACCCCTCAAAGTATCCAAAACGACATTCAGTAAGTGTGTTAACCCTTTAGGTGTTTCAGAGGAATAGCAGCAAAGTGAAGGAGGAAATTCTAAATCCTCATTTTTTACACTCACATGTTCTTGTAGACCCAGTTTTTAAAGTAGTAATAGGAGAAAAAGCCCCCCAAAATTTGTAACCCAATTTCTCTCGATTAAGGAAACACCTCATATGTGTATGTCAAGTGTTCGGCGGGCGCAGTAGAGGGCTCAGAAGGGAAGGAGCGACAATGGGATTTTGGAGAGTGAATTTTGCAGAAATGGTTTTTGGGGGGCATGTCACATTTAGGAAGCCCCTATGGTGCCAGAACAGCAGAAAAAAACCCACATGGCATACCATTTTGGAAACGACACCCCTCAAGGCACATAACAAGGGGTCCAGGGAGCTTTAACATCTCACAGGTGTTTGACAACTTTTCGTTAAAATCAGATGTGTAAATGAAAAAAAAAATGTTCACAAAAGTGCCGTTTTTTTCCACAAATTTACCATTTTTACAAAAGGTAATGGGAAAAAATGCCACCCAAAATTTATAACCCCATCTCTTCAGAGTATGGAAATACCCCATGTTAGGACGTAAAATGCTCTGCTGGTGAACTACAATGCTCAGAAGAGAAGTAGCGCCATTGAGCTTTTGGAAAGGGAATTCGTTTGGAATGGTAGTCAGGAGCCATGTGCATTTACAAAGCCCCCCGTGGTGCCAGAACAGTGGACCCCCCCACATGTGACCCCATTTTGGAAACTACACCCCTCACAGAATTTAATAAGGGGTGCAGTGAGTATTTACACCCCACTGGCATTTGACATATCTTTGGAATAGTGGGCTGTGCAAATGAAAACTGTTCCAAAAATCTGTCAGACACCTGTGGGGTGTAAATGCTCACTGCACCCCTTAATACATTACATGAGGGGTGTAGTTTCCAAAATGGGGTCACATGTGGGTATTTATGTTTTTGCGTTTATGTCAGAACTGCTGTAAAATAAGCCACCTCTGTGCAAATCACCAATTTAGGCCTCAAATGTACATGGTGCACTCTCACTCCTGAGCCTTGTTGTGCGCTCACAGATCATTTCATGCCCACATATGGGGTATTTCCGTACTCAGGAGAAATTGCGTTACACATTTTGGGGGTCGTTTTTTCCTTTTACTGCTTGTGAAAATAAAAAGTATGGGGCAACACCAGCATGTTAGTATAATTTTTTTTTTTTACACTAACAGGCTGATGTAGCCCCTAACTTTTCCTTTTCATAAAGGGTAAAAGGAGAAAAAGCCCCCCAAAATTTGTAGTGCAATTTCTCTCGAGTACGGAAATACCCCATATGTGGCCCTAAACTGTTTCCTTGAAATACGACAGGGCTCTGAAGTGAGAGAGCTCCATGCTCATTTGAGGACTAAATCAGGGATTGCATAGGGGTGGACAAAGGGGTATTCTATGCCAGTGATTCCCAAACAGGGTGCATCCAGCTGTTGCTAAATTACTAGCATGCCTGGATGGTCAGTGGCTGCCCAGAAATGCTGGGAGTTGTTGTTTTGCAACAGCTGGAGGCTCCGTTTTGGAAACACTGGCGTACAATACGTTTTTCATTTTTATTGGGGGGGGGGGAACAGTGTAAGGAGGTGTTTAGGTAGTGTTCTACCCTTTATTATGTGTTAGTGTAGTGTAGTGTTTTTAGCGTAGATTCACACTGGCGGAGGTTTACAGTGAGTTCCCTGCTAGGAGTTTGCGCTGCGGCAAAAAATGTACCGCAGCCCAAACTTGAAGCAGGAAACTTACTGTAAACCTGCCCGTGTGAATGTACCCTGTACATTTACATGGGGGGCAGACCTCCAGCTGTTTCAAAACTACAACTCTTAGCATGTACTGAGGAGTTGTACGTTTGCAACAGCTGGAGGCACACTGGTTGGTAAACCTTCAGTTAGGTTCTGTTACCTACCTCAGTATTTTCCAACCAATGTGCCTCCAGCTGTTGCAAAACTACAACTCCCAGCATGTACTGACAGACCGTGCATGCTAGGAGTTGTACTTTTGCAACAGCTGGAGGCACACTGGTTGGAAAACCTTCAGTTAGGTTCTGTTACCTAACTCAGTATTTTCCAACCAGCGTGCCTCCAGCTGTTGCAAAACTACAACTCCCAGCATGTACTGACAGACCGTGCATGCTGGGAGTTGTACTTTTGCAACAGCTGGAAGCACACTGGTTGGAAAACCTTCAGTTAGGTTCTGTTACCTAACTCAGTATTTTCCAACCAGTGTGCCTCCAGCTACAACTTCCAGCATGTACTGATCGCCAAAGGGCATGCTGGGAGATGTATTTATGCAATAGCTGGAGGTACGCAACTACAACTCCCAGCATGCCGAGACAGCTGTTTGGGCATGCTGGGATTTGCAGTTTTACAACATCTGGAGGGCTACAGTTTACAGACCACTGCCCAGTGATCTCCAAACTGTGACCCTCCAGATGTTGCAAAACTACAAATCCCAGCATGCCCAGACAGCAAACAGCTGTTTGGGCATGCTAGGAGTTGTAGTTTTGCAACATCTGGAGGGATACGGTTTATAGACCACTATATAGTGGTCTCAAACTGCAGTACTCCAGCTGTTGCAAAACTACATATTCCAGCATACCCAAACAGCAAACAGCTGTCTTGGCATGCTGGGAGTTGTAGTTTTGCAACATCTGGAGGGCTACAGGTTAGAGACCACTGTAGCCCTCCAGATGTTGCTAGGCAACTTACCGACTTCCGTAGGATCCAGGGAGCCGTCCTCTTCTGCCGCCCGCCTCCGTCGCCGCCCGCCGATCACCGTCGCTCCGCTGCCTCCGAACGGGTAAGTGGACGTCGGCGTTCGGTCCCCTTCGGTTCCCCGTTCTGCCCCGCCTATTGTGGGTGGTCAGGACGGGGAAAAAAAAGTAACCCCCCCACCCCCGATCTGCTATTGGTGGTCGCGTCTAGACCAACAATATCAGGGATAGGAGGGCTGGCACCTCTGCCACCTCACTCCTGTCCTTTCAGGGGATCGTGGGTGTCTTAGACAACCGCGATCCTCGTCATATTCCGGGTCACCATAGACCCGGAATGACCCGGAATAGGCGCAAATCGCAAGTGTGAATTCACTTGCGATTTGCGCCGATCGACGACATGGGGGGTCTGATGACCCCCCTAGGCATTTGCGCGGGGTGCCTGCTGATAGATATCAGCAGTCACCCTGGTCCGACCCTGCCCGGCGCGCGGCAGGGACCGAAATTCCCAAGTACATGGACACATGCATACGCCCTTCGCCCCCAACAGGTTAAAAGGGTACTCCGATGGAAAACTTTTTTTTTTTTAATGAACTGTTGCCGGAAAGTTAAACAGATTTGTACATTACTTCTATTAAAAAATCTTAATCCTTTTAGTTCTTTTTAGCAGCTGTATGCTACAGAGGAAATTCTTTACTTTTTGAATGTCTTTTTTGTGTTGTACACAGTGCTCTCTGCTGACACCTCTGTCTGTGTCAGGAACTGTCAAGAGCAGCATAGGTTTGCTATGGGGAATTTCTCCTGCTCTGGACAGTTCCTGATATGGGCATTAGGTGTCAGCAGAGAGCACTGTGGACAACACAAAAAATAAATAAAGATTTTCGTCTGTAGCAAACAGCTGCTAAAAAGTTCTGAAAGAATTAAGATTTTTTAATAGAAGTAATTTACAAATCTGTTTAACCTTCTGGCAGCAGTTCATAAAAAAAAATAAAAGTTTTCCACCGGAGTACCCCTTTAAGATGGCTATTCTATGATTAACCCCTTAAGGACGCAGGACGTAAATGTACGTCCTGGTGAGGTGGTACTTAACGCACCAGGACGTACATTTACGTCCTAAGCATAACCGCGGGCATCGGAGCGATGCCCGTGTCATGCGCGGCTGATCCCGGCTGCTGATCGCAGCCAGGGACCCGCCGGCAATGGCCGACGCCCGCGATCTCGCGGGCGTCCGCCATTAACCCCTCAGGTGCCGGGATCAATACAGATCCCGGCATCTGCGGGAGTTCGCGATTAAAATGAACGATCGGATCGCCCGCAGCGCTGCTGCGGGGATCCGATCATTCATAACGCCGCACGGAGGTCCCCTCACCTTCCTCCGTGCGGCTCCCGGCGTCTCCTGCTCTGGTCTGTGATCGAGCAGACCAGAGCAGGAGATGACCGATAATACTGATCTGTTCTATGTCCTATACATAGAACAGATCAGTATTAGCAATCATGGTATTGCTATGAATAGTCCCCTATGGGGACTATTCAAGTGTAAAAAAAAATGTAAAAAAATGTAAAAGTAAAAGTAAAAAAAAAGTGAAAAATCCCCTCCCCCAATAAAAAAGTAAAACGTCCGTTTTTTCCTATTTTACCCCCAAAAAGCGTAAAAAACATTTTTTATAGACATATTTGGTATCGCCGCGTGCGTAAATGTCCGAACTATTAAAATAAAATGTTAATGATCCCGTACGGTGAACGGCGTGAACGAAAAAAAATTAAAAAAGTCCAAAATTCCTACTTTTTTAATACATTTTATTAAAAAAAAAATTATAAAAAATGTATTAAAAGTTTTTTATATACAAATGTGGTATCAAAAAAAAGTACAGATCATGGCGCAAAAAATGAGCCCCCATACCGCCGCTTATACGGAAAAATAAAAAAGTTATAGGTCATCAAAATAAAGGGATTATAAACGTACTAATTTGGTTAAAAAGTTTGTGATTTTTTTTAAGCGCAACAATAATATAAAAGTATATAATAATGGGTATCATTTTAATCGTATTGACCCTCAGAATAAAGAACACATGTCATTTTTACCAGAAATTGTACGGCGTGAAAACAAAACCTTCCAAAATTAGCAAAATTGCGTTTTTTCGTTTTAATTTCCCCACAAAAATAGTGTTTTTTGGTTGCGCCATACATTTTATGATATAATGAGTGATGTCATTACAAAGGACAACTGGTCGCGCAAAAAACAAGCCCTCATACTAGTCTGTGAATGAAAATATAAAAGAGTTATGATTTTTAGAAGGCGAGGAGGAAAAAATGAAAATGTAAAAATGAAATTGTCTGAGTCCTTAAGGCCAAAATGGGCTGAGTCCTTAAGGGGTTAAAGGGGTTCTCCATCCACAAACAATTATAAAGTATATATTGTAGAGGTTGTACATTTTTTAATGACAAGGAATAACAACTGATACCCCTTTACTAGAATGAAGAACTTAAAGGAAGAGTTTGATTGGAGTGAGAGTGAATTTGCCAGACCACTACTTAATTGCTGCTCTATTCAAACAGATAAAGATGGGAACAAAGCCCTCCGCATGAACAGTCCATAGTAGTCCCAGAAGTTAAATCTTCATCAATCTCATATTTATGACCTACATACTGGGGTTTGGACTAAAAATTACTAGAACTGTAAATTCCTAGTAACAACAAAACACCATGTATAATTGTGAGTTTAATTGTAAAACTACTATACTACTCTGTTAATTTAAATGTAATTTTAAAATTTCAGTACAGATGCAAATTTTCTACTTTAAATACTACTCCTACTAAACACTGTTTTCAAGTGATCTTAAGGGTTAATGTTAACTTTTCCAAACCACTGTACTGAGGCTGCATAAAAGTAGAAACTTTAATTGCTGACCCTACACTTAAGATAGATGTAGCCTGAATGCTGGTTAGGCCAACAGCTACCTCCCCGATCCTTCCACATTCCCGTATAAGTGGGTTATCCAATGAACGGAATAAAAAAAAAAAATCAGACATTAACCTTGCATCTATTATTCTATTATGACCCATTAAATCTCCTGTACGTGGCTATAATACACCTTTCAGTCCCCCTACTTGTTTTCTTCCCCACATGCTGTCTTTAAACTACAGGTCCCAATATCCTTTGCTGCCACTCTGTGCTCAATTCCTCCTGCTGTTTTCTGCCCCAGTCCCTTGGCCCCAACCCTCAGAGCATTGCTAAGCAACCATTCCCATCCTGCTTCCATCTTCTGTACTATATGGCAATTATTCACAAAATGGGTGTCTTCATGTGTTGCAAACTACAACTCTCAGCTTTCCCAAAAAGTCAAAGTCCATCTGTAAATCCCCTTACTTTCTCAGAGTTATCAGATCTTCCTTCTGTGTAGTTGCTTCTGGGGATGTGGCTTACATGGACTCAGAGAAAGCATAAAAGTCACATGACTTTTTCTCCAAGGGTGGGGGCCAGAGGCAGTTAGGGGGAAAAAGCTGAGACAGAGAGGATGCAAGATAGCTAATTTTCCTGCATATGTGCTTCACATAGCTCTGCAATGGAGCATTACTTTTAATGACTTGTTTAGGAAGTTATATATATATCATTACATGAGGGAATTAAATAAATGATATTTTACTTAACCTCTTAAGGACCCATGACGCACCAGTACGTCATGAGTCCGCTCCTGTTCTATAACGCTGGGCCACGGCATAGCGGGTCGGGCCCAGCCTCTAACAATGGCCGGGACCCGTGGCTAATAGCGTGCAACACTGATGGTGGTGCCGCACGCAGTTAACCCTTTAGACGCAGCGTTCAAAGTTGATCGCCACGTCTAAAGTGAAAGTAAAACAATGCCGGTTAGCTCAGGGAGCTGTTTGGGATCGCCGCAGCGAAATCGCAGCATCCCGAACAGCTTACATGACAGCCGGAGGGTCCCTACCTGCCTCCATGTGGTCCGATCGCCGAATGACTGCTCAGTGCATGAGATCCAGGCATGAGCAGTCAAGTGGCAGAATCATCGATCAGTGGTTTCCTATGAGAAACCATTGATCAATGTAAAAGATCAGTGTGTGCAGTAATATAGCCCCCTATAGGAGCTATAATATTGAAAAAAAAAGTGGGGAAAAAAGTGAATAAAGATAATTTAACACCTTCCCTAATAAAAAATAGAATCACCCCCCTTTTTTCCCATTAAAAAAAAAGAAGTGTAAATAAAAATAAACATATGTGGTATCGCCGGGTGCAGAAATGTCCGAATTATAAAAATATATAATTAATTAAATTACACGGTCAATCATGTAGGCCACTGGATTGACACATCATCATGTAGGCCACTAGATATGTGAAATTGCTACATGATGATGTGTTTCCCTCTTTATGCACTGAAGCTGGCACATTCCCTGAGTTTTTCCAGCAAGATGGTGCACCACCACATTATGGGTGTCAGGTCCGAGCATTCCTAGATGTACAATTTCCTGGAAAGTGGATTGGTCGACGTGGGCCAGTTGAATGGCCCCCAAGGTCTCCCGATCTGACTCCCTTAGACTGTTATCTTTGGGGTCATCTGAAGGCAATTGCCTATTTTGTGAAGATACGAGATGTGCAGCACCTGCAACTATGGATACTGGAAGCCTGTGCTAGCATTTCTCCTGCAGTGTTGCTATCAGTGTGTGAAGAGTGGGAGAAGAGGGTTGCATTGACAATCCAACACAATGGGCAGCACATTGAACACATTTTATAAGTGGTCAGAAACTTGTAAATAACTCATGAAAGAATAAAGTTACGTTAAAAACAAGCACATCATTGTTTTTCTTGTGAAATTCCCAATAAGTTTGATGTGTCACATGACCCTCTTCCCATTGAAAAAACAAAAGTTGGATTCAAAATGGCCGCTATGGTCACCACCCATCTTGAAAAGTTTCCCCCCTCACATATACTAATGTGCCACAAACAGGAAGTTAATATCACCAACCATCCCCACTTTATTAAGGTGTATCCATATAAATGGCCCACCCTGTAGTTCTTTTCAGTCTGACAACAGTGCTCTCTGCTGACACTTCTGTCTGTGCCAGGAAAAGTCCAGATTAGAAGCATATCCCCATAGTAAACCTCTCTGGACAGTACAGACAAGAACAGGAGTGTCAGCAGAGAGCACTGTGGTCAGACAGAAAAGAACTTCACAAATGTATCTGTAGTATACAGCAGCTGATAAGTACTGGAAGCGTTAAGAGTTAAATTTGTATAACTTTCTGGCACCAGTTGATTTGGTTTTTTTCCCACTGGTGTTCTCCTTTAACCCCCCCCCCCATTTTCCCATTGTATCCCAAAAACTATTAATTTGAAAACGTTTTTCTTTATATGATATTGTGCATTAAATGAGGTTGAGGCAAATACTCATGATTCAAAAAAATAAAAAAAAACAATCCTCATATGACTATGTTGATGGGAAAAAGTACGCTGCATCTTTAAGAGATTAAATGTGAAAATTGTAAAAAGACCCAGTAGTTTCATAAAAACATTCTAGATCAAATCCACAATTTAAATGTCAAGAATATCTGTTGCACTGACATTTCCATCATTACAACAGCATTATCACAAATTGCTGTGATTGATCTGTTATATAATGTATATCTTAAATGGAACCTGTTAAGAAGGAAGAGATAAAGACCCTTCAGTGTACGTAAAAAATATTAAAAATAAAAAAAGAGGGTTTTTAAATAGGACCTATTATGAGGATATCACATTTTATGTAGAAAGAAATATGATCAAAAAATAAATAATATAATTATTTGTATAAAGCAAAGTATTTTTAAGGCACAAGCAGAAATCTGAAATTTGGCATACATACATATTAAGATCCCTTGCTATGACATTTTCAATTTAGCTTAGGCTCCTCCCATTTCTTTTGATCATCTCTGAGATGTTTCTACACCTTGATTGGAGTCACCTGTGGTAAATTCAGTTGATTGGATAGGATTTGGAAATATACACCTCTGTCTTTATAATGTCTTATAGCTGACAATGTATATCAGAGCAAAAACCAATTATTGATGCATTGAAAGTTCACAAGAAAACACTGGCATTCATAATTCTTAAATGGAAGAAGGTTGGAACAACCAGGAAAATTCCTTGAGCGGGCCAAACCAGGGTCTTGGTAAAAGATTTGGCCAATTTAGTCACTTTGGCTGAGCTCCAAAGATACAGTGTGCAGATAGAAGAAACTTCCAAAAGGTCAACCATCACTGCAGCACTCCACAGTCTTAGGTCAGAAAAAATCATCTCCTCATTAAAAGACACATGAAAGCCCATGTGAAATAAAACAAAACAAAACAAAAAAACCTTAACCCCTTAAAGATTGAGCCTTTTTTCACCTTAAGGACTGAGCCCTTTTTTGCAATTCCGACCACTGTCAATTTGTGCATTAATTACTCTGGGATGCTTTTACCGATTATTCTGATTCCGATATTGTTTTTTCGTGACATATTCTACTTTAACACAGTGGTAAATTTCCGTCTTTACTTGCTTCCTTTCTTGGTGAAAAATTTTGAAAATTTTGCATATTTCTAACTTTGAAACTCTCTGCTTGTAAGGAAAATTGATATTCCAAATAAAATATATATTGATTAACATATACAATATGTCTACTTTATGTTTGCATCATAAAGTTGACATGTTTTTACTTTTGGAAGACACCAGAGGGCTTCAAAGGTCAGCATCAATTTTCCAATTTTTCAAAAAAATTTCAAAATCGGAATTTTTCAGGGACCAGTTCAGTTTTGAAGTGGATTTGAGGGGTCTTCATATTAGAAATACCCAATAAATAACCCCATTATAAAAACTGTACCCCCCAAAGTATTCAAAATGACATGAAGAAAGTGTGTTAACCCTTTAGGTATTTCACAGGAATCGCAGCAAAGTAAAGGAGTAAATTCAAAATCTTCCTTTTTACACTCGCATGTTCTTGTAGACCCAGTTTTTGAAATTTTACAAGGGGTAAAAGGAGAAAATCCCCAAAGATTTCTAACCCAATTTCTCTTGAGTAAGGAAATACCTCATATGTGGATGTCAAGTGCTCTGTGGGTGCAGTAGAGGCCTCAGAAGGGAAGGAACAGCAATGGGATTTTGGAGAGTGAGTTTTTCTGAAATAGCTTTTTAGGGGCATGTCCCATTTAGGAAGCCCCTATGGTGCTAGAACAGCAAAAAAAAAAAAAAACATGGCATGTTATTTTGGAAACTACACCCCTCATGAAACGTAACAAGGGGTCCACTGAGCCTTAACACCCCACAGGTATTTGACAACTTTTTGTTAAAGTTGGATTTGTAAATTAATTTTTTTTCTCTAAAATGCTGGTTTTCCCCCAAATTTTACATTTTTACAAGGGGTTATAGGAGAAAATGCCTGCCAAAATTTGCAACCCCATCTCTTCTGAGTATGGAAATGGTTTTTGGGTGGCATGTCGCATTTAGGAAGCCCCTATGGTACCAGAACAACAAACAAAAAAAACACATGTAATATTATTTTGGAAACTACACCCCTCAAGGAATGTAACAAGAGGAACAGTGATCCTTAACACCCCACAGGTGCTTGACAAATTTCCTCTAATGTTGGACATGAAAATGAAAAATCAGATTTTTTTCACTAAAATGCTGGTTTTACCCCACATTTTTAATTTTCACAAGGGGTAATTGGAGAAAAAGCCTCCCAAAATTTGTAACACCAGTTCTTCTGAGTATGGAAATACCCCATATGTGGATGTAAAGTGCTCTGCGGGTGAACTAAAATGCTCACAAGAGAAGGAGCACCATTGAGCTTTTGATGAAAGAATTTGGTTGGAATAGAAGTGGGAGGCCATGTGCGTTTACAAAGCCTCCCGTGGTGCCAGAACAGTGGACCCCTCCACATGTGACCCCATCTTGGAAACTGCACCCCTCACAGAATTTAATAAGGGGTGCAGTGAGCATTTACACCCCACTGGCGTTTGACAGATCTTTGGAACAGTGGGCTGTGCAAATGAAAAAATTATTTTTTCATTTTCACGGACCACTGTTCCAAAAATCTGTCAGACACCTGTGGGGTGTAAATGCTCAATGTACCCATTATTACAATACGTGAGGGATGTAGTTTCCAAAATGGTGTCACATGTGGGGGGGGGTCTTCTGTTCTGGCACTATGGGGGCTTTGTAAACACACATGGCCTTCAATTTCAGACACATTCTCTCTCCAGAAGCCCAATGGCACTCCTTTTCTTCTGAGCATTGTAGTTCGCTCGCAGAGCACTTTACATCCACATATGGGGTAAGTTTTTCCTATTCTCCCTTGTGAAAATGAAAAATGTAGGGTAACATCAGCATTTTTGTGAAATTTTTTTTTTTTTCATTTTCACATCTGACTTTAACGAAAATTTGTCAAACACCTGTGGGGTGTTAAGGCTCACTATACCCTTTGTTACATTCCATGAGGGCTGTAGTTTCCAAAATGGGGTCACATCTAAATATTTATTGTTTTGCGTTTATGTCAGAACCGCTGTAAAATCAGCCAATTTAGACCTCAAATGTACATGGCACACTCTTGCTTCTGAGCCATGTTGTGCGTGTGTGAGGTAGTTCTGTACTCAGGAGAAATTGTGTTACAAATTTTGGGGGTCTTTTTTTTCCTTTTACCGCTTGTAAAAATTAAAAGTATGGGGCAACACCAGCATGATAGTGTAAAAACATTTTTTTTTACACTAACATGCTGGTGTAGACTCCAACTTTACCTTTTCATAAGGGGTAAAAGTAGAAAAAGCCCCCCAAAATTTGTAATGCAATTTCTCCCAAGTACGGAGATACCCCATATGTGGCCCTAAACTGTTTCCTTGAAATACGAAAGGGCTCCGAAGTGAGAGAGAGCCATGCGCATTTGAGGCCTAAATTGGGGATTTGAATCCGCCACAAAAATACCCTACAGCAGTGTTTCCCAAACAGGGTGTCTCCAGCTGTTGCAAAACTCCCAGCATGCCTTGACAGTCAGTGGCGGTCTGGCAATGCTGTGAGTTGTTGTTTTTCAACAGCTGGATGCTCCGTTTTGAAAACAGTGCTGTACAAGATGTTTTTATTTTTTCATTGGGGACGACATCTGTGTAGGGTTATGTATATATGTAGTGTTTTACTTTTTATTTTGTGTAGTTGTAGTGTAGTGTTTTTAGGGTACATTCATACGGTCGGGGTTACAGTGAGTTTGAGCTGAGGTGGAAAATTTGCAGCATCTCAAACTTGCAGCAGAAAACTAGCTGTAAACCCGCCCGTGTGAATGTACCCTGTACATTCACATGGGGGGGGGGGGGTGGCAAACCTCCAGCTGTTGCAAAACTATAACTCCCAGCATGCACTGACAGACCGAACATGCTGGGAGTAGCAGTTATGCAACAGTTGGAGGCACATTGGTTGTGAAACACTGAGAGTGTGTTACTTAACTCAGTGTTTTGCAACCAGTGTGCCTCCAGCTGTTGCAAAACTAGAACTCCCAGCATGTACAAAACTAGAACTCCCAGCATTCAGTTCATGCTGGGAGTTGTATTTTTGCGACAGCTGGAGGCACACTGGTTGCAAAACACTGAGTTAGGTAGCAAACTCGGTTTCACAAGCAATGTGTCTATCAGCATGCATTGACAGTCGAAGGGCATGCTGAGAGATGTAGTTTTGCAACAGCTGGAGGCACACTGCTACAACTCAGAGCATGCCCTCGTGCATGTGTGGAGTTGTAGTTACGAAACATCTGGATGTACACTTGTTGCATAACTACAACCCCCAGCATGCACCGACTACCAAAGGGCATGCTGGGAGTTGTAGTTGGAACTCTAGCTGTTGCAAAACTACAACTTCCAGCATGCCCTTTGGCTGTGCATGCTGCGAGTTGTTGCTAAGCAATAGCAGGAGGTGAACAGGCCTCACCTCCTGCTGTATCCTGCCGCCGGGACCGCCGAACAGCCCCATTCACCCTTTTTCCCCGGGTCACCAGGTCACCAGAGACCCCATTGACCCGTAATATCCGCAAATCGCCGGGCTGAATTGACCGGTGATTTGGGGCAATCGCACGGGATGCCTGCTGATAGATATCAGCAGTCACCCCGGTCCATTTCCTGCCCGGTGAGCGGCGCAGACCAGAATTCCCACGGGCGTACCCATACGCCCTCGGTCCTTAAAAGCAGGAACGTATGGATACACCCGGCATCCTTAAGGGGTTAAGGACTCCCATACTGTGAGAAACAAGATTCTCTTGTCTGATGAAACCAAGATTAAAGTTTTTTTTTTTTATCTCAATCCCCTGCAGTGAAGCATGGGGGTTACAGCATGTTGTGATGTTGTTCAGTGGTTGACTAATCAGGGTTGAGAGAAAGCTAAATGGAGCAACATAAAGAGATGTTCTTAATAAAAAAAAAAACTCAATAGTGCTATGGACCTTAAGCACACATTCAAGACAATACCGGAGTGGCTAAGGGACAAAGCTGTGATGTACCTTGAGTGGCCCAGCCAGAGCTCTAACCCAATCAAACATCACTGGAGAGACCTGAAAAGGGCTGTCTACTGACGGACCCCATCCAACTCGATAGAGCTTTAGAAAATCTGCCGAGAAGAATAGCAAGAAACTGGAAAATCCAGGAGTCCAAACCTTCTGGCATCATACTCAAGAAGACTCGAGGCTGTAATCGACAAAGTGTAAAGGGTCTAAATACTTACGTCAGTGTAATATTTTAGTTTTTCCTTTTCAATAAATAAAAATGCACACACACACGCACACACACACACACATATATATATATATATATATATATATATATATATATATATATATGGTAGCCCTTGGGGGTGTTGGTAGTGGGGGTATTGTTTCGGTAAATGAGGGGTTAATGTTAACCCTATAGTTAGTGACGCCAGGCTGAGGGCTAGTATGCTGAGGTAATTCTCCGGCCTATCGCCGCCCTTCCCAGTAACGATAGGTGCATGTAAGAAAATGACTGAAGATCCACAAAGTAGTTGAACTTTAACTTGAAGAACTTTACTTAGATGCTTGCGGTACATCCAATGAACAATAACAGTCTCAGGCAAACAGTCTCTATATATCTCAATGACTGACAATTGTTGTGGACTTTGAATGAAATTAAAGTCTCTGAATTTAGGGTAATTATTGCAGATCCGTCCGGATTTAGGGGATAGATAAGGTCCGGTGATCCTGCAGAGTGCTTAGGGATTGATACACTCATGATCCTGAATATGTCAGCCGTTGCCGCAAGGCTCAGGCCTAACTCACTGCAATAGACAGCTGCGCAGATCCTGCTCGTTTGACAGCCCGGGAACAAGAGAGATGCTTACTGCTTGGCTGCGCAGGAACAAGAGAGCGAACAATGGCCACTGCTCCCTTATATGGGCAGGGGCAGGGTGAATCTGATTGGTCCGAACATCTGTCATGCACTGTTACACAGTGCGATGGGATTGACTATGTCACAGGGACCTCCTAAGGTCCTTAAGCAGAAATATCATAGAGTTCACTTGACCACGTGACCCGAAGGTCCTGCTATGCTATAGACAGGTAATTAACTATTTATAGACATTGATATCATATTTACATGCTTCCTAAATAAACTATTAGCGCAATAACTATCTGGACTAGAGGTGATCAGGGGTGAACTAGACAATGGGGACCCCGATGTCCTAGGGACTCTGGCTAAGGGGACCCACACACACAGGTACCGGATAGGATATGGTACCGGGACACCACATATATATATTGTAGGGAACAGCTCACACGGTGGGGTCGGCAGTGACAGTATTCACACAGGCAGTAGGTTTCAAACATCCAAGAGGATGTTTATTTAAATGAATTTTAGGCGCAAAGCACAGTACAAACAAAACAACAAAACCTAAGCCTGGCTCTAACTAAACATCAGGATACCTCTCTATCCTACTGTGGGCCTAATGTCTGGCCCCAAGCAAACTCACACAAATGTTCATAGAGGAAGGTTCAGACCTGGTAGGTTTCAGCTGCAGATCTGGCTGTGGCTGTTTCTCCTCCGCCTCTCCAGCAATCAGCAGCCACCCAACCTATGTAACTTAAACAAAAAGGTCTAGCAGACCTTTTCTGCCTCTGGGGTCCACTTCGCCATTATTGATTTACTGCCCTTTGTTAAGTCTTTCAATGGTGCAGCAATTGAGGCAAGGTTGGGCACAAACCGACGGTAGTACCCGGCTATGCCAAGGAAGGCCCTCACCTGTTTCTTGGTTAATGGCCTGGGCCAGTTCTGTATCACCTCAATCTTATTGATCTGGGGTTTAACCAACCTTCTACCAATAATTTTACCAAGGTACTTTGCTTCCTCTAGACCCACTGCAAATTTCTCAGGGTTTATGGTTAAGCCTGCATCACTGAAGGCACTGCATCACAACACAACCCTGTACCTTACAGAGGTGACTTTTCCAGTCAGATGAAAAAATGACCACATCATCCAGGTAAGCAGCGGCATAATCACAATGTGGTCTTAAGTTTAGATCCATCAGCGTCATGTAGCAGGGGCCCCAAGTAACCCAAACGGCATCACAACATACTGAAGCAGGCCTTCTAAAGTGGAGAATGCAGTCTTCTCTTTAGCATCCTCAAATAACGGTATCTGCCAATAACCCTCTGTAAGGTCAAGTGTTGTGATGTACCTTGCCCTCCCAAGCCTCTCAATAAGTTCATCTACCTGGGGCTTGGGATATGCATCAAATTTTGAGACCTAATTTAATTTTCTGAAGTCATTACAGAATCTCCACGTCCCATTGAGCTTTGGATTAGCACAATGGGACTTGACCATTCACAGGTAGACTCCTCAATGACACCTAATTCAAGCATGCACTTGACCTCAGAGGACACTGCCTTCCTGCACGCTTCTGGAATCCTGTATGGCTTTACATTTATTTTACTGTGAGGCTCAGTTTTAATATGGTGTTTTATTAAAGGGGTACTCCGCCCCTAGACATCTTATCCCCTATCCAAAGGATAAGGGATAAGATGTCAGATCGGCGCGGTCCCGCTGCTGGCGACTCCCGGGATCGCCGCTGCAGCACCGCGCTATCATTACTGCACAGAGCGAGTTCGCTCTGCATGTAATGACAGGCAATACAGGGGCCGGAGCATCGTTATGGAATGGATCCGCCCCTCGTGATGTCATGGCCCACCCCTTTCAATACAAGTCTATAGGAGGGGGGGTGGCGGTCATCACGCCCCCTGCCATAGACTTGCATTAAGGGGACGGGACGTGATGTCACAAGGGGCGGAGCCATGATGTCACGCTGCTCCGTCCCCTGTATCGCCCGTCATTACGCACAGAGCGAACTCGCTCTGTGCAGTAATGATAGCGCAGTGCCGCAGCTGCGATCCCGGGGGTCGCCAGTAGCGGGACCGCGGCGATCTGACCTCTTATCCCCTATACTTTGGATAGGGGATAAGATGTCTAGGGGCGGAGTACCCCTTTAAGTGAGTGTGGCCCGGTAGGTCAGAAAACTTGCATTTATTTCTCTGCAGGAATTCCCTCACCTCCTGCTTCTGGTGCACTGACAATGTCTCACCTATTGTTACTGGGGAAACTGGTTGCACTACATCTTTAACCTTAACCTGGGAGATCATGAAAGCCTCTTTAGATCTCTGTAAATGCTCTTTGTCTATAGGCATCTCTGTTGGTATGTGGTCCTGCAAAGGAAAAAGGTCATCACTACACATTTCAGTTGGGTCCATATTTCCATTTTGCCCCTGATTGTTAGCATTGTTTTCAATGGTTGCCTCACATGACCCATCACTAACAGTGAGAGGTACAGATTCTGCCGGAGTTTTTTCCCCAGCTGTAGAAGTACCCCTTTTCCTCAACTTCCAGAACAATGCGAAATCAGGACCTAATATAACTGCATACATTAGTTGTTTTACAACCCCAACTTCGTAGGTCACAGTTCCAGAGGGAGTCACCAATTCAACAGGGGCCACAGGGTAGGCTACAATGTCTCCGTGGATGCGTAGCACTCTTATGTGTTTGTTCGGCACATAGTCACTAGCCACAAGGCTGGCCCGAACCAAAGATACCAGGCTACCAGAGTCCAAAAGTGCCTTCACAGAGCAGTAATTTATCTTTACCATACATATATGTGGCTCAGTCTCTTACCCTGGAACGGCTGCACCAGCAGGTTCTGCAAATAGCGACTGTCGCCGGCTTGCGTCACACTCCATGGGTACTGAGGTAAGAGAGCAATAGGAGGCTATGGGTCCCCACTCATGACACCTCTAGCACTGGGAGGTCACTGGCCTCTTTAGCATGGAGTCCTTTCATGGTCTGGGAAGCCCCTGGGGTTCATGATCAGTCTTTTGCCCTCCCCCCAAACTCTAGAGCCCTGCTCCCTTTCACACTTTTCCACGCAACTTCAGCTGGAACTCTCTTACCCACAGATGTCATGGGTTTGATAGATCTCGGAGATGTTGGTGCTGCATGGACATCACAGAGGTAGCCGTCAGTCGCTATGAACCTTTCCACCATGTTGACAAGTTGCTCAGCAGTCTAGGGCTCTCCTTCAGCAACCCACTGTTGTAGCTCCGCCGGGAGGGTCCTGAAGCCATGGTCCACTACGATCTTTTCCACTATCTGAGCGGGTGTAGAAAATTCTGGTTCCAACCACTTTTGTACCAGATGAATAAGATCATGCAAGGATCTCCACTTTTAGTTTAGCATAGTCTCGGACATCCTGCTCCCTGAGGTCATAGTAGGCCTTTTGCGGTTCACCTGTCAGAAAGAGCACAATCACTGCTGCCCACTCGGCAACTGGCAGTCTTTCTCTCTCTGCCACTCTCTCAAATACGGTGAGGTGGGCCTCAACGTCATCATCAGGTGTCATTTTTTGTAAGACCCGCTGAATGGCCCTCTTCACATTTACAGTCTCAGGGGGGCTTTTCTCCACTTGTGAGGTCTTATCCACAACAGTCTCTCTGAGGGCAGCATTCTGCTCCATTAACAGATCAGTTGCTTCTGCATGAAACTTCTGTTACTGTTCCATAGACTGTTCATGTCTCAGATTAGCCTGTATCAACTGCTTTATCACCTCCTCAATTGTTCTGGATGGGCCTTGCAATGTAGCAGCAGATATCACTGTGGACATATGCTTCTGGCCCTTTAAATGTCCACAAAATTCAAATGCAGCATTTTGTCATGCCGTTGCCCCTAGCAACAGTTATGCCCACATCATCCACCAATTGTAGGGAACAGCTCACATGGTGGGGTCGGCAATGACAGTATTTACACAGGCCATAGGTTTCAAACGTCCAAGAGGATGTTTCTTTGAATGAATTTTAGGCAAAAAGCACAGTGCAAACAAAACAACAAAACCTAAGCCTATCCGGCTCTAACTAAACATCAGGTTACCTCACTATCCTACTGTGGCCCTAATGTGTGGCCCCAAGCAAACTCACACAAATGTCCATAGAGGAAGGTTCAGACCTGGTAGGTTTCAGCTGCAGATCTGGCTGTGGCTGTTTCTCCTCTGTCTCTCCAGCAATCAGCAGCCACCCAACCTCACCTGAGGACACACATCAGCCATGGAACTAGATTGGACAAGTTTTTCTAGCACATCCCAAAGATTCATAAACAGTATTGACATGTAAGGAAGTCTTTTTTTTTATATAACTGTTTATTTATGATTTTATCATTTAACATTTTCAGAAAGACAATAACAATACACATAATAACAAATAGAAAGAGTACAGGCAACTATAAGATTCTCCTTTTCATATTTCCTCTTTAATAGTTATTATTTATGATATCTAACACGATTGTATCCATTCTAATCACATTTGTGTATCACCAGATACCTCAATTATCCCGATCTATTATTTGGATAATTTTGTAGGCTAATTTTCAGCAATAAGTCAGGAAATATACATTATGGTAGAAACTCCTTATGGATCACCTGTAGGGAAACGGGCATGTAGCTCTCAGAAAGATAAAAAGGGCTATATTAATAATTATAAAATATTGAGTGTGATAACTAGGGGATTGAAAGTAAGAAAAGAAACAAAAAAGAGAAAATGAAAAAGGAAAAGAGCAAACAAAGTGAAATTGCAAGGCTATTTACTGCACGGTCCCCTCCGAGTCACCTCCATTTCAACCATTGTAACTACAAGCTTCGTATACCTCCCAGTCTAGCCAAATTGTATTGAAACTGGTTAGGTTATTTTCAAGCACTGCTGAGAGATGTTTCATCCTGAGAATTTCTCAAATTCTGTCCATTAGTGCACTAAATGGAGGAGGACTAGCTTTCCGCCACCAAGTTGCAATCATGCACTTAACAGCTGTTAATATGTATAAAATGAGCCTAGTCTTTGTTTTGGCAATATTTCTGGGGAGTATGTTGAGGAGATATGTTGAGGGGTCAAAGGGGAGAATAATCCCCATGACCTGTTCAATAAGATTGTGAACCGAGGTCCAATATTCAGAGACTCCAGGACATTCCCAAAAGACATGAGGAAGTGATCCCACTGAAACCTGACACCTCCAACATTGTGGTTGAACCTGAGGGAAAAATCGATGAAGTAATTCCGGTCTGTGGTACCAGAAGGTGAGTATCTTATACTGATTTTCTTTATAACTTACACATGAGGAGGACTTTTTTGCATTCAACCAGGCAAGTTGCCATTGGTCGAAAGTAAGTTTTTTCCCCAGGTAATTCTCCCATTTGTTCATGTAAGGATGCCGGATCCCTGAAGTCTCAGTAGGTGTTAGCAATATCAAATAAATGTCGGATATCAATCCTTTGGTTGAGGAGGAGAGCCTACATATATTTTCAAAGGGTGTCAGGGGGAACAGTGTTGGAATCGTGGATGTGGTCGATATCAGAGTTTGTATTTCTTGGTATAATGGTAAGGAGGAATCTGGAAGATTAAATTTAGTTTGGAGAGCTGAAAAAGGAAGTATAGTTCTCCTAAGTGGATCTATGATGTCTATCAGATATAGCAAATTAGCCCGCCTCCAGTCCTCCACCACCTCCTCCTCAAAGCTAGAGGGAAAGGAAGTACTAGAGACCAGCGATATCAAAGGTGACCTAGGTGATTTCAATCCATGCGTCTGATTTTCAGCTTCCCATATCTTTACCGTCAATGCTGTGGTCTTTAATATTTTATCAGGTTTCCCGGGTGCCTGCCATTCCCAGATCAAAGAATTAGGATGTGTAGATGACATCCAATTAGTCTCAATCTCCGTCCATTTATGATCGGGCTGGAGAGCTGTCAAAGAAGGAATCCTTCTAAGATGTGTTTCCACATAATATTTGAATAGATCAGGGAACGACAGACCCCCAAGAGTTAAGGGCATAGTCATAACCGTCTGGGATATCCTGTGTCTGCTATTTTTCCACACAAATTTAAGAAGAATTAATTGGAGATTTGTTAAGGCTCGTTTAGTTATATGAATAGGAAGTGTCTCTAGGAGATACAGTATTTTGGGCAAAATTGACATTTTGATAGCTGATATTCTTCCCAAAAGAGACAATGGGAGCAAATTCCATTTAGTCAATAGGCTCTTTATTTCCTTTACTAGGGGAGGGAAGTTATGTTTATATAGAGAGGTAGTGTTTGGGGTGAGCTTAATGCCTAGATATTTGAGGGTGGAGTCTTGCCATCTGTAATTAAAGTTTAATTTAAGAGTTTCCAGTTCATTAGGGGGTATACGTATTGGTAATATCTCAGTGACATGTAAGGAAGTCTTTAATTTCCATCTCAAATAATTTCTGAATAAATTTTCTGGCATGGCACATTATCCATTGCCATTAAGAAATACTGTTGCTATGAAGAACAATTGTATTTATGAATGAAGAACATGACAAAGTAACTAGAGATGAGCGAACGTACAGTAAATTCAATTCATCACGAACTTCTCGGCTCGGCAGTTGATGACTTATCCTGTGTAAAATTAGCTCAGCCTTCAGGTGCTCCGGTGGGCTGGAAAAGGTGTATACATTCCTAGGAAAGACTCTCCTAGGACTGTATCCACCTTTTCCAGCCCACCGGAGCACCGGAAAGCTGAACTAATTTATGCAGGAAAAGTCATCAACTGCCGAGCCTAGAAGTTCGTGACAAATCGAATTTACTGTAAGTTCGCTCATCTCTAAAAGTAACATCCACATGAATGTCATGGCTCAATGTTTCCCAGCACACCACTGCTGTTGGCATCACACTGCTGTTGGCATCAGCTCGCCTTCTTCCCTTTTTGCATTGTGTAGCTATTATTTTCCCCTGGTAAGCAATACACATGCCCCCATCCATCCTTATTATAAAATAGATGTGAACCATCAGACCAGGCATCCTTCTTCTGTTGCTCCATAGTCCAATTCTCATGGATCAGCGTAGGCATTCTGACCACATACAGCAAAGTGTGATGCACATTTTTTTTTTTACCCCTTTCTATCATATACAAATTTTGTGGTACAGTAGCGATTCTGTTTAATCAAAAAAGTCTAGCCTTTCTCCTTGGTGTATCAGTGAGACGTTGGGGCCCATGACCCTGATGATCTTTTACTGGTTTTCCTTCTGTGGACCACATTTCAATAGTTATTAATGGCTGCCTACTTGGACCACCCAACAGAGGAGGTGCTCTATCATCTAGCTATCACAATCTGGACTTTGTCAAAGTCACTCTGATCCTCATTCTTCACCATTTTACCTGTTTCTGACACATCAAATTTTGAAAAATAACTTTCGACTTGCATCCCAATAATAAACAATGTTATCTACCTTTCTTGTTTTAATGTTATGGCTGAATTGGAAAAACATAATATGGTAATAAGCTGAATTGAACTGACTGCCTTTTTTCAGCATTAGAAGCTATAGTGCTATGTAAAATTTTAAGATGAATTGCCAGAATTCTCGTTTCTTTCAAGTGCTTGGTTATTGATTATTTGATACTTCTATGACCACTCAGAACAATGACCTGGGTGTAATACATTTGCGCAATGGAAAAAGATAGGAAATCAGCAACTGATGGCAGAATCCAACAAGTAAAACAGCCGTTTGGCATTGGTCTTAGAATCTTAGTAAATATTTTTTTTCATAGTAATAACAGTTTCGAGCCTTTACAGGTAAACTGTATAGGTTTATCTCTGGTTGATATGCATTTAGATTTCACACCTTTGATTATTATCATAGGATACAGCTGAAATACTTTTGATAAATCTCTAGAAATAAGAGAATAGACAAACCATTACTATGGAACAATGTAACTTTCACAAATGATTTAAGAAGCACATTTCATAATTACAAAGAAATAAGTTATTTCATTTTTATTAAAAGAAAATGATTGTGATTTAATATAAACTAGAAGGCTGCATGCTGATAAACTAGCTTGGAGTTCCATTCATCATCCTTATCTGTAAACAACAATCACAAATGTCATGATGTCTAAGATATTTATTTCTGTACAGTTATAGCTCCTTGGCAGACTTTCCAGCACTTGTTGTGTTGGCAGTTTTGCAGTTATCACTTGAACTGTCATGGAGATAGACTGCTGATGGGTTCTTTGAGCTGCCTTATCCTCCTAGATGCCATTTTCATTTGACTTTTGGATGTCACATTCTGTGACTTATCGTTAAATGTGTTCAACCTGTATATTCCTGTTCACTTCCAGATTTTTTTTTTTTTTTTTTTGCAAACACCCATAGGATTTAAATGTGCAATGTATCTTATGTTATGTTTGATATAACAAATTCTTTACATGGTAAAAGGTCATTTTGTCCCTACTCTTGTCTTCATAAAAAATCTCTCAAAGTTTAAAGGTAAAGTCAAATCAGAAAAGCTTACACATATCACATATTAATATAACCAAATGTGGGATTTCTTTTAAAGTCACCTATATTTAACTCACCTTTATTTAAATTACCAGTACATTAATAATAGAAAAGTAATGACACAGTAGACCATTTCACAAAAATTACATATCATGTTAAGTAATGTACCAGCAATAAGCAGAAATACTTTCTAAACAATACAAAGGAAAGTACATGATAATAAAACAACAAAGTGCTAATGTGTTTCTTTGATCCTGTGGTTAGTATATGACAAGAACATATGAGGAGGAGGAGGAAGGAAAAAAGGAAGGAGAGAGAGAGGGAGGGTGGAGTAAATATGAAAGGGAGAAGAGTAGCTAGGAGAAATAGACAGGAAAAACCAAGAACTCCTCTAACCGTGACTCAGGGGAAAGTATGAAGTCTGAACAGAGAAGTTAGGAGGCATAGTGCAGTTTAATGACTTAGAGGGAGTTACATTACCTGACTGATACATTATGAAAAGTGTTAGGACAACCTATATTTTTATAAATCACATTTTCATAATAAATATAGGAGTACCCCCATGTTACGCCTAGCGCTCCGGGTCCCCGCTCCTCCCCGGAGCGCGTACGGCGTCTCTCTCTCCGCAGCGCCCCGGTCGGTCCCACTGACCGGGAGCGCTGCACTGTCATGGCCGTCGGGGATGCGATTCGCACAGCGGGACGCGCCCGCTCGCGAATCGCATCCCAGGTCACTTACCCGTTCCCGTCCCCTGCTGTCATGTGCTGGCGCGCGCGGCTCCGCTCGCTAGGGCGCGCGCGCGCCAGCTCCCTGAGACTTAAAGGGCCAGTGCACCAATGATTGGTGCCTGGCCCAATTAGCTTAATTGGCTTCCACCTGCTCCCTGGCTATATCTGATCTCCTCCCTTGCACTCCCTTGCCGGATCTTGTTGCCTTGTGCCAGTGAAAGCGTTTTGTGTGTCCAAAGCCTGTGTACCAGAACTTCTGCTATCCACCCTGACTACGAACCTTGCCGCCTGCCCCCGACCTTCTGCTACGTCCGACCTTGCTTCTGTCTACTCCCTTGTACCGCGCCTATCTTCAGCAGTCAGAGAGGTTGAGCCGTTGCTAGTGGATACGACCTGGTCACTACCGCCGCAGCAAGACCATCCCGCTTTGCGGCGGGCTCTGGTGAAAACCAGTAGTGACTTAGAACCGGTCCACTAGCACGGTCCTCGCCAATCCCTCTCTGGCACAGAGGATCCACCTCCTGCCAGCCGGCACCGTGACAGTAGATCCGGCCATGGATCCCGCTGAGGTCCCTCTGCCTTATATCTCTGATATCACCACGGTGGTCGCCCAGCAATCCCGACAGATCGCCCATCTAACCCACCAGCTGTCGGAAGTGTCCACCATGGTGCAGCAACTTCAGTCGCAACTTCTGCCTCTGCTACAGCAGCAACCATCTCCTCCGCCAGCTCCTGCACCCCTTCCGCAGCGAGTGGCCACTCCTAGCCTCCGCCTGTCCTTGCCGGACAAATTTAATGGGGACTCTAAGTTTTGCCGTGGCTTTCTTTCGCAATGTTCCCTGCACTTGGAGATGATGTCGGACCAGTTTCCTACTGAAAGGTCTAAGGTGGCTTTCGTAGTCAGCCTTCTGTCTGGAAAAGCCCTGTCATGGGCCACACCGCTCTGGGACCGCAATGACCCCGTCACTGCCTCTGTACACTCCTTCTTCTCGGAAATTCGAAGTGTCTTTGAGGAACCTGCCCGAGCCTCTTCTGCTGAGACTGCCCTGCTGAACCTGGTCCAGGGTAATTCTTCCGTTGGCGAGTACGCCATACAATTCCGTACTCTTGCTTCTGAACTATCCTGGAATAATGAGGCCCTCTGCGCGACCTTTAAAAAAGGCCTATCCAGCAACATTAAAGATGTTCTGGCCGCACGAGAAACTCCTGCTAACCTGCATGAACTCATTCATCTAGCCACTCGCATTGACATGCGTTTTTCTGAGAGGCATCAAGAGCTCCGCCAGGAAAAAGACTTAGATCTCTGGACACCTCTCCCACAGTCTCCATTGCAATCTGCGCCTAGGCCTCCCGCCGAGGAGGCCATGCAAGTGGATCGGTCTCGCCTGACCCTGGAAGAGAGGAATCGCCGTAAGGAAGAGAATCTTTGTCTGTACTGTGCCAGTACCGAACATTTTTTGGTGGATTGCCCTATCCGTCCTCCACGTCTGGGAAACACACGCTCGCACCCAGCTCTCGTGGGTGTGGCGTCTCTTGATGCTAAGTCGGCTTCTCCACGTCTCACGGTGCCTGTACGGATTTCTCCTTCAGCCAGCTCTTCCCTCTCAGCCGTGGCCTGCCTGGACTCTGGTGCCTCTGGGAATTTTATTCGGGAGTCCTTGGTGAATAAATTCCGCATCCCGGTGACCCGTCTCGTCAAGCCACTCCACATTGCCGCGGTCAACGGAGCCAGGTTGGATTGCACCGTGCGTTACCGCACGGAGCCCCTCCTAATGTGCATCGGAACTCATCACGAAAAAATTGAGTTTTTGGTCCTCTCCAATTGCACTTCCGAAATTCTCCTTGGACTACCCTGGCTTCAACACCATTCCCCAACCCTGGATTGGTCCACAGGGGAGATCAAGAGCTGGGGTACCTCTTGCTTCAAGGACTGCCTTAAACCGGTTCCCAGTACTCCCTGCCGTGACCCTGTGGTTCCCCCTGTATCCGGTCTCCCTAAGGTCTTTATGGACTCTGCCTGCCATAAGAAGTGCCTCTCCCCCCCTCCCAGTCCAGTCAGGCAAGCCTCGGTGCCTCCTCATGGCCCTCGTCCTGGTGTCACACTGCCCCGTGCCAGGCCTCGCCCTCTGCCCTCCCTCCCCATTCCCACTCCTGCTGTACTGCCTGCCGTTGAGGAATCCCTCCATCCTTTCCCGGTGTCCTCATCCCAGGGGAGGCAGTTACCGGACAAAGAGAAGGGGAGACCTAAGGGGGGGGGTACTGTTACGCCTAGCGCTCCGGGTCCCCGCTCCTCCCCGGAGCGCGTACGGCGTCTCTCTCTCCGCAGCGCCCCGGTCGGTCCCGCTGACCGGGAGCGCTGCACTGTCATGGCCGTCGGGGATGCGATTCGCACAGCGGGACGCGCCCGCTCGCAAATCGCATCCCAGGTCACTTACCCGTTCCCGTCCCCTGCTGTCATGTGCTGGCGCGCGCGGCTCCGCTCGCTAGGGCGCGCGCGCGCCAGCTCCCTGAGACTTAAAGGGCCAGTGCACCAATGATTGGTGCCTGGCCCAATTAGCTTAATTGGCTTCCACCTGCTCCCTGGCTATATCTGATCTCCTCCCTTGCACTCCCTTGCCGGATCTTGTTGCCTTGTGCCAGTGAAAGAGTTTTGTGTGTCCAAAGCCTGTGTACCAGAACTTCTGCTATCCACCCTGACTACGAACCTTGCCGCCTGCCCCCGACCTTCTGCTACGTCCGACCTTGCTTCTGTCTACTCCCTTGTACCGCGCCTATCTTCAGCAGTCAGAGAGGTTGAGCCATTGCTAGTGGATACGACCTGGTCACTACCGCCGCAGCAAGACCATCCCGCTTTGCGGCGGGCTCTGGTGAAAACCAGTAGTGACTTAGAACCGGTCCACTAGCACGGTCCTCGCCAATCCCTCTCTGGCACAGAGGATCCACCTCCTGCCAGCCGGCACCGTGACACCCCATCCCAAAGAACCTATTTAACTTTATAGTGTCAAAATATACATTTTTGCAAATAGTTATAATTGCCTATCTTGCTTTCTTTCAAAGATATGAGCTTCTTTCCCCTTTCCTTTTTGACAGCTCATTGTCTAGGTTACAGACCGACTCTGTGCTCCAGAAGCAGTGGTTAATAGGTCTGGTGACTTCAATTTCTCTGAATAGCAGGGCACTGTTGGAAGGATGGAAGTTTGCTGGAACCCTGGCCGGTTACCTTATCTGTGTGTTTGCCTTACTAGTGATATCTACCTCAGCTCTGTATATATCTGAGCCTTAATCCTCATAGTAGAAGCCAAAGGTATTGCAAAACATGGATCTTCACAGGCGCATAAACGGCAATAAATTAGGTAGAATAGGTCCTCAAGTTCATATTAATTATTTATTTAAAGCACATAAAAGCAACGTGTTTACTGCCTGTAGCGGGCACTTCATCAGGCATGTGTGCATATGCAGACTTGCCTGATGAAGTGCCCGCTATGGGCAGGAAACGCGTTGCTTTTATGTGCTTTATATAAATAATTATCTGAAGTCCGGCCTGGGTCAGATAACACTGAAAGAAAACAATATACAACTGTCCAAGCTTAGGGAAACATACATCTAAGCTAAAGGAAACATACAAATGCGATTCAGCTTACTTTGCCCAAGAATAGGGATTAATTCTTGCCATCACCAGCAACTGTGTGGAGAATATTTTATTACTTAGAAAATGTGTATGATGTAAACGGTTAGAGACAGCACCAAAGACCAGCCACTGTGCAGGCAACCATTCAGGCAGCCAACCTAGACTTCAATATGCAAGTGTCCAAGGTCACAGCACACAAGAA